>NW_027185425.1:10306910-10641910 GCF_022577435.1 Embiotoca jacksoni
CATGAGTGCAACACAGGAACGTCTGTGGGACGGATTTTTGTCAAGTGCTAAATGTGGGAGCCGATACTATAGTGTTATATTTGCTTGAATTAGTTGTGAGTGTGATTGCATGTGTATGTGTGTGCAAGGAAGAGAGAGGGTCAGATTTAATAATTTAAGCCTCATTTCATGCAAACGAGTGCAACCATGTTGACCGCATGTTTCAATTAGAGGTTTTTATTTATTTATCCAACACGCAGAATGACTGAAACAGACCCATTTTCAAGCTTATTTAAAAAAAAAAAAAAACATACATCACATACAACTCATGCAGTAGCTCAGGTGTGCTAAAGGCTTACACATATTATACATGCAGGGTAGTCTAGCTCCATTACATCTGCACAGCTGCATTAATTAGCCTTAATATAAAAACAAATCATCTGATGGAGTGGGAAAGTTCCTTAATGTGGATCAGTGGTTTAAAAGAAATTCAAGGTCCACTTACCAGCTTTTGCCAAAGCGTTCAACAAGATCAGGAGGTGGAGTTTGCTTAGGTGTCATGCCGAAAGAAAGCTCTTTAAACTGCCAGTAAGTGGACCTTTGAGTTAAGAGTCATTTGGTTTATTCGCTGTTACAAACAAAAGTTGCATGCTTTTCTCAAATTGTGTCATCCTCCTTAAAACAAGGACTTTATTACATTCATAAGCACAAATGCAATGGGACCAAATGAAGAAGAAGCAGTAAAAAGTCTGATTGACCAGGCGGTGCAGCACAAAAGAAAACTAGAATTTAATTTTAAGGGCTCCTGTTCAAGTCGTTCCTTCACTGCATCCATTCCTGCCAGAAAAGGTGAGAATTTATTCCTCACTGTGGTTCTTCTGTGTGATACTGCTCAGTCAAATTTAAGGGTCCAATAAATTGGACAGAAACACTCCAAAAGTAAAACTGATTACGAACAGTATCATTATTTATACATATCACTGTACTTCAGTATCATTTCTCCAAAGGTACATCAACATGTGTGCTGACAATCAGTGAGACGGAGAGCGTGAAGTCTTGACTTAAAAACATCCTCTGGATTGTGTGTGTGTGTGTGCGTGCGTGCGTGCGTGCGTGCGTGTCACTGCTTTTATTGCCTCCCCTGGAGTAAATGAATACCCATGTTTTCCTCTGTTAGCTTAGCATAAAGCTGAAGCTCCATATTTAACATATACAGACATGAGAGCGGTATCCGTCTTTATCACTGAGCACGAATGCAAATGAGAGTATTCCCATACATGATTTCTTCAGTTTTGTCAGATAGATTCTGAGGATTTGATCTCTTGTTTGCTGTTTGTGTGCGAATTCCTGTTCATGTTGGAAAAAATGTTCGGCTGTGCTGATCGTGTGTGCGTGTGCGCGCATGTGTGTGTGTGTGTGTGAGAGAGAGAACGAGAGTGAGTGTGTGTGTGTGTGTGTGTGTGTGTGTGTGTGTGTGTGTGTGTGTGTGTGTGAGAGAGAACGAGAGTGAGTGTGTGTGTGTGTGTGTGTGTGTGTGTGTGTGTGCGAGAGAGAGAGAGAGAGAGAGAGAGAGAGAGAGAGAGAGAGTCAGTGTGTGTTAGCTGACTAAATCGTCTGTCACATATTTTTCTACTCTTTTTGTTGCATTGTTTTCATCCCTGTGATGAACACAGCTCAGTTGGGGACCACGGAATATATTTATTGAAAAGGACAAAAAAACAACAACACCCTAATGCAATATATGCAGTGTCGAATCTCATGTGTTGTTCTTCATAATAGACTCGGGTGCTCTTTTGCTGACACGGTTCAGTCCCATCAAAGATAGCCAGTCTCAAAGATAACATGCTCCTCTATTCAGAAACACGGAAACGGACCACATGCATCTGAAATTCACAAGGACGACTTCACCCCCCTAAAACCTTCTGTATTGAACCGATTGTGACGCATGTTTGTATCGTATTGTCTGACTTCTTGGACGTCCTGTATGCCAGCTGTTTTTGTCTAAAGCAAGAACTAGTGTTTTCATTGTTGTATGATGACATAGATTTGTTGCTTGCAGTGATTGTTCTTAATCAAAGTGGGGTTAAAATTGGTGAAAATTGAGTATGTATTCTGAAAGTAAGTTAGTGGTGACTGTGCTCCTTGTTTCCCTTGGACCCAGGTAACTTTTTATATACACATATATACAGTATATATATATGCCTGAAGTTCTGAGAAGGATGCTTATAATCATACGGTTCATCTTGTCTCAGAGGTACATGATAGCTACGGCCGGAAAAAGGCAATATACTTAAGGGAAGGGAACCAAAAATGTGCATAAATGATGTACAAAAAGTACAATTTGACCGAAACTCGTTTGTTGACGTGAGTCCGTATAAAATGGGGAAAGTGTGAGCAATAAAGTGGAGGCTTTCCCTTAGTCTGAGGAAACATGAAGTTAGTGTTAAACTCAAAAGGACCACGGTTTATCAACTCATCAAAAGAGCGCCCTCTGTCAAATTGAAGCCCCTGTCCAAAATGTAAAAGTTTACTATATGATGTTACTACGTGTAGAATTTCATTCTATATATATATACATGTATAAATTACCAAAAGGGTTGCTGGTTTGAGTTTTTATCTCTAACGATGGCAGTGATGTGGGATGTGGTCAGAATAAAGCAAACACCAGCCTGATGACATCCCTTCGTGGTGGCGGTCTGTTGAAGGTGTGGAGGACTTTTTTATGGCATGATTTCTGTCTACTTACCTGTCGATAGCACACAGCTCAGTGCTTAATGAAACCTCCAAAAAACAAACAAACAAACAAACAAAAAAAAAACCCGGACCGACCCCATGCCAGAAAATAACTCCTTCATCTGCAAAGAACTGCAAGAATCCTTTGCTGTAGTTGGGACCGAAGGAGTTTCCGTTTGTGTTTTCTTTAGTTTGACTCTGACCTGTTTATTAACTGATTCAAGTTCTACTCTAAATGTGAGTTCAATTCAAAATTCAATGTACTGTGTGTAGAAACTGTAGATGTTTGTACGTGCAAGTATGGAATTTGTGAACAAAAGATCAAGGAAAACAATGCAAAAAAAAAAAAAAAAGTTCAATATGACAAAAATCTATTGTGTGTTGTCTTTGTGTTTTGTAAATGAAGACTGAAATTCTTGGTAAATTCAGTATTTATTACTTCTGGATATTGAGAATATTTTAGTGATGCTGAAAAGGTGCTGTATTTATTTTATGTGAGAGTTGTCCATTATTCTGGGATTTGCACTTTTGTGCCACTTATCCAGTTCTATGAAGAAAATGATAAATCATAATGGAAATAAAACTTGAAAGAAAACCAATGTCATGGATTGCATTGCACAGCATGAGACCAGCTTATTTTATGTTTTATTTTACAATTTTAATATATGTCAATTTAAGATTATAATTTGCAAAAGTATAATCAATTCTTTGATTGCCCATTATCACTGGAGCCATCGTGTTTGTTGTTGCTGGTTGAGGTTCATTATCTTGTTCAGTAAAACTTCGCTGTCGATTCCTGTGGATTCCTTCAGTTTCAGCTACCTTGCTGAAAAGTTAAACAGTCCATGTCCAACAGCTGCCGGTTTAAAATCGGTGAATAAGTCCTGCCTGCATGCGTTTTCCTTTTCATCACATATTTTTAGGGCATCGGCGTCAAGCCAGCATGTCAGAAGCTTCAAATGAGAGCCAAACCATGTCTCCCCTTTTTTTTTCTTGAGTAAATCTAGAGTTCAACCGTTCTTTTCTGATGTAGAAAGTCATTTACAGCACTAAGATGCTGCTGCCATAGTTTTGGGTCTCTCTTGTGCTACCTTATTTGGGAGGGTCAGATGAAAAGTATTTTAAACTGTCAAGTTTTTCTGACTTCTCACCAACTAGTTTTCATGGACCACGTGTAGCACACAGCATCCAGATGTTACAGCTGTTTCCATTCAGTTGGAGGCGTCCTCTGCAGTCAGCTCTTTGTTGCCGTTATTCGTTTGTACTTTTAACCAACTGAATATTTAAATATGCTGTGCTTCACAAGCTTTCTGTATCCATCACTGATGCACATGTGACGATGGAATAAATTGTGCCTCTCAGTGCACATTAAAGGCAGTAAATTACTCCAGTGAGATTTACTTAGTGCTGGAAAAAGTACTTTATTCTCAGAACTTTTAGAAGTCCATATTCCAGGTGTAGTCGACAAGCTAAAATAATACAGTGTTTGGCTTTGCACATGGTAACATCAAACGTAAATCCAGGCATACCTGTAGTTTTCCGTAAGTGATGATGTGCTTGAAGTCTGAAATGCCGCTGCAGTTTTGTTTGCCCTCAGTTTACAAATAAAGTTTAGAAATTAAGATCATTATTGACATTCAAGTATTAATAAAAAATCTCCATGAGTTGGCTACAGGAAGCTGCAGGCCCAGTTCCTTACTTGATTGGATCACTGCTGCAAGGTTCACACACTACCAGCTGACAGCAATTTATATTCAGAGGCTGTGCAAACAAACATGCTTAAATCCATAATATAAAAAAAGAACTATATCAGAGATGTTTACAGGTGTATGTTAAGGGAGCTTCATGTTTTGACAAAAGTTTGCACATAAAGAAATGCATGCACAGGTAAATTATTTTCAGTACAAATCATTTTAAAAATAGACTAATACTACACACACAAACACTATATAATGCAGGCTCATAGTCTAATGACATTATTAGAGAAAAAAATTAACTAAACCAGCACTGAAAATAAATTCTCCTTTGATGATGGAGACTTGGAAATCTGACCTACCTCAGCAGTCACACCAGAGAAAAACCAGGGAGACCCTTAAAAAAAAAGTGCCTCCAAGTTTTTATCACCAGGCTCACTGCCACCTGCAAATAATTAATAAACCGACACTGACTGATATTTCTGGCCACTTGGTGGCAGCAGAACCAAGCTCAATATGCCAACTGCTCTTGAACAACAAAAGAAGGAGAAGGAACCTGGACACTGAAAACACTTCCAGCACTTTCACAGCAACATTATCAATCATTTGGAGTCGCGTTTTTGGCCACCTGCTGAATGTGAGTCCAATATTCTCTCTATTTAGCTCTGTTTTCAGTCTGCGCCAACTCTTGAATGAAATACTTTAATAATAGACTGTATTGCCACCTCTGTCTATGAGCTGAGCAGGAGCTGAGCAGGTGAACACAGACTGTGGAGCTTTTTCACTGGAAACAACTTCCTGCAGCTGAAAAGTAAAATACGAGTGTTTTATTTTTTTTTAATTTTTATGTTGTTTGAAACATTTGATTGACTATTATAAATGACCTACATCTTACTTTAGCTTCGTATGAAAGTCAGTAAACTCAGAAGTCAATAGGAGCTGCAGATTTCAGATGATTCTTTTTTGGGTTGCATCTCTTGTCTCTTTGTCATTTGATGTTTTGTTTTAAAAATGTTATGATTGTTTGATCATACCTCATCTCCTGCTGCTGTTACAACTGACCTACTACTGGTTCTGCTAAATGGTTCGTTTTGCCTCTACTACATCTATGGTCTACTACTAATACAATTTGACTTCTGCTGTTGCTGCCATTGATGGCACTTTACCAGCAAGCCTAATTTCACTGAGCCTCCTCCTCTTGTACATGTAGTTTCAGTACATCAGAAAAGTGTATTTTTGTGACTCATTATTTCAATGAAATTCAAAGTTATTGAAGATTAACATGTGAAACAGTCTAGGGAAGCTAAATGCATTTATTCACTCACGTAAAACATTTCATCGTATAACTCTTCAAAATAAACTTAGCCTTTTAAACCCAAAGCTCTTTAGGGGTCCGAGCAGCATAGCTCACGGAACACTATTGTTTTTGTTCTGATTATTCTTCTTTGGTATTATTTTTCTCCACTAAAAGTGATCGTGCAGCAAAAGCTGTAAGTCCAAACCTTAACAAAATTAGCTGCTAGGTTGCAAATTCCCTCCACTACTTGGGTAAAAAGAATTATACTAATTGACCTCACCATTTCGCTGTAACAAATAAACTTTACATCTTTGCAATTATCTAAAAAAAAAATAATAATAAATTGGGCTAGATTCACTTGTAATCTCTAAATGTATCTGCATCGACGCTCCAACGGTCTCCTTCTTTAAAAACCTCAACTTTTGCGACTTTTACAACTTTCTTCAAAAACTCCTTTTGTGAACTTGTCCGTTGGGCCAGTCGTCTCGAAACTTTGGCAGAGTCATCTTTGGACCTTGCCGATCTAAAGTGATCAATCGAATTTTGACATGTCAATCCATTGATTCATGCTTGATTTTCAAATTTTGTCTTTAACTTCAATTTTATTTAAATAGAGAGATTCAGAAAAAGTCTCTCCAGCTCTGGATTTTTTTCCCACATGGGTGAGTCACGCAGTCATCTTTCTCCTTGAGTTTGGTGGAGAGCTCATGGTAGATGGCGATCTGCTCGTTGACCTGAGTTTTCAGCTCCTCCAGCTCTTCTTGAAAATACTTTTCCTTCCAGCAGGAGGTTAGTTGCAGTACTGCGATCTCTTGAGCCATCTTTTGACAGATGGCGTCATGCTCAGCTTTCATGTTGCTGATGATCTGCAGGTCCCGTGACACCGTGTCTGCTTGAAACAGAATTTTATTCTTGAGCTCCCGTTGCTGCCTCACTGCGAGGACATCAGTTTTATCCTTCTCGCAGAGTTCCTCATTTGAAACCTTGATCTTCTCCATTTCCGATTCAAGAGCCTTGTTTTCGCCTCCTGGAGTTCATGTGAATACTTTTCCTGGAGGACTTTATAGGCCACTTGCAGTTCCTCATAATCCTAAAGTAGTTTCTCTCTGAACAGATGCTGTCTGCATCAGTGGTCCATGTGTTCCTTCTCCTCACAGTGCTGTCACCTCATGACAGATTGGAAGAGTCTGACTGCCTGCCTTGCTGTGGCCTTATATAATGACCTGATGATGTAACAAAGGGCATAGACTGGACTTTTCTTTTGATATCTGCAGTGCTCCTAAATTCTATTTCTCTCTTTCTTTTTCGTACTTGTTTACATTCAGATCCACAATCTGTGATTTCAAATGTAAACAGTGAAGCTGCCCCACTATCAGCATTAAAAACCGGTTTCAAGCCAGCTATTAATCCCAAACTGTGCTTCACACAGCAACTATGTATTTAATGAACATCAGATATCCAATTTCAATTAAATTTTATAGCGCCAAATCACAACACAGGTTATTTCATGGCACTTAACACTTACCCTTACAGCAGAACTTTACAACATTATACAGAGAAACCCAACAATTCAACAATTCCCACATTTTATTTCCGCATTTACTTTATAATAAACAGTTCATTTGTATATTTTGTAAGGTTAAAGTCATAAGCCTGCCTTTTAGATGGAGATTGTAGCCAACATGTAGCATGAAAGTATCTATGATTATGTGGCCTGTAAGTCAAAGTGGTTTTTTAATGAATGAATGCATGAATGAATAAAAACTATTTATGTTTTATTTATCTTTAAAAGAAACAGAATGAAAAATAAATTCTTTAAATGGTTTTGGCAAATACACAAAACTTAGCTACATTTTGAGGAACATGCAATTGTAAGAAAAATTACTGAAGAAATAATCACATAAAGAAATAGGAATTAGATATTTGCATAGAGACAATTGTATTTATTAAGCACCATTTAAGCTCAAGGCAATTCAAAGTGTTTTGCAGAAGAATAGAAATGCATTAATATAAGTGATCAGAAGATAATAAAATTGCATTTATGACAGGGTACTGAAGTGTACCTAAAACATGTAGAAGTATTGAAATGACTGACACAGGCTGCCAGAGCAGATATGATCATTTTGTAAAACATGTTTAAACATGATTTTTCCAGTTGTTTTTCATTTCAGGGCAGGTTCTGCAGTGCGGGTGTTAAACATTTGAAAATATAAACATCTGGTCTTTGATATTAAATTAAATAACCCCACTTCCGGCAGTGGGATACAGTGTGGGGTAGACTGGAAAGCTGGCGATGCCGCACTGATTATTCTTGTTTCTGGCCATCCGAATGAAGCCTTTTTCTCCCCAGTTAGCTCCCCAACTGAAACCACAAAAACAATCACATTTAATATCAATAGATGACATATTTTACTGGTCAACTTCTTTTCACTTTTCAGCCTTTTTCACCTGTTTTTCACAATCCAATAGTCTTGTCCTGCATCTGTGCCGTAGCCCACAACCAGCACAGCATGAGTGATCAACTTTGGGTTGCACTTGGGTTCGTTGTAAATACCTGAAAGAAAATTGAAATTTTAAGCATAACAGTGGTATTACTGCCATCTGCTGATGTCTGCCACACTCTGCAGTTACTACCACTGTAAAGTAGAAGGTCACTGGCTTTGTTGTTTACTGCTGACAAATGTCCATGAGCTACAATACTTTACAAAACTAAAAAGAAATCATATTTAATGTGAAAAACAAGTTGACCTTTTCTCAATCTCTGATCTATTTTACAAGCACTTACCAAAAGACAAGAATGTCAGACCAAACTATCTCAACTCAATATGAAAGTGCTTTTTTTAAACACTGAATAGTCATAAATACCACAAATGTTGTGTGTGAGAGAGAAGACCTGTCAAAATCTAGGCTGCGTTCCAAATGACATACTTTCCTTCGTAGAATAACATAAAGTGCTTTTACATGTTAGCTTGTGTGTAGTACTTGAATTTTGATAGGGTAGTGTTGCACAAACCTCACACTGCCTTTCTGCACTTACCGGAAGTATTTGAATGCATTGCCCATCAACATTTCTACCGGCTTTTATTACTTTACCCAGAAATGAACATGCTTTCGTGCCCTTTGTTTAACTCGGAATGAACACACCGATGGCTTCTGTCCAACAGCAGTATGGTGGTACTTTGTGAAAAATAAACACTTTTGTGCAGTGTTCTGCAACAGCTGCAGGTTTCTCAGACACCTTAATTTGAAAATCTTTACGAAGGTGGTCCCTCCCCTTCTGCTACCGTGGCGACCGTTGAGTGTGAAAAGTGTCCAGCGTTTCACACTCACTTTTTTGACCATTTTGAGTGCATCATCCGGGTACTTGTAGTGCGCTGCATGTTTACATAACTTGTCAGTGTGAACGCAATTATGCACACAAATAGTGAGTGTTACTAAGTAAGTACACCATTTTGACCACAGCAAATGTTTAGCAACATATTGCACCTTTTAGGAGTTCAGATTTGTTGTTAAAATGAAGCAATAAATTGTGAAACATCAGAAACTACACGTTATTTATTAGATTTACCCACTTGAATGTCATAGAACTGACTTAACTCATTACAAATATAGTTATTCGTTGTCTGACATAAACCAAACTGTGGTTGCGAAGCTGCTACTCCAGAGTGCATGTACACAGTCTCCACATTTTAAAGCGCTCATCCTCACCTCTTTCGTACAGATGAAAAGATGTTAGGTTGGCGTTCAGGCTCACGGCCACCGGCCCCACCGATGCCACTGCAGCCTGCAGAGCCCTCTCGTCTCCATAAGGAAGCCTGTAGAAAGTCGAGCAATAGCCGGCCTTCCCCTTGACAGAGTAACGACATTTCCCATCCTGCAAACAGATAAAGTTTACAGAATGCTTTACTGATCTGTTTGGCTGAAATATAGATTAAATCCCAATATTTCACAGAACATGATGTACATTATTATTCCTGCAGCCACACTGCATATGTAGAGTGTAAATGTTAATATGCTATTTAAAAGCCACAGCTAAACACGAGGTGAGAATTTTGACACATTTATCATTGTATAATTCCAACAACATGATGATAAATTATGATTCATTGTCAAACACAATGAACTTTATAAGTGTTCAGGAAATTATATTGTTGTTTGTTAAACTGTTTGTCAAAACTTGGATAGTGCTCATCACCAATAAGGGAAAAATCAAGATGGAAAAAAAGAAGTAACATATCAGCTGCACATTTGTCTGTACTGTCAGCGTTTCTGCTCTGTTCTGGCTTCCTTCATGCGTGCTAAGGATGACCTGGTTTTCGTAGGGGTAAAAGCTCTCAGAGTCGATGCCTCCGTTGCGGATAATGTAGTTGTAGGCCTTAGAGACCCATCCTCCTTTGCAGCCACGGTTTCCATCCTTGGTGCTGCAGTCCACCAGGTTCTGTGGACTCAGGGACACACGGACACCTGTCCACTTCCTCATCTGGCCCTCAAGAGCTCCCAAAGCGCTGAAGGCCCAGCATGACCCACATGTCCCCTTTAAAAAAGAACAAAGGAACACATCCCTCTGTTTACTGCTGCTGCTTTCATTGGATTGTGCTCATTTCCTCTTGTTTAAATAGCTGATCTCTCACCTGGTTTCTGACATGACTGACCAGGCCTTTCTTCCTCCAGTCCACACTACAAGGTATTGGTAAGCCTTTCGTGTGCTTAAAAGAGTCATTTCTGAACTGAACCGGTTCCTCCGGCTTCAAGCCGTTCAGCTTCTCATTGATCTCTTCAGCTGTCTTCACAGTAAAGAAATAAATCAGATGCACATGAAGGATGAAAACGTTATGATGTTTCAATATTAGTGATGGACTCTGCTGTACCACAGTGTCTGCTCAACTTGAATGTGGATATAGAGCAGTTTAAGGACACAGTGAAATAGATTTCAGCATGTCAGTGGGTGGAAAAATAATCTTAAATTCAACAGTGTCTTGTAAAACAGCGACTTAAAGTTATATATGAGGTCTTTATGATTGTGGTACTCCCTCCATGGCTCTTGTCCATCATTAAATCTACTCTTAGCTCTGCTAAATCTCTTCTGCAGATTTTGACTTTTTATTTGTTGTTTTTATTTTGCAAATGCTCTCACTCAGCCACAGTAACACCAACATTTAATCATAAGTTTAACTAAAACGTCCTCAGATTCTTACCAAAACATCATCCTCTGCCTTTAGGAGAAAGAGCACAAAATATAAAGCGTTAAATTTAGCAGCAACCACTTCTACCCCTTTACACCTTTGCTGTGCAATAATCAATTGGTATCAGATTTGACTCCCAGTGCAGTTTTATTGATCATAATACTTTTTGTAAAACCCTTTTTTTTTTTCTTGCATATTAAGTAAATTTTTGCTGCTTCACATTATTCTCCAAAGCTACCGTAACAGTCTGTCCTCTGACAGCCGGCCAAGAGCTTGTGTGTGTCCCGAACATTTCTGCCAGTTTCCTGCAGAGTTAACACATCACGCCCAACCAGGCTTTACTGCTCAGGCTTCCTTTCGTCTTTATCGTCAAAATAAAAGCCCTGGTCCTTGTGACACCTTAACAATGGCCTTTGCTCTCAAGCTTGTGTTGTTTTACTCCCCAAACCGTATTAACAATCTTGTACAGCCAAACTGTAACACTGAAAAGCCTTTATCTATGAAATAACATATTACTCCTATGTATTTATGCTTTGGTTTTGCATTATAGTATATTTTGTTTCATTGCATTCTCTGTTTTAATTTAATACTTTCACTTGCATTTCACAAACAATCATTTTAATCCAAGACATTAAAAACATAACTTTCTTTATGAAATGCAAAGTTAGTGTAATTATTTTATCTTACATTTAAAGTTAAAATCATTTGGTTATAGTCCTGTGATTGTTTTTCTGCCTGCATTTTAATGCTAGAGCTGAACTGTTTGCAACATTGCACCACAGCTCTACTGTTATTCTATAAATAAAACAAATTATATACCAGTTTTACATAAATGTTTGTGCGAGCCGGAAGCTTTATTAGCCTTTCTAGATGTACTGTAGGTCATATAAGAGTCTTGATCAGGAAGGCAGCTGTTCTTTATACTGGATTAAATTAATCAGATTGTAATAGGGAAGATTAGAGCTGCTCTATAGCTCAGGGTTTAAATTCAGCCTTCGGTGCCGGTTTAAATGCAGATTAAAAGCGTTGGTCAGTGACAACCGTGTTGCACCAGCAAAACGTCAATGAATGTGAATGCACTTTATACTTAGTGTTGGTTTGTTCAGTGCTAAAATACTTGTCATGCAGTTTGTATCCACCAGAGGTCTCTTGAATACCCTTCAGTGGTCAATGTCGAATCAATCCAATCTTATTCTGTAATTTGGATGAAGTCCATTTTACAGGAAATCCCAGAATACTTTCAGTCTTGGATAATATTTTTTTTCTCTGTTATGCAACAGAATACTCTTTAATTCTCAGCATGAGGCTACTTTAGGAAGTTATGAGTGTGATGATATGTAATATCACAGTTTAATGCAGCAGGAAAGAATGAAAAGAGGAAAAAGACAGATGCAGATCACTTAATACACAAACAGTAATGTGAGAAAGGGATTGCTGTAAAAATGAATAATTCCATTCTGTGTAGGTATTTTTAACTTGTAACTAAAAAAACAACAACAAAATACTTAATTGTAGGATTTCTTCCTAAGGCATATAATTTATACAGCAATAGATGTGATCAGAATAACTATTAACTGTGACTAATAATGTTACATGGTTGAGGGCACATTTACAAAAACTGAAGTCGGTCAGAAAAACAGGGGCTAAGCGAAAAAGGTAGAGTACAAGAAGTCTTACTTGACATTTAAACACCAGTGGAAGGATCATTATAAATCACCTGATATGTGGATACGCATTTGAATTCGCCTTTTACTTATTTTGAGTAATTACTAGAATTATTGGTGAGCCCAGATGCAGTGACAGTGAGCTAATCAACCCCAGGTCTAAACCTGCATTTATGTTTTTGAGAAATTTCAGTGCAATTTTGACCATGTTTGGAAAAGCTATTTAAATATTACTCTAGATTAAGATCTAAAATGCATCTGTCTTGACTGGGATCCAATGCTAGGAAGTTTAGACCACATGTTTTCTCAGAAGAAGGCTGAAAACACAAACTGTTGAACAGGAGCGTTGCATCCTACCATGTCAGCCAGGTGGTTCAGGCCCAACGTGAAGCTGTGTTTTCCTGCTAAGGCCTCCTGGTTGTGTCTCAACACCAGGTACATGTTCTTCTCCCATACTGCTCTTCTGAAGACGATCTCAGTCTGAAATAAAAACACTGCCTGACTGATCTCAACGGTGTGTTTATATGTACATAAAGAGATGAGTTAAAAAGTCTTACCTGATTATCATAAACCTTATGATGTTTGATTTTCCACTCATCCCACACTTTGTTTGAGGCAGGTGAAGAGCTGCTCCGGGCCAGACAGGCCAAAAGCAACACGGCACACAAATTATGCATCCTGCGAATGAAAAAAACTGTATGTAAGCAGAAGTGACCCATGTGTCATTCTTACTCGAGTTAAAACAAATCAATTAATCAATTAATTGATTCATTCTGAAATTCCAGGTCCTCCGTTGGGAGGATTTGCAGCTCTTCTTTGCCTTTTTGTGATAGTGAGCTAAATATCTTTGAGCTTTGGTCTGTCAGTTGTTCGAAACAAGACATGTAAAGAAGGTGATTTGACATTTTTCAGGATGTTCTCTGCATTATATGGATCCTGTAATCAGGGCTGTAATATAGAAAAAATAGTGAGCTTCAGAAAATCTGGCCAGTCAACAAACATTTTTTCATTTAGTTAGCTATTCAATTACATTTAGTCTGAACCCAGCAAAAAAGTATTAATGTTAATTCTAATCAAATCCTGTCAGGAATTAAATTCTGGTACTGAAATATTGGAGTTATTGTTAGTCTAAAATTTGTTAACTTTAAATATTTTGATTCCCCAAAAATATTTGAGTCAATCCACAAAATTTGAATTTCTTTTAAATTGTTGAAGATAAAACTCTCCAGATTGACAAAACCACAAATTACTGCATAAATTCTGAGGACAGGACTTTCAGTTTCCTCAAGAAAATACAGTTTTGAGTTGCAGCTCATGCTCCCCAAACACGAGCACTGTGTCAAATAACGTCAATCAGCATCTCGGAAGACGATAAAACAGATTACAAATTCATCATGCATGCAGAATGTAAACTCCCAAATGTTGTTAGCATTGTACCTGAATCCGAATATCTATACGCACAAACCTACATTTCACCTCAGATGAACAAATCTAAAACCACAACACTGTACACTGCAAGTGAAATTAAAGCCATACTTGCTGATCTGGGGCCGGTAAAACTTCCATGTGAACATTGAAAGAGAATCAGAAATCTGACTCTAGTGTTTAATGTAGACTTTAAAAGATTTCCTTACCTCAAAAAGAAGTTCAAACACATTTTACTGTAATCACTGCACTTCTTTACCAGTATATCTTTTCTACCTTCTTCTATTCATCCACACACAACACAGCATTTTAACTCCACACAGAGAATCAGCCAAACAATTGAATTGCATTAGTACACGTGAAAAAAGAGTTCGTAACCTGCTCACCTTGTAGCAGAGAGATCGGCAGGGTCTTTATGTCCCGACAAGAAAGTGCACCGCTTTTAAAGGATGAGGGGAAGCTGAAAAGAGGAAGTCCAATTTCCTCATACAAACTACTTCTCTTCAACCCTTTTTACACTGCATCTGCTCTCAGGTTTGTCATGTGAATCTAATTTACAACCAGCTGGAGTGGCTCGAAATACCCATCCAGTGTGAGAAATCAAGTGACAAGTTAAATGATAAAGAAAATACAAGTAAGTGAAAGTGCCTGTGGAGGAAAACACCTGTGAAATGAAAAACTGTGAATGGAGAAGTTTAGAAATAAACTGGTAGAAATTAAATACTTGAAACCAACTATTTTCTCGCTCAGATTTTATTCAACAACATTTTTACATAGTGGCTGGTTGAAATAAAAAGAGGACACATGATCTACACTTGTTTTTGACAAATACAAACAACTATAATCCACATTTGCTGCTGATGATGCTGATTTAATTAAAGTTAAACAGTTTCAGACTGAGTTTGCGATGAGAGTTGCAGTTTGCAGTTTTCTGAGGAAAAGAAACTTCCCAGTGTTTTCCTATTTAGACATGCTGGATTTACAGATAAAATGTAAAAAAAAAAAAAAGGAAGGCGGATGGGTGATTGGGGTGTTTTAAGCTTTAGTTTTCTCTCAGTTAACCTGTGTTAATATATTAGTGAATTCTTGCTCTAAAACGTTCTGTTTTCCTTTAATGTGAACCTCCTCACCAGTACTTCCTATTTACATCTCTTCTTTGTGTGCACATATGTACATACCCTATATCATGCTGTCCTATCATAGCACAAGCTAGTTTATTGTCTTTGACCATATTGAGACACAATAAGTCTGAATAGACAAACAAAAGGCCTTCAAAGGGGCATTATAGTGGACATTAAGATACTATATACACGTGGTCGCAGTGTCTGTCGTTTGATTCTAGCATGTGGCCTTGTTGTTCGTCATTTATCCTCTCCCCTCATTTTCTGTCACCTTTCTACTGTACTCTAGCTAGGAAAGGCAAAAACCGGCTTGTGGTTGTATCCCTCTGCCGATCACTGCCAATCAGCAGTTCAAATCCATGTCTGTCCAGGCTCATACACTAGAATATGTAGTGAAGACTTTAAGGGGATCCCTAAAAGTGCTCTCATGCCCCTAAAGCTGACTGACAGCAGACAATACATAATAGCTTGTTGCTGTTACAAAGGAGCTACAAATGATAAAATGCCCGACAGCAAAGAAGATTTATGAAATCACCACAATTTCAACAATTCAGAATCCAAATAAATGTGGAATATGGTCACAATCTCCCCGTCGGTTCCTGAGTTATGGTGCTGAATAATTGCCAGGAAAGTGTTTATGCTGAACATTTTGAGCTGAACAGTGAAGTGGACCTTTGACCTTTTGGATATAAAATGTCATCACTTCATAATTTCATCATATTAGACATCTGAGTGAAATTTTGTCATTATTAGCTAGTGAATCATTATGTTGTGGCCTCAAACATGTTTTGTCAGGTCACAGTGATCTTGACGTTTGACCTTAGGTAGCCCACATCTAATCAGTTCATCCTCGAGTCCAAGGGAACGTTTGTGCCAAATTGGAAGAGATCCTATAAAGGCATTCTTGAGATTTCATGTTAATGAGAATAGGATGGACGGATGGGCGGACTCCCCAAAAACATGACGCCTCCGGCTCTGGCTGTCGTTGTTGCGGAGGCCTAAAAATTTTGTCCAAAACGACTTAGAAAAAGAGAATTACCCAGAGACATCACAGTGGTCCGCACGACAGGAAGCAGCAATGACGAAACTTATGATGATTAAAAGACAGGAGGATATTATATAATGTTGAACTTTGATTCGGCCCTCGCTGTAATTGGCGTCTCATCTCTGAGCTTTTCCTCTTCCCGAATGCGGGTTTGGACAGAGATTTGCTGATGGATGCAGATTCCCCAAGGTACCAGATGGTGAGCTCCTGACGCAGCGCGTGCTCTTCTTCCGTGGTTATCATGCATGTTTTGTGTCAACACACCTCGCAATCCTGCAGTTGAGCAGAGAGGCAATTTAGACACCTGTATCTAGAGGGAATGTTTGCCAGTTAAAACAAGTTGGTTAAAAATAATTGGCAACGGGAGCGATGTGGGTGTAATGAGAAAAAACTAAATGTAGAAAATTAATTTGCACTTGTAACATTTAAGAAAAAGACTGCAAATCTTAAATGCATCAAAGAGAATGTAACTGACACTGATTTATTGTTGAGATATGACTTAAAAATAATAATACTTTTGAATTAGATCAGCTGGTGTGCTCAAAAGCTCCTGTTGTAATTGTATGGGAATGAGATCACGAAAAACCCAGTATTCATGTATTTACATTGGTTGCAGTCTGATCATTACAGATGGTATATACTGTAGGTGGACATATCATGATTTTTAATAACTAAAATCTCCTTAATATTATCGACCTTAATATTTGGACCAATTAACAGCACTGTGTCTGAACCTAAACTCGAATTGTATCTGTGCTGGTGAGTTTTAACCTTCGCAAAGTCTCAGTAGAACAGCTTTTAATTTTCATGTCGGACCTGCAGTAGTTTACTTCCTCTCGTATTGTTCTTGCTACAAAAGTCCTTTGTACCCTGGTCTCACAATTCAACTTCTACTTACTGACACAACTCCTATAATCTTTGCTCCAACCAATTTCTCTACATCTTGGTCTGTCTAAGCCACATAGAAGCTTTCAAATAATTTTTTTTTTTTAACAATAAAGTAGCATGTGATGACAGGTGAATCATTAACTCCCTGTCAATCAAATCTAGGATTCTAGGGAGTTGTTCCATCCTGCTTCATGTTCTTCATCCTCCCATTTTGGAAATTTCAACTCCCCAACTCTGCCGTTCCTACTTCATCAGGACAATGTGGGTATGTATGATTTGATTGACAAACAAGCTGATGTTAATGTATATTGTATATTAATATACAAGCAAATAAGTTCATATTTATAAAATGTTCACATTATTAGGGCCCGAGCACCGATGGTGCGAAAGCCCTATTGTTATCCAAGGAATTGTTATTCTCGTCTTTTTCTCCGCAAAGAACTGCATTTTTGGCAGCATTATATGCACGTGTATCACATGTGTATCACACCTAGATGTACAAAAAAGTTACATTGCACCATTATGTCAACTCAACAGGAAGTCCGCCATTTTGAATTTAGTCGCCATTTTTGGCGATTCGCACATGTTGTACTTTAACGAACTTGTCCTAGGGACTTTGTCGGACTGACTTGAAATTGAGTCAGTTCACTCTTAACATGTTTGGGATTAAAAGTTGTTAAAATAATTATTTTTCGTCGATGGGTGTGCCTGGCGGCATGAAACTACAAGTTGCTGTAAATCTTATGTACATGGACCGACCTTCTCCAAACATTACAGTCCTGCCCTGAAGACACCTGTATGGTAATATTCGCTCATAATCATAGCGCCCCCTGGTGGCAACTGGAAATTACACTTTTCATACTATTACATGCTACGTCGAGCTGGTTGATCACATGAACCTAAAGTCGGGTCAGAATAGCCTAAACATGTGGTTGATAACATATTAAGAATTTCGTTTGACTTTGTGAAAGGGTGTCGCCGTTTCGATGCGGCACAGTGTGATGTTTCGCCCTGACACAAGAAGTTGATGTTTAAGGTCAAAAGATGCTTGAAACCTCACAAAATATGGCACGTACATTTGGGGTGGTGAGACGATACATGTGATATGTGTTTTGCGAGTGGGCGTGGCCAAATGGCTCACTAGCGCTCCCTAAACTGCAGCCCCGGCACCTAGTTTCACCTACATGCACCAAATTCGTTGGACATGTGTATCACACCGAAATGTACAAAAAGGTCTCTTAGCATCATGAATTTGTTTTCGTTGATCAGTGTGCCCGTGGCATGGTGGCCATTTTGCGCGTCTCGCCATAAAACTAAGAGTGACTAACTTTTATGTACATATTCCGATCTTCCTCAAACATTACATCTTTGATAACAGTCCCGCCCTGAAGACACCTGTATGGTAATATTCGCTCATAGTCGTAGCGCCCCCTGCTGGAGACACGAAGCAAGAACAAAATTTAAACTTTAAGCGGGGATATGCAGTCGGGGAGCCAGCGGCCCCGAACCACCGGATCCCCGACGCGCACCGTGCAAGGGCCCGCATATCACTGCTTGCAGTTTTAATTTATTTAAACTTTTGTATTCTTGTCTCCTACCTGCTGATGCTCTACAGGTAACAGTTGTGAGTGTAACAATAGAGATAAGAGTCTGATGTGAATCTCAAAGAGAGTGAAAGAGAAACCCGACACAACTTCAAGGTTATACGATGATCACATGCTGCAAAAACATGTGGAGGTTTTTAAAATGTTTTTATAATCAGAAATCCCTCCTTCCAAATGCTACTGTGGTCCCAGGAATTTTAATCTAATGGAATCTAATGAAACTCAGATTAAACATTCAATGTGTCCATGGCTTAATACATTTTTCCAACATCTCTGCCAAAGCAAAGATATTCCTTTATTTCTAAGTGTCTCTGCTCACATTCATTCCCATCTGGTGTTGCTCCTGAATCTCTGCATTTGGCTGACCTGTGCCTGCCTCCTGTCATCCAGTCCAGCGTGTTGGACTGTGTCCAGGAGCTAGTGCATATAATCCCCCAGCATGCACCGAGCACCCGTGTGTCTGCAGCCAGGTTGTTGTTGTAACCATGAGGACAGCGGAGCAACAGGGGAACTGAGATGGAGCATCACGTTTCCTCCGGAGTTGAAATTTCCAAAATGGGAGGAAGAAGCTCTCTTCTTGTTGCTGTGTGTTTGTTTGCTCTCATGTGGAGGAATTTTTGATCAACAAAGTGTTTTAAGGTGAAGCTGACAGAACAAAAGATGAACTCTGCTCTTTGAATTCTCTTTTCTTATATCAACAGTTTACCCAGAGGCAGTTAAAAAAAAAAACACACACCAAAAAAGGCAAACAAGCAACAACAAACATATTTGCAAGTGAAAATGGAGCTATCATGATGACAAGCCTTTCAGACTGAAGACAAGGTGAGTTACCTCAATTGATTACCCTTTGCTTTCTTTACAAATTACTGTAATTAAGTGCCTTTTATTCCACCATCCTTTGTATTTGAGCTATTGAAGCTGTCAAGGCACAATAAAAGACTGCGATTTCACCTTTGTACACTATTTTCACTCTCATGTGTGCTCCCAGAGGAGTTCAGGAGGAGTCATCCTCCATCACTCTACTGTGGGGAGCTGCTGTCACCACCAGCAGTCAAACTCTGCTCCCAAGATCCTCCCAAATAATAGATCAAATTAAAACTGCAAGCAGTGATGTGCGGGCCCTCGCAGAGTGAGCAGAGACACTTAGAAACAAAGGAATATCTTTGCTTTGGCAGAGACGTTTGAAAAATGTATTAAGCCATGGACACATTGAACGTTTGATCTGAGTTTCATTAGATTCCATGAGATTAAAATTCTTGGGACCACAGTGGTATTTGGAAGGAGGGATTTCTGATTATAAAAACATTTTAAAACCTCCACAAATGTTTTTGCAGCGTGTGATCATCGTATAACCTTGAAGTCGTGTCGGGTTTCTCTTTCACTCTCTTTGAGGTTCACATCAGACTCTTATCTCTATTGTTACCCTCACAACTGTTACCTGTAGAGCATCAGCAGGTAGGAGACAAAAATTAAAATAAACATGTGCGAATCACCAAAAATGGCAACTAAATTCAAAATGGCGGACTTCCTGTTGAGTTGACGTAATGCTGCTATGTAACTTTTTTGTACGTGTAGGTGTGATACACATGTCCACCGAATTTCGTGCATGTAGGTAAATGTAGCCACCGGAGCATCTCTTTAGGGGGCATTAGCGAACCATTTGGCCACGCCCTCTCACGACTTCACTAGAATTTGAAATTTTTTGCTGGGAGAGATGTGTGTACCAACTTTCATGAGTTTTGGAATATAGCAAAGCCTCCAAAAAGGCAATTCATTATTAAGAAGAATAAGAATTGAAAAGAAAAACGAGGAAAACAATTGCTTGAAGAACAATAGGGCTTTCGCACCTTTGGTGCTTGGGCCCTAATTACCACCTGAAAAGTGTAATTTTAGACAGAGTAAGAGATCCTGTCAACCTGAGTCAGTCTGCCGTGTTGTTTTTGCTTAAGTTATGAAGTGTTCTAGGCTACCTCAGGTTTCAATATTTGATTTACTTAATGTGGAAAATAATTAAGGACATTTTAAAGATGCAAACATAACACGTATAAAAGTTGGATCAACATAAATGAGTCTTCGGGGATGAGAAAATGTTTACAGTAAATGTATAGGTTTTTAGCTTTAGCAATGAGTACATTTACATTTGTAATCAAAGCTATTTCTAAAAGACATGTCACAAAATTTAAGAGAAATTCTTCCTACTGTAGTCGTTTAACATGCTCTGTGGAGTTGAAACCTTCAGCACAGCGACGTGGGAGCAGAGCTGCCAAAGCTGGGGGTGGCTTCACACTTGAAGGTGTTATCCCCCCCCCCCCCCCCCCCTGCACACACCCCGTCCGACCCCCCCATCACTCTCTTGGTAATTTAAACAGCGCATTTCAGCAAGTCCCACATTTTCATGAGCTGATCCCTGAGTCATTTTTACAGACTTACAGTTTGTTTTTGCTCCCTCAGATTCTCGTTTCCATGTTTAAAAAAAATAAATAAAAGATGTCTGTTTGCATGTTCACGTGCCATGATCACATATTCGACCACAAACAGTCATAAACCATTATGTGTTTTCAGATGTCCGTTTGAGAGTAGCAGACCATCTTTATGCAGAATGCTTGTGGAAGTCATTGCCACTTTTCCTGGAACTATAATAAACAAACATAATTTTGCTTTTG
This sequence comes from Embiotoca jacksoni, assembly GCF_022577435.1. Taxonomy (NCBI): domain Eukaryota; kingdom Metazoa; phylum Chordata; class Actinopteri; family Embiotocidae; genus Embiotoca; species Embiotoca jacksoni. The sequence goes on from NW_027185425.1 coordinate 10,328,207, forward strand.
CCGCCCCCTACTGGTGAATTCAGCAACAGCTACATGGAAATGAACTTGTGATGATTTGAGACTTAAAAAAAAAATGGTCGTAGCAGTAATCGGCACCCGTCCAACCATGCATTTCTCTGTTATGTGGTCATCGTTCCAGGAATATTAAGGCATGGGCTTTGTACTCCGAACTGGTGGCAGTGTTTTTGCTACTCTGGTGATGCTGTATTGTTTTATTGCTAATCTGTAAATAGAAGACTATGCCACTACTGTATTTACTGTGTTTTTGCTGCCAAAACCTTTGTTGCCATGTAATTTTCAGGAGAGAAATTAAGTTAAAAGGTCAAAAGAAAATTTAACTGTGGATATATACAAAGTTTAGATATCAAAACCAAAGTATGAATGATGCCTGAGCTATATACATATTCCTAAAAATCTTGTATATACTGTATCTTACATGCAGCATCCTCCAGAAAGTTATGCAAAACAAACAAACAAATATAACTGAGATGAAAATCAGTATGATCTCACCTTCAGACGGACTGAACAGTTTGTAATACCTAAAAAAAAAAAAAAAAAAAAAAAAAAAAAAAAAATCCTATAAAGTACTAAGAGCCATCAAGGCCTCCACAAGTTTGATCAACTATTCATACTAATTATTAACTAGTTAATTTGCTTACATAATTCATAAAAAATACAGAACGTGCGCAATGATGTCAAAAGAAAGTCTTTCAAATCAAACTACAATCTGTTCTCACATAAACTGCAGTATCTGAATAAACAGCACATCAAATAATTAAAGTAATAACTGAGGATACGTGCACTGTATACATCACATTTTGCCAAGAGAAGGATGTTGTTTACAGTATTTGAAGCCCAACAGATCATTCAAAATCCTCCATGCGAGACCTCATGTGGTGCCGGTTTACACTTTCTGCCTCTTCCTGCTTTCAAGCTGCACAAATTAAACAGAAACAGAGTGAGTGCACAACCTGGTCTTGTTTTTTTATAACTGTCAAGCTAAAATGCAATTTTCCACAGAACTGCAGTCTCTTAGATGAGTTGTGAAACAGTTTCTGCACAGGCAAACTGGAAGTGTCATTTCAGTCCGGTTAGTGTGTAGACTCATCAGCTAAAAGGTTGGGTTTGATTGAGACGGGTAACGGCTGATCTACACAGTAGTATAGGACAAGATAAGCTCTACTGATTGAACTGCAATTCCTTATAGAGATTTACTTAATAGTGGCTTAAAAGAGCAGTTTAGTGGTGGTTACATCAGAGAAAACCCACAACACAAACAAGCTACGAAACTAAAATCTGTAATTAAAATGTTGTCGTTGTTAGTTTAAACTGGGAATGTGCTTTTTTTTAAATTTATTTTTAAGCTAAACGTTCCCCATTTGCCTGCAAGTCGTTTTTTCCCCCCCTGAGGACAAAAGTTCATTAGTGATCTTTGAAGCAGTATTTGTATTTAACCTCAGTTCTGAACTTTCAACTCACAATCTTCTCCAACGAATGGAGGCGGCTCAGGTGTCAGGTTGTCTGGTTCCACAGCGAACAGCGGAGGTGTGAACTCAGCCTGAATAACAGTTAAATGAGGATAGCGGACACAAACATTATTGATGCCACCGCAGCTCTCATATAACATCAGTAATATCAATTCAAGGTTAAACATTTAAAGTGAAATCAATGACACTTATGGTCTGATAAAACCTTAATTTTTCCAGATTTTTCCTCCGTATATGTCTAGACAGAACCCTCTATCACCAGCTGCCTCGTTATACAAAGCTACTTCCTGTGAGCTAAGAGAGAGAAAAAAAAAAAAATCGGCTTTATTTCTTTGTGGGGGTGTTTATTCAATAGTCTCTGTCATTACAGAGTATATTAAAGGTAATATTGTAATGTGATTAATATGCATTTAAAAAGGTTAAAACAAAACAAATCCTTGCAAGAAGACATATTTTTGCATGATTAACATATTTGGACTTTATAACGTGATAATACTGTAAATTTCACTGATCTCTCGCTCTTCTCAGCTGTCTTTTTCTCGCACATGCATGCAGGCCACCAGATGTTTGAAGGGACTGTCGTTCACAGACGGCTGTGCTGGGGAGCTTTCTACCTGGTGGCAGCGGGAGTGGCAGTAACATCTGGAGCGCCCTGGCTGTGTCCAACATCCTGCCGCTGTAACACTGCACTGCTGGAGGTGAACTGCTCTGGTGGCCAATTTACCACCGCGCCCGATGGTCTCCCACAAGAAGCCAAACTACTAAACTTGACTCATAATACAATAAAGAGTGTGGTGCAACTGCAGTTTCACACATTAACACAGCTGTTGGATTTGGATCTAAGTGACAACCTTTTGGTAATAATTGAAGCAGAAGCCTTTTTTGGCTTGCAAAGCCTGTTAAGTCTTCGTCTTTCTCGCAATCACCTGAAGATTATTCCAGTGGGGGCGTTCACTGGCTTGACAAACCTGCTGTTTCTGGACATAAGCAGCAATCAGATTCTTGTGTTTCTCGACTTTACTTTCAGTAACTTGGTGGCCCTGCAGTCTATTAAAGCCGTAGAAAACGACATTGTTTTTATCTCTCATCAAACTTTCACTGGACTAACCAGTCTACAGGAGCTGCACCTTGATGGCTGCAACCTCACTGCTGTGCCAACAGAGGCGCTCACTCAGCTCACTGTGCTGAGAAGTCTCCATTTTCACCGACTGGGCCTCACCACACTGCCAAACTACTCTTTCCGCCATCTAGTGCACCTAAAAGAACTGGTCATTTCTCATTGCCCCTGGCTGGAGACTCTGTCAGGAAACAGTCTCTTTGGCCTAAATCTCACGTCTTTAACCATTAAACACTGCAACCTGAGTGGTGTCCCATACATCCCCTTACATCATCTTGTATATCTTGTATACCTTGATCTCTCTTTTAATCCCATCACCTACATTCATGAAAACCTGCTCGGAGACTTGCTCCGGCTTCAGGAGTTCCATCTCGTTGGGGGATCATTGCTACGCATCGACATTGGGGCGTTCAGGGGTTTAGTACATTTCAAGTTGCTGAACGTGTCTCGAAATCTTCTCACCACGCTCGAGGCAGGAGTTTTTCTTTCAGTGGACACCCTGAAAGCCTTGGGGCTTGACAACAACCCACTAGCATGTGACTGCCGTCTGCTCTGGGTGGTGCGAAGGCGACTGTATGTGGACTTTGGTGGACATCCACCAACTTGTACCTCTGTCCAGCTGCACGGCTGGAATTTCCTGGACTTTTCTGGGGTCGAGCTCCCGGGTCTGCTCACCTGTCGGCCGCCTCGAATTCTGAACCACAGACCTCCAGAAGTGAGAGTAGATCAGGGACATACAGTGGTGTTTTGTTGCAGTGCAGAAGGTGACCCTGTGCCATCTGTCAGCTGGCTAAACCCACGGCTAAAACCTTTATCACCCGTTGGTAGAATACGGGCTCTCCCTAATGGTTCGCTGGAGGTTCGTTACGCTCAGCCTCAAGACAGCGGAACTTATCTATGCGTGGCATCAAACGCGGCGGGAAACGACAGCCTACCCGTTAGCCTTCATGTCCGAGCTTTTCCATCATCTTCTAAATACCCGTTTCGTCTTAAAGGTTGGTCTGCCCTTCCATCTGCCTCTCCAGGTGTGAATGGAAATGAGAAGCTACCATTTGATGTCAAGACGCTACTGATAGCAGCAACCATCGGGTTTCTCTCATTTTTCAGCTCTGTGAGCGTATGTTTCATTTTCATGTTCTTTTGGAGTAAGAGCAAAGGGCAAATAAAGCACACCGCCACAATTGCATACGTGCCACGAAGTGCCACGTCAAATGGTAGTGGAGGGAAAAGCAACTACATGGAGACAAGCCGGTTCACCATGAAACTAATATGAGTCAAACATTAAAATGTATATTTTCACTTGATATGGCTTGGTAAGAATGAATAAAGTGTGAAATGCAAAATCTTTATTTAAATTTCTTAACTGAAATGCTTGAATATTAAGTGAGTATTTAATTTATACTTTTAATTCATTCAAATGCATATGAGCATGTCATGTTCTGGACATTAAAAGGATTATAAATTAGATTAAATTGTATCCTAATCCAGCAAAGAAAAATCACTGACCGGGTTTGTTTTTCATGTCTGACTCTTTTATGATACAGGTGTCCTATAAAATAGAAAGAATGTAAAATAGCCAAAGTAAACAGCATTTATTAGCCATAATGCATGTAAGATGTAGAGATGTAAATTACTCAATGAACTGCTTATTACATATTTATCTTATTCTGATGTTTATGCCGCTCTAAACACATATTAACACAGAAGAACACTATACACATAATGCATCACAAACAGGCCTGCTTGGCTGACTAATCTTTTGGTTTGTTTGTTTTGTTCATTTGTGTTCTAATGGTTGAATGAAATAGTAGACGTATTCTCGAAATAACTATTATTCTAGCCCTCCGATATAACAATAGAAATGTTGACCTTACATTAAGGTTAATGGTATCTGTACAGCATGCTATTTCTTCTTGAATATAGCCTATATAGTATAATTTTCTGGTATTCTAATACTGTCACATTTAGTGTTTAATCTTTCACACATACGTTGCTATAAATTCATTTTTATTTTTTTAATTCCCATTTTCATTAGGAGCATAAATTAAAATGGCTATGCTTTCAAAAATTTCCTTTTGTGAAGGTAATTTTTCTCACAACACTAAAAAAAAAACCCAACCTAATTGTCTGATTTTAACAGCAGATCGATAATAACTTGTTATTTACCACCACGATCTGTGCCATATGCAAATTGTGGTGTTGCCATGACAACGCATTTGCTCTTCGAGCATCAACCGAGAAGACCTGACTGGTTTCCATGACGACATTTTCAGACATCCTGCGCCGATATCATCTCATTTACCAACGAGTTGATTTTAGACTCTTTTTTAAAAAAAAAAAAAGTATTATTTAGTACAGTGACATCACGTTTTGTGTTGTTATATCCAGTGAAATCATATAAAAATCATAGTAAAAGTCAAAGAGTGCAGGTATTTTTTTTTTATTTTTTTATTTTTTTTATTTTTTTTTATAACATTTCTACCGTTGCCCGGAAGTACATCAACTGTCCCGGATGTGATGGTCGGCTGACAGAGCACAACCCAAAAACAAAAACAGGTCGCGAAACACGACGAGCTTCACCGAAACGTCGGTTAGCATTTGTTTATACATTTCAGCCATGAGTCTGGCAGTCGGTCGTGAACCCAGAAAGACTGCGGGGAACCGCATGTCCAAATTACTGGATGCTGAAGAAGAGGACGAGTTCTACAAGACGACTTACGGAGGTTTCAACGACGTGAGTAAACAGATACGAGTTAGCACCAGCTAGCGTCCAGCTAAGCTCCGGAAGAGATCGGCACATTTAACATCTTGTTTTTTTTTTTTTTTTTTTTTTTAAAAACAACCTTAAAGGGACATTTTATCACATTTTATTAATATTAGTAACGCAGTAATGTGAGTAGCGGGGTTGTATGCTGATCGTGTGGAGTCCCGGTCAGACAGACAAGATCATTTATGAACTCGTAACTCTGTTTTATTTATTAAATACAACCACGTTTCTTTAAATCCTCTTTTGTTGTGAAGTCTTTTGATCTTTGTGGTATTTTTTTTTTATGGCGGTGAAGAAAAAAAAAAAAAAGATTATTCTTGGAATCGATTGATGTGATTACTGAAATTTAGGTGTAAATCCAGGATAATGCAAAAAAAAGGTTTCTGGCTTGATTTGTACGACTTTTTTTTTAAGGTGTTAGGACACTTTACAGTAAAATAAGCAAGGAGACATATTATTACATCTTAAAGTCTAGTTTTTAGAAAAACGGACACACTACCATATGTTTAAATCTCTGTTTGTATTTATCACCTCGATAAGCTCACAAAACATAAGATTGTTATACTCAAGGAATTCATGCTTTTCATCACGTTACACATTAACAGCATCTTCAACATTAAAAGTTGAACAAAATGTCTCCCATTAAGATCCTTAGCATTCCTGGTAATTTTTATATTTTTATATTTTATATTTTTATATTTTAATATTTTAATATTTAATATTTTTAATATTTAATATTTTTATATTTTATATTTAATATTTTTACTGCTATTTTATTGCTTTCTTCCTCGGGGATTAATAAAGTAACTACCGAACCTAATCATGACCAGCATGCCGCTGTGATTCATCCGCAACAGTGACCTGGTCCCCAAATGTTTTGTTTGAGTCTCTCTAACAAATTGTGTTTATCAGCTGTAAAGATGAGACTGGAGCTTTTCCTGCTTCACCCCCGAGGAGAGAAGAAAGGCTTGCACTATATTTTGTGTCTGAACATTACACGCAATTAGTCGATATTATAGCAATTTTATATTTCGGATTACGTTTCAGGATGCTTAATTTTTTTTCTTCCTCAATTTGCAGTCTGGTTGATTTTCTTCAAACAGTTGCTGGTTCATGGGTCAGCTTGCGTAGGGGGATTTGGCAGTGGCTTCTCTGGCTGTTCTGATGAGAGTAGCTAAATAAAAAATAAAATAAAAAAAATAGCAACAAATCCTGACATGTCAGAGTCACATCTCTGCTGGGTCTTTGATCACATTGCCTGACGGTGCCTGTGCAGCGCAGAAAGAAACCTGAAGACCAGTCCATTTTCAAACATTGAGAAGTTGTGGATTGTGCTCTTGGTAACAGCAGTTTGTTGGTGTTTTAATATGTTGTCACAATTAATTAATGTTGCAGGAGTTCTCTTTATCTATGGAATTAGTGTTTAAGGGGATTTTTTATTTTTATGTTGCTTTCTAAAACTCGCCTGCTAGTTAAATTTTTGCTTCAGATAACTCACATTTGTGTTGGTAGATATGAAGCTCCATAAAGTTCTTGTATATAAATTATTGTTTACTCCAACCCTTGTAATCTCACCCCATTAGCTTGAGATTTTCTTGATTCTTCTGTTGTAGGACTGAGAGCGAGTGAGTGTTAGAATTAAAAATAAACCCATTTGATTTTCCTTTAATAAATCTAGCAGGTTAATGAGATGTTGCTCAGCATACATGATTAATACACATCAGGCGGATTAGCTTCCAAATGGCGACATTTCACTTGTATTAACTTTATCAAAACTCTAAATACAACATTCAGAAAAACCTTTGAGGAATTCTGGTAAACCAAACTGACTAGCCTCTTGCATTAACAGGTAATCTGCTCTATCATAAAGTATTTTATTTAAAGTTCGCTAAATTATGTCCTTTTGTTTGCTTTCAGGAATCAGGAGATGATGAATATCATGGAGAACATTCAGACACAGAGGACGAAGTGGACAGCGACTTTGACATTGATGAAGGTGATGAGCCAGACAGTGACCAGGAGGAGGACGCACCTCGGAGGAAAAGTCGGGTTGTCACCAAAGCGTATAAGGTATTGTAGTCATTCCAGGAGCTATCAGACTTTGAATCAAGTATCTGCAATAATAAATTCATTGAACTACCTAAATAAGTGTGCATTCATACCTAAGAGAAGAATGACAAATGGTGTCATCTTGTGGTAAACTTGTCTTTTTGGTTGACAACAAAAACATAAAACAGAAACACAGAAACAATTTGTTTTTCCTCATAAAACCCAATTGACTTCCTGCTAGCTTTTTTTTGTTGTTTTTGTTATCTCTTTAGTTATTGTCAGAAGCATTTTTCCGCATATTGCACTTTTTTAAACTGCTATTGACTGTGGCTGCTCTGGGGAGCCACTGGAGCCTTTGGCTGCCAAATGACATCCTCTCAACAGCAGCTGAGGGAACAGACAGCATCACTGATTTGACATCACATTTCTTGTAGCGTTTCTAACTTCCTTTTGGATGAAATTGTCCTTTACAGTTGCATGAGCAGACATTAAAAATGAAAGACTGTTCGCTAACTGGGAACAAAAAGTTTCTTCAAATGCTACAATTACTACTTTTTTTTTTTTTTTTTTTTTTTCATTTTTAAGCCAATGAAATAAGAAGTAACAGAGCGTTTACATTTTTTATGTCTTTGCTGCAGTTAATAGTTGTAAGAAAATATATAATTTACCCCAGAGTGCCCAAACAATTTCATGTAGCTGTGCATGGATCAAATATAATTACAGCTTACAGGCTCTTGTTCTTACTTTAATCAAAGGAACCAATAAAGGTGGCAAAACCAAAACCCAAAAGACCCCATGAGGAACAGAAGAAGACGGAGAAAACTAAAGTGGAGCTCAAAAGGAGGATTCCTCAAGAATTCCAAGATTTTGGAGAAAGTAAGATTGCTACAAACCTCCCATAAAATGTCTATACACTGGTTTCCTTTCTATAGATGATATTAAGCAGTTCACTTACGTTGTCGTAACCCATCTCATCATAAGCACATGAGGATTTGCACTACAACTGCATCAGAAAATGTCTGAATTATTCCCTAGCTCGGAAGTCTGTGCGACAGTCCACCAGTGAACACACACGGAAAACCAACCTGCGCTTGCAAGAGCGTCAGGATGCCCCTCGGAGACGAAGAGGTGCTCACCGGGACCGGCCCCTTACCCAGGAAGAGCTGCTGGCGGAGGCTAAAATAACAGCTGAGATCAACATTCGGTCTCTAGGTAAGAACATGACGCAGGATTAAGTTGTGTAAATATTAGGTACCACTTTACTGATTATATTAGTCCAAAAATGATAAATCCTGAAAAATGACTGAGGTTACGAGTGATAATCGTTGTAATGTAAATAAATATGTACTTCTGTCTGAAGATGTTTTATCTACACAACAATTGATCTGACCGTGTCTTTAGAAAACTACGAACGACTGGAAGCGGACAAGAAGAAACAAGTCCATAAGAAGCGTCGTTTCGAGGGACCAACGATCCGTTACCACTCAGTCCTCATGCCTCTCGTCTCCCACTCCGTCCTAAAAGAAGAAAATGTAGATGTCGAGGGGTACGTATGATCACCAGTGAGACTTGTGTGTCTTTAGAGGTAATTTGGCAGTTGTGATGCTGACCTTTCTATATACTTTTCTGAATTCTGCTTGAAGTGTTTAACCCTGTTCGGAAAGCATTTTCCAGAACATATGTTCACGATTAGGGGTGGGGTATGGCCCTGAAATATTTTATTTCAGGCAATTTCTTCAATCATGAAATTCTAGACGATATGGCAGAATGTCTTATTTCAAGAACATGCATGCAACAAATGAATTGTTATACTTTAACATGCCAGCCCCAAACGCAACAATTTGCCTTCTAATATTCAGTAAAAACTAAACAAATATGATCTCAGTTCTTTAGTTTGTAAACAACAACAGTAACTCAGAGATTCATATTGTAAAGGGAAAAAAAAAAAGAAGCTTTTCGTCATGCTTGTTGTCGCGCTGCGTAGGTTACGCACATGTCATACTGTAGCTCAGCATAACAATATGACGTTTGATATTGCCATTGTCGCGACATATATATATTTTTTTTATCGTATTGAAAATTATACCAATATTATCGTGAATGACATGATATGGCACACTCCTATTAATAATTATATGTTATGTAATTTGGGAAGGAGATTTCTTACATTTTCAAATCTCTTTCTGTGGTTTTTCTTGTGCTTCTACCGAAATATGATCAAAACAATGGTTTGAAAAAAAACAAAACAAAACCTTAATAAGAAAATTCTACTAAGGCAAATGTTATGTAGACGACCATTATATTTGTGTAAAAAAAAAAAAAAAAAAAAAATTGTATTTAATAGTAATAGTTATATTCCTGCTTCTTAAAAGATTGGATCAGGACGTTCCTCAGACTGCAACACAGAATCCCCCCACGCCTTCGCAGCAGCCTGCCGGAGGCCTGTGCTCCCGCACTTACATAACCTTCAGCGACGACGACGCGTTCGAGGCGGCCTTCCCACGCAGCGTCCAGTCGAGTCCTCAGCTGCCTGTCCAGGAGGTTTGTCCTGTCACCCACAAGGCCGCACTTTACCGAGACCCAGTCACAGACATCCCTTACGCGAACACGCGGGCCTTCCGCATCATCCGAGAAGCGTACCGCAAATACGTGGCCGCGCACGGATTCCCGAACACCTCGGGCGGGGCGACAGGACTTGACTCCTCAGCAGCGAAGGGCGGGCGCCAGAAAATGGTTGTGAAGCAGAGTGCGGTTGTCACATAGAGAGATTCGTTGAAAGATTGATTGACTTGATTGAGGAAACCACGAGCAGTCGTTGTCCACCACAGCCACGATTTCTTCAAACAACTGTCTGCACACCGTTTTTTATTTCTATCCTCACAATGTCGCCTTCATCAGCAATCTACAGAATTTTCTTTTTTATTGGGATTGAGCTGTTGCTGCAATACTTGCGCTACCACTTGTTTATGCAATTCAAGATCATATTTTGAGAATTCCGAGTGCTACCGACGGCACAAAAATTATTACAAGTACAGCGGCTCCATAGGAAACCAACAATAATACAACCAATTCGGCAAAAAGTCTTACATGTGAAGACTGTGTACGGAAGTTTACTTTGTACGTTAACACCTTAACAAATCCAAGTTGAGTGGATGAAAAACGACAACTTGCTTTTGGAATTCCAAATAGGCTTGAATCCAATCGTTTGTTTTAATGATTTGTCTTTTTTATTGGTAGGAGATTTTGTTTTTACAAATGTACATACTTCTCAACAAAAAATAAATACTTGAAACTTGTATTAATTAAGATTTACTATATCCTTGACTTGTGGTTTATAAGGCATTTCACAAACAGAAGCGGTCGGACAGCAGCTACATTATAAGAACCAGTGTGGAACAACGGACTGAAAATAGGATCCCCAAGTCTCGAGAGTTCGGTTCATCTAATGTAAACACAATTATTTTTTACTCTGCAGTCTTTGCAGTCTCTATCATCTTGTCCTCACCACATTAAAATGTTATTTTTCTTGTAACGGCCTTCTTAACTTAAAATTAATTCAGAAACTAAACATACAAAGACAAAAATAACTAAATGTTATGTTTGTCATGTTTGTTTTTAAAGACACTAATTTCATGTTCAGTCCAAAACCACTACTGAAAACACAGAGGATCGTTTTTCAGAAGCTGGGCGCTGGAGTTTCATTCGTTGTCCATGTCTGACATCATCTCGACAGTTTTAATTGATCAAAGCTATAATTCCTCCCCCCTTATTAAACATCGCTACATTTGAACAGAACAACAAGTAGAAAAATATTCCTTTTTTATTATGTGTTTGTTATTGACGGCAAAAACTCTTTCTCTTACACATTTTATGTTTTTATTCTTTTATGTGAAGGCTCAGTGTGAATTTCCAGTGTCTGCTGACTGGCTCGCTCGGCAGAGAGCGTGATCCATTTACAAGTTTTGAATATGTTTGAGCTGCTGATGAATCTGTTGCTGTTCATGAGTAACAGCAGAACATTGTTTGAGCCTCAGTCTGAGAGCAATACCACCATACATAACCCCGTTAGCACCTTAAATTAGGTTTTCTATATTTATTCTCTCGGAACACAATCCACCCTGAACACGGCTGAGAGCTTGACTAGTGCGGCACCTTTGACCCCCTCGCACACTGAACAAGAATCACTCCCCTGCACAGCGTCCTGTGGTTTTTGCCCATCCCCACCCGCCTCAGCCTCATAAAAGCCCACTGGGGAATGAAAATAATGTTTAGTCACCAGATTCCGATGCCTAAAATAGTCAAGGGTAAAAACACTAAGTACATTTCACATGTCTATTATTAGAAAATGCGAGCTTGTTTTTCAGCTGTTATTGCTGTTTTGACATTTATGCTTCAGCCGGGAACATGATCGATGAGGACGACTGGTGAAGCTCTCCTTTGGGGTTTCGGGTACAAATTCCACAGTCTTCTTTCAGATCAGTCTAGTCCTCGGCAGATGGTTTAGGCATGCATTTTACCTTTGCAGGAAAGCTCCCAAAATTCCTATTGGACTTTGATGCCAAAATGCTTATGTTTCTTTCAAGCAGATTTTCTCCCGCGTTTCCTGTAATGCCCTGGTGATGTTGAGCAGAGTATCTCGTTAGACAGTCTGTGTTCGGTGATATGAGTAACCAGGCGTTCGATGCCTGAGCCTTATCTGCAGTTTCTGTCCCTCATCTTTACTGTACTCGCGTCACATGTCTGTTGTGTGGATGGATGAAACCTGATAGAAAATGGTTTCTTTTTATAACTCAAAGTGGGAGCTCGGTTGCCAAGATGAACAGGCAAACATAAGATGTGTGACAAATTTGCACTCTAAATCTGGGCAGGTTTGGAGCATGGAGTGTGTTCACATCGGAAAGGTATACTCCCACTTCTACTTTCCCACAATGCAGTCCTCAAAGGAAATAGAGGAGCTGTTTTCAGCTTGAAAAATTACACCTGTTGAGATGGATGTTGAAACATTACATTGTTGGGAAAACATTTGTCTGTCTCTTCAAGTCCATTTGGCCGTGACATCCCAACGTTGCAGTATGATTTTTTTGCAGTTCAGGTTTTTCACTATTTCCTGTTGGTATAAAAGGAGTATGTTGATTTCTAGATTATAAAGAGTCTTACCAGCATACAATAGTACAGACATGAGCACATCATACATATTGCGTTTAGTTAAAGTACTGCTGTTTTTCCCACTGCGTGGTATGGCTCCGGTCGACTTGCTTTTGTATTCCAGGTACTTTTCTAGATTTTGTTTTTCAACGCAGATAGTAGCCCCTCAGTGTAGCCGGTCGTCATAGTGAAGCTACGTACAGCTACCATGACATCATCTTCAATATGACACTCACCCTAACCGGATCCTTTCAACAGCCGCTAAAGAGGAATGTCGGCACACATGATTGAAGTGACGGCTCCCTGACCAATCAGCGGCCCGCTGCGTTTTCACGTCACCTTTTAGGATTGGCTCGGAATTTAAACGGCGCCGGGTACTATCCACAATGTTTTGCTCAATGGAAAACCAAAAACAGGTGAGTAGAGTCAAGTAGATTTGAGCTGCAGCATGCTGTGGAAGAGCAGCTTATGAATTATGGACTTGTGACCCAGCAGGTCTGAGGACCTCATCTTTCTGATTGCTCAGGGTTTTGTTGGACGTGTTAATGGTTTACACTTGTGTGAATAGGGATCTTTTGAAATTTCACTTGATACCAGTGTTAACAAACATGCATTTATTAAGATACTGATCTACGAAAAGGAATATGTGAAAAATTCATTTCTTAAACGTTACTGGCATCAACATGAACTTTGATGGAATATTGATTTAAATTTACAAATGAGACCAAAATGTCTCATTTCAAAACGTCACCATAACAAACCGGGTCATTCAAACAATACTGCGTGCAAAGTGAGAGCAGCCATCTGCAAGTTTTCCTGGTCCAACCACCAACCTGACATGCTCTGTATTTGTCATAGCAGAGTTGACAGACTGATTGTACTTTGTGTTAATCATAACAGACTGCCTGACAGTTTCACATTGAAAACTCGACAAAGAAAATCCCCCCAGACTGATGTGACCCAACACAAATTGATTTCATTATTTTTTTTTTGGTAGCGGGATGAACAAGTATTAGTTCTGCTAACCGCAGCACACCGTGCTGCTCCGGCAGTTAAAACAAGCCGCTTAGAGAAAACAAAATGAGTCCAGAATAGGATGAAAGGCTCCTGAAAAGATGGCTATAAAAAAGCGTTAGTGGGTGTAGCAAAGACTCAGCGTCTCAACTCATTTCCCTGGTTGTTTTACAGTTAAACCCGAGTCATCATATAGCACACAATGTACACAGGCTTTGTGCACCGTCATCTCCACATCGCCGAGACAATCTCTCACAGTAACACCCGAAGCCTAATTGTATTCAGCGCGATAACATCTTCACTTTCCGAGGGTAGATTTCAAAGTACATGTTGCACTAAATGATGTTGTTATGGTGTCACTTAACATTCACACCAGCAGCAGGAACCACATTAAAAAAAAAAAGACCATTATTTTATTCTGCCTTTTCAGTTCTATCAACCTCAAGACTCGTTCTTTGAAAGCAACTGCTGCCCACTCACTGTGCCACTTTCTTTTGTGAAGAAAAAAAAAAAAAAGAAAGAAGAAAAACCGACACATTAATTCAAAAATAACAAGTTATCCCTTAAAGCGGTGATGATGAATTCAGTGTCAGGCTAAGCCAAAGTCTCGGGCGGATAGACGAATGTAATATATGCTTGTTCAAATATTTAGCCTGTAGTGTTTTGGTTGCATTACACGTTAATGCTTCTAAGCATTCCTCATATCATCTGCAACCACAGAATAGGGAAAGCTTTGTCTCCCACATACTGCACAGTGCATATGGTACCAATTGAACAGTTTTCAGAATAGGAAGAGAGGGAACTGCAATATCACTCGCTCTAGTGTGGTAGTTGCCATGGAGACGAGTGTAGGTGGTGTGCCGTGCTGTACTCTGTGCTGTACTCCTTCCCTTGTCCTCTCCCCTCTTCTGTTGCCCACCCTCTCTGTTCTGCTATCTGCAACATCCGCGTAACTTTCATTCCTTCATATTTGCTCAAATCCTTCCTGCCCGAGTTCTTGTTCTGCTCGATCTGCGTCGTTGCAGCGAGCAGGTCTCAGTTCAGAGCCGCGCTCAAATCAAACGTAGAGCCCGAAATTACACCAAAAAAAAAAAAAAAAAAAAAAATCGAGTTAAATTGGGTTTCGATCAATAATTATTCTTTGGTTTGTGGATTCAGGTTTCCATGACAATCATATTCTGAATTTTAGTTTCTTCTGCGCAAGCTAGGATAATTTATCATTCTCGTCAAATGACTGACACCCATTTTTTTTTTGCTATTTGACCCCAGAGATCCTTCTGCGTGTTTCTTTAGTCCAGAAATTGGTTTCTTGCTGACCGCTCAAGTTCTTCGAAATGTTATGCTGTCTCCATCTTTTTGCCGACCAGCTATTCTTTTATCAGTTTCCATGGAGATGTGTGTATGTGTGCATGAGAGTGATTGAGTGAGGGTTGAGAGTGAAGGAGTAAGGATGTGTCATTTCCAGTTTATGTTTTTGGTATAATTTTGAAGACTGCATGTCCACTGTCCCGAGGTAGACTTTGACATTCAGCATCAGTGATGCTTGTGTCTCTTGCTACAGTTTTATCAAACCCTCTCCTGCTTCCTGTACTTGTCCTTCCTCATGTTCAGTGCAGCTGGATTACACTTTAAATACCAAGAAAACCCTTACTATAAAACCTCAATTAACTCCATTTTATACCTGACAGATAAAAGGACGATACAAAAAAAAAAAAACAGCAGCGGTTCATCTTCTTGGTTGGTGTATTTTTAACAGATCAAGCCATTAATCCATTCAGAGGATTATTACCATTTCAGAAAAAGGTTATCATTATTTTTTCTAAACCCTCAAATTACCACCAGCCTCATGGTTGTGATGTCAAGAGGAAGAAAAAAACCAGGTTATAAATTGTTTTTCAGGGATTTACGTAACACGGTCTTTATATATACCCACGAAATGATCTATGACACATTCAAGATTTACCAATTAGCAATACATATTTATGTAACATAGCAGATATCAAAATAAAACTCCTTTTGAAGTAGAACAATTGCTGCTGCCTCCACACGTCTGGACCTATATGAAGAGTTTTGTTGGATCTGGAATTTTTTTTTTTTTTTGAATGAATTTAATTAAAACCAATTACATACTATTAAAAACCCAAATGAGTCACACACAGTCGTTGATTTCTCCCGTTTTAGCTGTTGGGTTTCTATGAACAACAAAAAAGGCCTCTCAGGGCACCTCGAGGACAGGGTCACATCTTTCCAAGTCTGTCTGAATATTTCCAGGCCTACAAGAACAATGACGGCGTTATTGGCTGTGAATCGGTGTAAGAAATGAGGGACCAAATTTACAGCTCTCGCCCTGCGCAAATAGGCTTTTTAGCACTCTTTTAGTTATAAATTGCTGATTTTCCTTACCACGCCCCTACTGCAGCTCCGCAAGGAACCAGTGTCTCAACACATAAAGGGAATTTCACACAAAAATGGGAAAATACCAAATTTTATTTGGCTTCCACAGACCGTTGAATGCACATATTTAGCTGTAGCTAAGCTTAAACGGATGCTCCACTGATTTCACTCGTGAAGATCATTTTACTTATCATGTGAAGGTACTCAGCCTTTCAGCCTTGTTTAATTTTTCATGTGGCTCTTTATGGAGTTCTCCAAAGTTTGGAAAAACAGCGTTAATGATGTCATAGTGATGTCAATTTCTGCTTTTTGGTAGCAAAAACTCTGCATTTGCAAACTGACGTGGTGTTTAAAAGACTCGGACACACGGGGGAGAGGGGGAGTCTAAGGAAAGATGTTATTGAGTGGAGATGCATCATGGGAAACATAAGATCCGGTGTTTATGGGCCTTGATGCATATTGGTGACCCAAACTCAATTCAGATTGAGCAGTGCCAGTTCGGGCAATATCATTTGGCAAGGTTGAGCAATCATAAAACTGTGCATTTCTGGTGGATGGTCTTGTAACGTGAACTCTGTATTTCTACTGTTTACCACAGGATCATTTTCGATCACCCAGCAGTGCTTGGGGTTGGCAGAGCTAACGTAACAGCTTGTTCTTTAACTCGCTCTTCAACTGCCAACTGACTGACTTTACAAAGGCAACACATTTTGGATCTCTGGGAAGGGAAGTCCAAAAGCTGCAATTACCGCTTATTGCCATAGATGCCTCCAAAGACAGAAACAAACTGACATCTTTAAGGTTGCACGCTTTAAAGGAAATGCCCCCTCCGGCAGCTTCTCCTGCGCTGTTTTAAACGCACACGTTTTCCTTCTGAATCTCTGCTTGCATTTAATTTTGCACCGGGAGTGGATTACTCCATGCAATCTGGATTGACAAAACATGATTATTACATAACTCTTTCAGCAGGCCTATAAATGTTTTAGGAAAAACATGTGAAAATCTGAATTTATTCTTTAATATGTTGTGTGGATTTGAAAAGACTCCTTTCCTCCATCTAAATCAGATCTATCCCAGATTAACCTGCTGTTAGGAAACACAACAGATTATTTTGGAAATATAAACTATAAGCATAGTATGGACTGAAAGGTCTTTGTTTCCAAAGACTGGGTACTGAGGCCTGAGGTACCTTCAGTTTCTTTATATTTCAGTGTGCTTAGTGCATATTTCCATACTACAAAACTGAAATTAAATTACCACAATGCAATTCCTGCACAATTAAACTGGGACTTTTAAGGGGCTCCGGGGGTGTATCAGAAATCTGTAGTACCGGATGTCAGAATAACATGTTTTCTTGGCGACTCCACCTTTGAGCTACTGAAGGTGCTGATTTGGGATATTGAAATGTTACATGAAATATTATCAATGTGGTTTGATGATCTCCCAAAATTAGAAGCATCATCACTTTCCCCACAGCTAAAAATAATGATATGGAAATTCTACAAAAGCGAAGTTAAGCGCAGCATCTCTACTTTAACATAAGAGTCTCTGTGAGACATCTTCCCCCTCAACATAATCAAAAAGTACTTAAACGAACTTTGTTGCTCCCCAAGCTCATTTCCAACGTAATTATTCGGCTCAGTGGGCGGCCGGCCGTCATCGTGTCGTTTTATTTTCGGGTGTTACAAACTCCAGAGATGGTACAGCGCAGGGCGGACTCTGCTGCTTTTGGAGGCGTTGGTTTCTGTTTATGTCTATCTTACGCACTATCTCCGCCCTCAGGGGAGAGACTTCTCCGTTTACCGAGCACCTTTTTCTTGCACTGCTGTTAAATCAAAATTAGGTGTGACGGACTGCGAGAGAGCGCAAAGGACACCGCGTCAATTTGGCACCGGATTCACCTTCTTGTTACGAATTTCTGGATTATGGGGACATCGTTATGCCACGCAGGGTGAACTACAGACGCTTTCCAAGATTAAATCACCCGAGCGAGACACAAGGAGCACGTCAAAAAAAAAAAAAGATGCATCAATCAGATTTTGTTCCAATGCTGCTGCACATCTTTGGGATATCGCCTCTGAACACCCCGGGATATTCATTTTGATGCTTTGGTGGTTTTAGTGCGCGCAACGTGCAGTGGGGTTGCTCGCTGCTCAGAGTTGGCATAGCCCCACAGCCATCACCTTAATAATCATTTTAATATCAGTAATCGACATAATTAACGTGCAGCGTACTGCAGTTGTAACCATACGGAATCCGTGTGGTGTCCTTCATCTCTGTGGAGTGTTTTAGATGTAAATATAAGTGACTAATTGGCTCTGTGGATCGTTTGACCAAATGCGCTAACAGGAGTTCATATTATTCCCAGATTAAAACGCGACGCAGGGGCTGTTTGAAGTCACATGCGCCCAGAACAAACAATTAAGATGACAAAAATCGTCCCCAGAAGTGATTCTCTTTATTACCGAGGAAGCTGCATTGGGATCACATCACAGTTCCTGGATTGCAATAGAGTTGGAGGACAGGGAGCAGAGGAAGAAGAGAGGAAGGAGAAGCAGAGGAGAGCTGCTGAGCCGCACAACAGAGCCGCTGCTGACAGGCAAGCTTTGGCTTCAGTGATGGACTGAGCTGGAGGGATCCCGGTGACAGCCAGCTTCACGTTTTCCTCAGAAGCCTTCACGCTTGACAAAGGCATGTATGGACACATTGCTGCATAGGCTAGGTGAGAAACAAGAGGAGCTGCCCACGCTGAACACAACGAATTGGCCTCATGAATAAAATACAAATATCTCTCAAAGAGGACAGCACTGGCCTTGTATTTGGAAACCTTCTCTCAGGTCTGCACAAACTGATTCTACCTTTGTCCCAAAAAGCAAGTAAACCTGGAACCTCAGCCCCTTCCCAAGTGCCCTGGACACCCACCGGATTCAGTCTGCATCCACAGATGTAACTAAGCTGTCAGGATTTCTTCTCCAGGAAGTCCTGTTTTTTTGGGTAAGTGTTGTGTGGGCAGAGGGAAAGTGACTGACACTTGCAATGTTCTAGATCTCTGTATCTATTTCTATTCGCCTCTCAGTGAAGTATTAACCCAGTGTTGGGGACAGCTGGTCTGGGCACGCTCATCAGTTGAGGTGTTAAAGATACTGATCCACCTTACAGCCTGAATGTCTGTCCTACAGCACAGGCAGGAGGCAGGAGTCTGTACCAGCTGTTAACACCGGGTGAAACTCACCAGAGCTGCACACAGAGGGCAGGTGTCCAGCTTGTGTGTCATGCTGAACTTGTTTTAAGGTGATGCATTGCAGGCTGCATGACCTCTGATGACGGTGATAGAGTCAGCCAAAGTGAGACATCAGCACACAGATAAAAAGAGAAGACATTTTATTCAAATGTTCATAGGTATTCTTGGTAAGATGTTATTTTCTTTAGGAATAGTTGTATCAGGTCATTATGGAGATATTCTCCCTCGAAATATCTAGACAGCTGAGGTGATTTGGCACAAAACCAAAATGAAGCACTGACAGGATTTGCTGGCTGCAACCAGAGGCCGCCCCCTCCTCTAGTTTTGGCAGGATGGCTGTTCGATAAGAGTTTCCACATATGAACTTCTCAGTTTACCCCACGTTGTTTGCAGGATATGAATCCTTAAATATTGCCTGCTTTATTACAACTGTAATTTTGCATAAAATACCTGCTGATTGTTTTCATAGTGTCAGTGACGCAAAGAACATGTCCCAGGCCACAAATTGTCATTGTTCATTCAAGTGTTGTCCCTGAGGTGCATTTTGTACACATAATATTGGATATCAAATTACATAAGTCACAGCATATAACATAAAACAGTTGGTGCCCTACACTGAGAAGAATATTATTCCTTAATTTAATTCATATTCAAGAGAATTTTCAAACGAATGCCTCCACAAAGCTGCTGCACTCTTCCAGTGAAGTCAGTGCAAGGAGCTGGTTGATTGGCAGCCAGTGAGTCTTTCTTATCATTTTGCAGAGATTTCAGCGATACCAGTCATTTGCTAATTAGCCATTGCTGGGTGCTGCACATTGAAACACCTGCACAGACTATAGGAGGGGGCCCTGGGTGCTAGGCTGTCCACAGCGGGACATTAAAGAGCTGATTTTTTTTCATTCACTTCAGTCAGAACAAAATAGATGATAAAATGGGATTTTGCTGTGTTATTTTTCCTCTGTCAGGTAATCAGTTCACTCTGATCACAAGTGTTTTGGCAGTTTACACAAACAGAATTGGTGCTAGTGAATATCTGCTCTTAGGCTAAAATACTTTCACTGGACGTCGGGTCTGTCTTTGTGTTTTGGAGGAATGGATAAGAGTAGACAAACTACGCATGTCTGATTTGATTTATTTATCACCGTGACAATATTCCTCCGTCTCAGCAGATATAGATGAGGTTTGGACACTCTGTATGGCCACCATCTTCATGGTGCATTATATTGCAGGGATATTGCACGCTGTGGGCTCCTGCATACCGTTCCCCATCTTAACCAAAAACATAATGCAGTGGACAGGGAAGCACTTCAGTTTATGAAATGTCTGAAGCTGCACACTTGATGGAACAAGATAAGTCCAGCTCACTCTGACTCATTGCCTGCCCCTCGTTGGATTTCCTTATCCTCCTCCAGATTATATTGCTACCTATGTACGATATGACTATCTCGTGCATCTCTGCATGGAATTATTCTGTTAGTTTAGCTTATATAGATGAATCGTGGATGTCTATAAATCTTTCTCAATTCCTCATGAACTGTTGAGAATCTGGACTCCTTGCCATTCTATCACAGTTGTCAGCCGGGAGCCTGACAGCCGGCAAAGAGCTGATTCTACTCCAACACCAAGTTTCTGTCATAATTCTGCTGTTCTTCAGCCATCTTCAGTGCAACCCACAGAGGGGGCTTTTATTTGCTGCCAAGGACAGAAAGGCTTTGTCAGTCTGGTTGAATGTTCTCTTAAAAATATTAGTAGGGACTTCTACCAACAAGCTCCTGTCCTGCAATTTCTTAAATTGTTTCCTTTTGCCTCAGGCCCTGAAATTCCTTCCCATTCAAATTTTTGGAGCAAACCAACAGAAAATATTTTTACCCTTCTGGTAGTTCTTCTCCATCCTTTGCCTCTCTTCTTAATTAACACCGACTGAAAACCTACTGCCTCCCAATACTTATGTTTTCTCCTGCAAAACTGACCTTAAAACCACTCCTTATATCCTCCTCTTCTAGATCTGTCCCTACATGGCCGCTAAAGTGAGCCACCTCACATTTCTGTTGACAGCTTAACTGCAGTAGTTAGCATCTCATACAGCTGTGACTAACACTTACTGTGGAAATGGCCGATATCAGGACAGTCCCAGTTAATTGCTGGCATTTCCCCATCATGGGTTTACTGGACAGAAGCCCACGGGGCCATGGAGTTAGAGGGGGGGGGGGGGGCTGGTCTTATCCCAAAAATATAATCATTTGTATCCCAGAAGGAAACAAACAAAACAACCAAACAAGATGCAGAAAAGACATAATGACCAACATTAAAATGAAGAGGCATTAAATGACCAGAAAGAGACAAATAAAAGAATTAAAGAGACGGAAACGAAACGGCAACAAAACCAGTGCAATGCAAACAACCTCAAAGAAATGTCCAGTATGATAGACAAAAACAACACGAAGATAAGCAAAATAAGCACAAAGAGACATAAAACAACAAACACCAAATGCAAATGACCACAAATTGATCCAAAACTACCAAAGTGAAACAAAAAAGTGACACAAAAAGAGCAGACACACAACAACCAAAATTGGGCCACAAAATGACCACAAAGAGATGCAAAATGACCAAAATATGACCATAAAGAAATGAAAAATAATGCAAAACATCTATAAAATACATATTTGGAGACACAAAAAACTGCAGGGTTTGGTTGGTTTGCATCTCTTTCAGTTTGGGTGTCTTGCTCCTTTGTTAGGGGAATGGGGACCCTTTTACTTTTGGCTCCAAGGGCTCCTTGTTTCATAATATGTCTATGGTCCCCATAATCATAAAAGAAAATAAGAAAATATCTCAAATCTTTGCAACATACTTTGTCCAGCATGTCCTGCTTTGGATAGCTGTAACAAAATATTTTGTCAAAGAGTAGGAGATAGAAAACAAGGGAGTTCAAGTCCCTTCCACTCACATTTTCTTCTCTTGTGTGTTTGATCTTCACTGTTTAAATTCATCAGCTGAAAGTAGAACATTTATCTGGGCTCAAATAAAATCAGACTTTTAAGGTTTGTAGCTGTGAGTAGGATTTAGTCTGAAGGTCAATCCTGCTCCAACAGGCCACTACAGAGGGAGTGAAGTGGACATTTGAAGGCTGCACTTTATATGCATGGAGAATGTCATAGATATACGAGACATCTTTTATCTAGAAGTTCAACTTTTGAAGCTAAACATATGAGCATATTCTTTGATCCTGAATTTTACAATGAGGCTGGAAACATAGACATCATTTAAATAATTTAGAACCAAGTAACTGAACCTTTTTATGGAAAAATCACATACATCTTCAAACATGCCAGGAGGGGATCTTTAAACAGGGATGTCTCTGTAGGAATGCTTATCTATTAATCATAGAAGCAGCTTGTGGTTGAGCAGCATTGTGACATTTAGCTTCAGCTGTATGAAGGTCACCTACGATGAACTGGATGTAGAGGAACCCCCTGCTCTTGTTTTACAGCATAAAAAACGGATTTATTTCATGACATCAACAGGTTTGTGAGTGTGTTCATGTGCTCTGCAGGAGGGCCAGATAGCACCTCTCTTCCTTTATAATTACATTCGAGTCACGCAGGTAAGCACTTGTTTTACTGACAGGCTAGTTTCTGATGGCAGCTTACTGCTATTTTAAATGTATCTCCAGACACTTAAAACCATGAATTCCACCTGCTGCACAATAACACATATTTCAAGCTTGTTTTCCTTCTCCAAACAGAAATTGTAGCTTGAAATTATATTCCCCTTTGTTTGATTTGTACAATGTGAACCAAAATTACACAGTTTTGTTTTTATTTTTTAGTCATATTGTAAAATTACTCTCTTTTATTTGTCATTTTCATAACATGTTTATATTTTCCTTTTTCTGTAAGGACTTTTTTGTCATTGCCTTGTTGTGACTGTTCGTCCATCAATGTCACAAACTAAAAAACAAAACCCTTTACTTGTGTCTGTGCCATATAGCTGCATGGACACATCTTCAAAGACGTGGCTGCCGCATCAGAGTCAGTTTGGGTTGGTGGGTCAAGCGGAGGTTTGCTGTGCTGGACCTGGAGTTTTAACCCCAAGTGAGTCAGTTTAGCCGAGAACCAGTCAAAGTCGTCTCTTTTTTTCTTCACTGTCAGCTTTGCGAACTGTCATTGCTCCGTTTTTTTCTCCAGTCTGTCGTGGTCTAAAAAGACTTTTCTCTGTTATATATGTTTTTGTATGTCCCCTTTAGTCTGCTGTTTTCTCTGAAACCCATCGACACCACTGTTGCCAATGGTTAATGAAAGGTTTAATATTCACTCCTGCCTCAGCTGTGCCACTGATTTTTTTTTTTTTTTTCCGTCTGCCATGGCTTTCCAGTCCTTTCCAGCACTACCAAGCTTAACAAAAGTACCTCAGTATATTGAGGATTTTTTTTTTACCACTCAATCCTCCACTGGAGCATCACTCACCCTCTGAGCCCTGCTTTGTCACTCTTCCAGAGTTTTATTTTGACATCCTCGAGGTTTGATAGCACCATTCGCCTTTTATACCGGCTTTAATACTCTCCAAGTCTTCCTCCTTACTATGCTCTCTTCACTTCCCCAGATGAAAGCAGACATTTCTGCTCCCTCCAGGGATAAGGAAGCGAAATAATTTCTGTTAGTTAGCGCAGTGCGTAAAGCAGTTGTTGTTGTTTTTTCAAACATTAAGACTTGCATAGTAATGTTTAGGAGTGTTGGCGGAAGAAACATACAAGAGGCTGTTTATATTGTGAGGAGTTAACTTTATTTTGAGCTGTGATGTGGTGAGATAATTCAGAAGCATCTCAGTACAGTCGGTGTTAAGAGTTTCATATTGCTGCTTGATCTCTAGAATGTCATTCTCAGCTTTTTAATTCGGGTCTGCTCACTTGCAAGCAGAGCAGTAATGCTTCTAAATACATTAGTAAAAATGAAGGTATTTTGACAGAGCAGTGCACAAGCTGCCAACATGTTCCTATGGTAACTAGGCCACACTCCCCTTGGTTAGTACACACACACACACACACACACACACACACACACACACACACACACGCACACACACACACGCAGGCAGAGGGACAGGCAGAAGTGAGCAGGAACGCTGGAAAACACACGTGATGGAGAGCAACTTCAGATTGCTGAGGTTACTGTTCTTACGCCTTCCACAGCTCACACGGCGTTTCTATATTGTCTTGGTCTTTAGAAACAGCTGTTGCATTGCAGAATGTGGGAAGTCACTTTCTTTGTGCGCTTCGCCTCCCGTTCGTCCAAAAATATCTGTCCGTTTTTCAAGCCGATCGCAGGTTCTTTCCCGTGGCTCCCTGGCGCCCACGCTGCCCTTGCTTCCTCAACCCCTCCACCCACCTCTTCTTTTAAATCCTACAGCTCTATCTCTTATGTGCATTTTACATTTACTTCTTTACAGTCCTGTTTCTAAACATAACACCGGAGTGGCTCTGCACACACTCAGAGTTGCCACTTGTCATTTTTTGGCACAACTTTATTAGGCGTAAGCCCAACAAGTTTTTAACCTGTAGTATTTAAAGCATTATTAACTTTGTACTGGCAGGTTGGGCTCATATAATGGAGCTAGTTTGAAAGTGCTAACTCCTCTATGTTTTGGTCTTCAGTCGAAAGGGTTTTTAATTGCATTTAACAGCCCTAATGTTTTTTTCCACTTTGCATTGAAAAGCACCAGGCTGTGCATGACCTGAACATTTTCCATAAAAAAAATTGGATTCTGTAAATGCCAACAGTGTATGTCTCTGTGCACTCGGCTTCTCCAGTGTCATTCTGTGTTTTGTAAATCACCGCTCACACTTAAACCATGTCAAACCTCCCGGGGCGATGCTGCCGGCCTGTCAAAGAGCCATGAAGTGGATGCAGTGAGGTTTCGCTCCTGTCAGTCATGCAGGCTGATTGTTTGGACAGCTCGCTGTTAATGAATGGCCTTAACTTTCTACACACAGTCACACTGTCTGTGGTTTTTTAACAGTTGTGACGCTGATTGAATTCATGATTGTAGATGAATTACTTTTGACTCTTTGACTGTCGATCTTCTACAAGCATTTAGATTTAAGCATCTGCTTGAACAGTCAATTCACGCAATTGAAAATATAGTTTCTCACTTGCCTCTTGGGATGTCTATCCATGTTAGCACTATTTTAGATTTTTACATTTGATAATAAAGTAAATGTAGATGTTAACTAACTCAGAAAAGCTTTAATGTAAAGTTATTCTTTAAACACCAACAGCAAATTCACATTTACTTTAATAGATTAATCTTTGTAAATTTGGTGTGACGGTGACATCATGAAAGAACACATTCTCTGAGGTGCAGCTTCTTTCAGTTACACAGTGATACATCACAATATGAAGTGTCACAACAGCAAAAGGAACGGCAAGAAAAGATGTTTAATAACCTTGTATACCTTGTACTCTATGAGCATTCAAATTGACAAACATAAAACAAAAGTACAAGCTATTTTCTATACCCAAATGTCACAAATAAAGTGAGGAGACAGGAATTTTTTTTTTTAAAAATGATTGAATATAAAATTACACTTTAAGAGATGGAATCAGGTGGAGGGTAAAGCGGCATTGAAAGCAATTATTATCGATATAAACAAAACATGATATATAACTGAAGAATTAAATATGTCTAAAATGAGAGGATAGTTGTTGTTTTTTTAAACCCTGTGACAACACAGTCAACCCAATATTTTGATGCACTTGGAATGCTTTCAAATATATGAACATTTAAGATTAAACAAGTGAACAGAACCAAGAGTCTAAAACATTTTACAGTAAATGTGCACATGTCATGAATGAGATGCAATACAGTCATGAACTGGCAAAAAAAACCCTGAACTGTCAGCAGTTTTTCCATGTTTTTCTCAGTCGTTTGACCAAATGTAATAAACATGTATTCATTTGATGAAATTTTGGGTAATGTTCAGCCACAGTTCTCTAAAGCGCAAATTTGAAGTTGAGAAAAGTCGTGTATGTGATACAAATAGCATGTTTAGTTCGGCTACCTTCACATGTTGACGTACATTATGGGCATTTGAAGCTGTCGGAAAGAGTGCAAATTCCCATGCCCTAATTACCGGTTGGTTGTTGACGTGAACAGTATTTACTAGTTGGAATATGGCAATTACGGAGTCTTCCATATGACATGAATGCGACATCTGCCCCAGCCGGCCTGTTTGTGAGTCACTAGAGGCTCTGCGTTGTCAGATGCTCCAGACCAGACGTAACTAGATACTATGTGTGTGATTGGTTACTGGAAACACTGTCGCTCCAAGTCAAACCACTATAAACATTATGGTTTGTCACAACAAAACCAAATGTTTTTCTCAGGACGGTCAGCTGCCACCCTCAATGCAACAAATTGAAAAATGTAAACACATGATTTTGTCACACTCATAACACTGAAACAGCATAAAACAATCTGAATATGACGATTGTGAAACAACACTCATCGTTTAGTTTTTCATCCTGAGTGAAAATGCTCACAGATGCTTTTATTTCTCATTATAAATATGTGATTGAGATGCAGAGTGATATTAGAAAAAAACATCCATAGTGGCATAATTCTAAACTCAGCTGGTACATATGTTAATTCTTTAATGTTCATAACAAAAAGTAAGTCATCATTTAAATGTAGTGATTTGATTTTACTTTTTTAAATACCACAATGCACAGTGTATTTTCTGCATTGTGTTTATATTCAGCTGAACCACCTTGAAACCTATATATTATTCCAGGAGTATTGTCTGTGGGAATTTGGGCCACAGTTTTATTTTTTTGAGTCATAGTTGCATCTCAGAGGACACATGCTCCAAAATAACATTCTGAACAAATGAAACTGAGGGACTGTTAACAGCTTTTATATTATGTGTGAAAACCTGTTCACATTGCATCTTGGGACTTGCTTTCTGATACAAAAAAAAAAAAAAGCAACTCCAAGCCAGTGAACAGGCAATACTGAAGGTATTAATATAGTTAAAGATTCAAGTTTTCTCTCTTGATATTGATTGAGTACCTCATCTCTGGTTATCTGCTCATACAGAATAGCAATCTCATACCTGTTCAGCACACAAGTCATGCTAGCGGCATGACTCTATGAATGAGTGACAGTTTGTTGTCAGTTGTCAAGCTGATCTGCTGCTTTGAGATCGAAGTATCTCAACAACTATTACAGGGATTGCTATGTACATTTGTGGTGCCAGTGGTGAAATGTAACTAAATACATTGCCTCAAGTACTGTATTTAAGTACAAATTCAAATTTGGACATTTTGATTGTTAATTTCCTGTTAAGATGAAGGAATAAATGCTCCTTGATGGGCTTCGAAAATTTGCCAATATATAAACTATTTAAAAATCCTCTTGGATTAATTGGAAAATGTCTTAAATCTACAGGACTGTCAGTTTCTGAGCTTGTTGCTGTTTCAGTGATTTGTGGTTTCTTACTGGACAGTGACGCTACAAACATGATGGTTTTATTGTATTAGATTAAACTACCCAACAATATGTAAAGTAGATTAATTAGCCCAACATAGAATATCTACAGCAGTAAAATGTACATTAATGCAACAGTAATTATCAAAAAATATGACGTATAGCAATAAAACATTGACAGGGAGCATTTACTGCATGGTGTACTTTTATTTTTGATACTTAAATTTGAAGGATAATACAACAATAATAATAACAACATATTGCTATGTAATAGTAACGTTTTCAATGCACAATTTTCACAATTAGTACTACTGGAGTAAAGGACATGAGTACTTCCTTCAACACTGCGTGGTCCACAGATGATAATTCCTGTGGTTCACTTTGGTGATCCTCTGACTTTCTCTCGTTTCTGCATTTGACATTTGTGGTTCTGAGAGAAACATCGATGGGAGTTGTTGCCCTGAAATTTGCTGCAGACATTCATGTTCCAGTCAGGATGAATTGTAATTACTTTAGCAGACCAGTGACTTTTCATCTGAGTGCTATCATCAGGCCAATACTGGTGACCAAGTACCTGCAAAACTCATGAGCCTCACTAAACAATGGGTTCGCACTGCGAGGGCACGCTGGTGTTAGCATTTAGCACCGCTGCAGCTAAGTGCAGCTTGTTAACCAACATTTTGAAAGTGTTGTCCTATTATGTATGGTACCATTAGACCTGGGATTAGTGTGCTTGCGCTGCTGTACTGAATTAATTTAACTGGTATCAGAAACACTGAATTGTTTCATGGCATTGCCGAAGAAAATGTCTTTAATGCAGATCAGTCTCATCATGTTGGATACCAGTCAGCCTAATAAGGTCGCTGTAGATGCAGAAAGCGATCCAGTGGATTAACGGTATGGTAATAATTGTTTGATGATTGTGTGCTTTCGGCTCAGTGGAGAGTTAACGTTGGCACATTATGTGGAAAATATCTGCAGTGAGAGTTCACGGTTATTAAAATTCGACTTTCTGGTTTGTATTGATAAGGCTGCTTATGTTGTGATCACTTTGTTTGAGAGATGGCACATCTTTACACTGCATCTTTTGATTTGACTTTAACAGAAAATAAGCATCCTGTGAAAAGGGTAATGATGTTATTCAGGTTTTTTTTTTTAACAAAGTTTCCAAATATGTCTTAAAAAGGCATAGATATATATATGTATATGTGCTAAAGGTTGAGTATGTTTCTCCAACACCCACTCACAGTCTTCCTCTTTCTGTCTTTCTCTCCCTCTGTATCACAGTTAGCTAGAGGCTGTTGCCGCCCACACGCTCCGTCCTGACAGCAATTTACATTCAGAATAGCCCATGTGAACACATCCATGTGTTCGAATGTGTCACGTTTACTTAGATCACCGCATGTTGCAGGTGACCGCTTTAGTGGCAGGTGGAAATACGCTAAATATTCCTCATTCGGGGGGGCCATATGATCAATTTGCTTTAGCTCTGCCTTTGAGAAGTGTGAGTGTTACAATTCAGCCCCACATGAAACACAAAAGGGACCGAAATATTTCCTCCAGTTGAGGAAGATTCCCCCTCGTGGGCAGCTGATCACTCGCATGTCTGTCAGCAGAAACGCAGAGCTGTGCAGCATGTTACTTCGTGTTTTTTTCTCATCATTTTTATTGTGCGGTCGTGTGCCAATATCTTCCACAGTTCAAGTAGAAGCCCTTGGAGTTGTTTCCATGGATACCAAACAATTATCTGGGATTCAGAATAGAACCTGGAGAGTAGCCTATTTACAGGCTTTTGGTACGAGGAAATCATTGATTCTCTGTTGCAAAGGGAAAAACAGCTCCGCAGGGTAATGGGTGATTTCTAAAAAAAAAAAAAATAAATAAAAAAATTGCCCCAACAGATAAATTACTGGCAGAAATAGAACGGAGCAGAGCAAATATCATCATAAAACAAGATCACATTTTTAGCTTTTCAGAAAACCAACCTATGGATAGATCAGTGGGATTTTATTGCACGTTCAATGAGCTCGGAGAGATCACACGTTTGGAGGTTATTGCTGTTTGCACAACCAGCTTAAAAAAAAAAAAAAGGCATAAATATAGAACAGAATGTGACTTTATTGCTTAACCTGAGTTTAAAGAACATCTTAGTAAGGACCACAATGTACCTTCTGACATGGTTCTTTCCCTCTCGTATTGATGTTTTATTACAAAGGCTGAACTGTGTGTAGCTGGAAATAGGATAGTCTTTCTGGAGGAAAACCTCATTCTCACAGGTATGAGGAGGGAATAAGTAAACTTTGTGTTCCACAATGTCCGTACAGCAAGTAAAGCTTCCAGAAGCAGCCTCTTTTCGCGGTAGTTTGACAATCTGGGAAATATGACCATTTGATTTCTTGTAGATATCTTACCATGCACATCTGGTAATTAAACATAAAGCAACAGCCAGGAGCTGGTTAGCTTTAGCTTGGCTCAATGGAAACAGGCGGAACTGGCTCTGTCCAAAGCGAACAATAATCTGCCTTCATGCACCTTTAAAGCTCACGGATTAACAAAGTATATCTTTGTTTGTTCAATCCGCAAAACGTTCAAGTGAAAAAAACGGCAAGTAGTGGTTTTACCTCGGGTTATGTGCCAGACTACTTAATAGCTGCGGACTGACATTGGTTCCCTTTTGGACTGAGTCAGGGTCGCAGTTTCCCTGTTTCCAGTCTTCGAGCTAAACTAACGCTAACTTGCTGCCGGTCGTTGCTTTATATCTAACTGACAGATATCAAAGTTATATCTGCAAGAGTAACTGCAAGAAAACGCATAACCTAAACATAAAATCTTCCTTTAAATTTGGTGACAGGAGTACATAAAGTATATTCCTTCATTTTGTGGTTAATTAAAGCTTTCTTACTTTTCTGTTATTTGTATGGAGAGGGTTATTGAACAGTATTCACACCGGAGGATGCTCACGCTCCTGCGCATTGACTTCATCTTTCTTGGTAAACACAGTAAGTGTAGAGAAAGCATCAAATGCGATTCCCTAAAGATAGTTGCTCATACTTTTATAGATCCATCACCCTGTTTAAGAGTTTGCACTAGTCTAAAGTCAGACTAGACCACAGGTTTCAAGATGACTCATTACATTGTGAGTCTTCCTTCCAATATAGTTCTCAGGTTTTTGCGTCATTTTCCACTGGCCTTGGATACAAAAAAGTTTTCCGGTGGCAGCTGATGATAAATAGCTGTTTTTGTCGACAACATAAATGTTTCTTTCTGACTTGTGCAGTGTTCTTTGTGTCTTTTTTTGGGGGGGAAGCGAAGGGGGCTGTAACTGTATGTTCCTGTTCATGTTGTTCTTCAGCTTAAGCTTCACTGTGCTGGTATCTTGTGAAAGTGTGTGCCCTGTCATGTTTTCTGATGCCGTTCCCTTGACCGAAGCAGCAACTGCAAGGAAATAACACAAGCAATGAGTAGGATGAGTAATAACATGTCAAAATGTAATGAGATGTTGTGTTTAATTTAAGGAAAATTAAATGTGTTATTAACTCTTTAAGATCATATTTTTAAGTGATAATTTAGTGCTAACCTCAAACAATTAATTTATTTTTGCTATTACAGAATCAAATTACTGACCAGTTGGAACATTTATATAATTCTGTTCATGACATCATGTTGTTTAAAAATGCCACAAAAAGGTCAGAACACTTTGTAATTGCATTTTTACAGATTAAATTTGTTTAGGCCAAATCATTTATTTGATATTTCTGTCTGGATGAGATATAATTGAGATGAGAAAAGATGTCTTAGGATGTCTTAAGATCCTTACAGACATAAACGTCACATAGTATAATGAAATAATAATGAAATAATCTCATAGCAGCCAAATTTCAATTTGACGTCTGTTGTCACAATTCTTGAATGTAATGTGAAATTACTACTAAATTGACTCAAGCAATATTTCAATATTTAGCCTTACAGCTACACGATAAATTTGAATGGCGATAACTCAGCAGATATAAGCCAAATTCTGTTGCCATTTTGCACAGTTCACACTTGTACAAAACCCTAATGTCTCCATTTGGTATTTAAGATCCTAATGATGCAGTTAAAACTTCCAACTATAATAAATTTAAATGTATGTGTTTGTCATTAATTTATCACTTTTTCCTTGTTGCTTACTTTTGTTACCATTTCCTCAGACCAATCTCGCAGGGCAAGTTTTGCCTCTGTAAGACAGTCAAGCATGGAGACCCCTCCCAATGCGACCCCACAGCCCTTCAGGCAGCCGGTGAGTAAAGTCATGCGTGGCAGACACGGTGGATGATGTAAGCTTTCTGTTTACATAGAAAATATTTTTCTCAGCCCCGCTGTCAACTGCTAATCGACAAAGTCAATGCAATGCTCCTAGAACTGCGCTGCCCATATGAACTGCAATTTTGTGTTTGTTTGTTTGTTATGTTCAGAGTTTTCTAAATCGAAGGTTGAAGGGTTCCATCAAGAGGGCAAAAAGTCAGCCCAAACTAGACCGGACCAGCAGCTTCAGACAGATGATTTTGCCCCGGTTTCGGAGTGCTGACCAAGAAAGGTAAATATTGATGGATTCATATATTTCCTGGTCAATATTTTGTTCGTTGCATTTAATTGTAAATGATTATCAATAGGCAGCTGTCTCGGTGACAACAAGGAAAACACCCTTCCAAATTTCTAATTTATTACAAAAATGTTTTGGTGAGCACAATTCATCGTGTATTCATGTTGTTAAAAGGCTGGGGAGGCCTGGGTTTCAATGTGATAGAGAATTTTGATATGGGAATCTATAATCTATAGACATGAGGCAATTTCAGTGCTCTTATGTTACAGTTTGTGTTGTGACATTGTGTGAGATCATGCAGTCATGACAAAAAAATACCATGATCACAACATGGATTAGAATGTGGGAGGAAGGTAAAATACCCAGAAGAAATCTGTAAAAACCCTGGGAGAATACACGATGTGCACGTAGGAAGAAGTCAAGGCCCTGAACATTTTTTAATATCTTTTTCTTTTGGCATTTAGCCTTATAGCCAGCTGGCGGTGTAGCGCCTCACAGGAAACATTGTGAGAGAGAGATATGAGTATGACATTTAGCAAACATCCCCTGCTGGAGTTGAATTGGAAACTTTGTGAACCATGAGGTCACCCCCTTCATGAACTGCCCCCCAGTCGTCATAAAGGTGATGGATGCAGTACATGTAACTTAAATAAATCTATTTATACACTTAAATTGGGAGCAGAGTTGAGCTTTGGGCACTACTCAACCATCAACAACCAAATCTGTTCTTGCCTGGATGGCTGACAACCTGCTTTTGTGCACTGTGTGTTATTTTGGTGGGTTGTCTGTGACTACTTTATGCCACAAGTGCTTCTGGATGAAAACCTCTCACCTTTGCTGCTGAAGGCTGCATTTCTCTTTGAGCCATTAGTAGAACATTGATAACGTCACTACCCTGCTTCAAGGCTGCCTCTTACTACCGGGCAAGCTGACTGACAAGCTGAACCGTCATTTCACTACAGTCTGAGGTTTTGCTGTTAAAGCCTCACTTGGTGTGGTATGAAGCCAAAATGTGAGCAAATGGTGGAAAAATTAAGATGGATATTACTAATGCGCACGTCATAAGTGTCTCAGTCATGACACCTAATCTTAGTGTCTTTAAAGGAGTTGTCTTAAAGGCTGTGTGTAGGGATTAGGCAGATCTGTTGGCACAAATAGAATACATTATTAATAATTATTTTTTCATTAGTGTGTAACCACCGGAAACTAAAAATTGTAGAAAGTCTTTTGCATCTTTCTCAAGTTTCGTGGCCTCCGTAGATCTTCTTACACGCTTGCAAGAGGAGAGTGAGGCAATGGGATATTCAGTTGGTTTCAATATGCAACCTCACCAATAGATGCCACTAAATCCAACACACTGCTTTTTTTTTTAAGAGCAAAACCAGCAGCTGCCTGTTTAGAAAAAGGTCACACAGATTTAGGGGGAATCTGAGGAGCTCACATGACATCCTTCACTCTGACCGTTCCTTATCAACCACTTTAATGGAAGCAAAGCCTGGCTGATTGAAGGGCATCGTCTTTAGTGATGCCTTGTTTCATATCACTCATTTAACTAACTTGCTAACTTGGCAGCTAACCTGGCTGTTTTACATAGTATGAAGTGGCGTTGGCTCGTGCTGCAGACCACTTTGTTTACACAACATAAAATTTAGCCATGTTTCACGTTTTCAGGTTTTTGCCTTCATATGGTGCTGTCAGAACTTACAAACAAACAGAAAATAAATGAAAAAGATTAGACTCATTAAATTCTATTGAATGTGGAGAATGAATTATCACTACATGAAAAAGGTTGGTTCATTTTATGTCTACAAAATAGATTAAACAGTAGGAGAATAATTATATGCACATTTATTTAAATAAGCTCTTTTCCTCTCTGGAGTCATGTATTTTTTATCAAGTTTTCATTTATGTGAATTATTTCAGATGATTATCGCCCTCAGGAGGTTGTAGCTCAGCCTGTTGTTATATGAATGAAGTAACCCTTTTTAAACATTTTGACCTGACAAACATCCAACTGGGCTTACATTTTTTTCTTTTTAAATAAATCTGTTTAGCCATTCTGAATATTGCAAAAATAGGAAGACTTGTTAAAGCTAGTGCAGTGTTGGTCGAGGATATTAATTTCAATTGCAGAGGAATCGCTAGATTGTTCTTCCACTTGTCACATCTGTGTGATTTCTACCTTCCGATCACGTCAGGAAGCAATAACTTGCAGCTCCAGAAGCTCTCATGACAGCTTTTCATTGTTTTGTATTTTGAAGTGAGGTCACGTCCCGGTGGAATCTTGCTTGCATTGTGATCAAAATTTTATGCAGTCCTCACACAATCCAGTCACGATGCACATATGGGAAATACAAAGATGTAGAGAGGGAGGAAGTAAAAATGTAATGCTGACAGTACACATTTTTCTCTCGCCAGCGGAGATGCATAATAGACATTTTTAGGGCAGGTGTGGATGTCCGATGCTCAGAGATAAGGACGTTTAGCGGAGGATGTAAAAATCCTTTGTTCTGAAATGCAGGGTGAGCTTCAATGCAGAAGCCCAATTCAAATGTCAAAAGGAATTATATATTAACCCAAGGGGTTCAGTGGAGGCAGCACTGACTGACGGCGGTGGTGGGGGAAGGCTTAATGGTGTTGGGGTTAAACTGATTCTGCCTCAGTCAGCTAGCTTTCTCCTCCAACCGCAGCCGTGCACCGCTGCCTCAGACAGCTGCCTTCACAGCCTGCTTCCAGTTCTGCCCACACGCTTAATTCACAGTAATGTTAAGTTGACTTTGCTTTAAACCCACGGCATCCAACTTCACACCCTAGCTTTCCAGCGCAGCTGCTCTTCCTCTGCTGCCAAGTTGGTTTACCAAAGCATTTGTCAAGTGCTGCTTTCTGCGATGACACAGTCAGCTCCTCAAACTAGACGATTCACTGCACCTCTGATCAACATTAAATCTGACCTTAAATCAGGGCACCCCATTTCCTGCATAATTATCAGGTGTTTCTTCAAAGCTACTGCTTTTTTCTCGTTTCTATCACCCCACAGTCCCCTCATTTTCTCTCCCATGTTTAAAGCCGGTGATGCAGCTCCAGCTATTTGATGCAATACGTACTCCACATTCTCAAATCATTATTCTTTAAAGATAGTGTCACAAAGCATTGCATTCTCCTGTTCACTTTCTAACTGAGAGTTAGATATTGATACTATTCTCAGGTCTGAATGGTATGAAGGCTGAACCAGCAGTGGATTAGCTGTGCTTGGCATACAAGCTGGAGATAGGCAGAAACAGTTACAGTAGCTTCATGCAGTTAACTTCAAGCTGCCTATGATGACCTCTACCTCAAACTTAAACTCGTCCTATTATCAATTTGTTTTTGTTTTTTTGTGTTGATTAAACGAACAAAATTTGGAATAAATTGTTAATGTGTGAGCTTTAGAATATCTGTTCGGGAGGGTTTGGAGGGGGGGTTACTTTAGACCAGTGATGGAAGAAGTACTCATATCCTGTACTCAAGTATAAGCACCAATACCGCAACTACTTGTATATTTAAATACTAATTTATATCCAGTTTTATATATAGGAACAGCAGATAAATCTGAGGGGTTGTCAGATGATTAGTGGGAGAAGAAAGAAGAATAAACAAAGTTCTGATACATAAATCTGTTTTCCGCTTTTGTACTTTTTCTCTAATCTTTCATTTTTGGTGAGATATTGGCTCCTTTTAACATGTGGTAAGTTTAGAGGGAAAAAAAAAAATCTGTGTTTGGTGGAGCTGTTAACAACTCATAATCATCTGAAATGTCACATCAAAAGCCCAAAATGTTGTAAACCATGGTTTTAATCTTTAACAATATGTTGTATTTTAAAAGCTTGTTAATTTATCCATTGTGCCCAATCTTCTGAAAAATAACTCATCGTCACAAATGTAGTAGAGTCGAAAGTAAAAAAAGATTCTTTGAAATATAGTGAAGTGGAAGTATAAAGTAGCATCAAATTTAAAATAAACAAATAAAGTAAGAGTACCTTTAAATTGCACTTGAGTGCAGAGCTTGAGTATATGTACTTAGTTACTTTCCACCACTGCTTTGGACAGAGAAGCTTTCCCCTCAGTTTCAAGTATCCAAACTAATAGTTAAACAGCAGTTGGTTGTGGCTCCTTATTTGTATTATTTATATTTAACCAGTTACATCTCGCTGACTTCACATTTTCAATTTAATCTTTTCCGAAGGTAGATTCACAACATTTCAGGAATAGTTGTGACATTTTGTGAAATATATTTGTATGCCCTTACTGCTGATTCCACTCCTAATGTTAAGCTAGGCAAATCACTTCTGATTAGCATCTAACACTTGACAAAATAGAGAAGAATCATATTTTCCAAACTGATAGTTTAATAATTTTATGTTTTGCTATAGAGCGGGAACTTTGCCCTCCGTATCTCATATCTCTGTCTGCCAGAAAATCAATTCCCTGGTTCACATTCAATCTCTATTAACTTCACCTTCGCTTGAAAAGCTACAGCTGAACCTAAAGGGCAGACACTCACTGGCTGAGATGGTGCCAATAATATGTTTAATTTAGTTTTCCTCCTTTTTCCACTACTCTGAGCAACAAAATAGTTTTCCTTGGCACATTTTTTTCTTGTGACATGCTGACCTTACTTAGCCTCAAGTACAGCCTCGGTTCACCTTTCTGCCTCCAATTCCACCACTTTCCTTGACAGAGCTGCCCTCTTCTAAAGGTCACTCAATGATTGGGACATAATTCCCCTTCCCATCTTCCCTCCGTTTTTATAACTACCCGGGAGTGTTTTATCACACTGAAAGTGCTCAGCTGCTTATCTTCGTTTACATTTTCGCCCCACAGTTGGCAATACCAACATTACGTTGGCTTTTTTTTTTAAATATTTTTTTTATTCTTACGTAGTCATAGGAAATTAAAGAATTGCATTTCCAAACATCACCACAATATGAGCCACTGTGGGTTATTTCCTAACATACACCATGAGTCACTTGAGCCGAGTCAATAGACCAACCTGCAAACAAAAGAATGGAAAATCTGGCGGTTTTAATGTTTAAAAAACAAAAACAAAAAAACCCCAAATTCATTATAAAAGGATCAGGCCTCAAAAATCGTACTGAAATTGCAGGAGCAGGAACACACAAGGCTATTTGAGCTGCAGTGACTCATGTATTATATGAAAACACCAATATAATCATATCTGAATAATGAATGTGAGTTTATCTCTTCTTCTTCTTCTTCTTCTTCTTCTTCTCCTTCTCCTTCTCTCACTAGGACACGCTTGATGCAAAGCTTCAAAGAATCCCACTCCCACGAGTCCCTACTTTCTCCTAGCAGTGCTGCAGAGGCTTTGGACCTAGTTTTGGATGAAGATGCCATAATCAAACCTGTCCACTCTAGCATTTTAGGGCAAGAGTACTGCTTTGAGGTGTGTTTCTTTTTTTTTCTTTCTTTTGAACCTTTTCTTCTTCATTGTTTTGCCAGCCAACTGATTAATTTATTTTTGTTTTTTTATATAACTGTATTAATGTAACAATTCAGGTGCCACTACAAAGCCACTTCACACTTCATGCAAAAATACTGAAACATTTGGTAGCTCTGTCTCCTGTTTTTGTGTGGTTTATAAAACTGTAGAAAGTGAAGATCTGTGGGTTTTGGACAGGTAAAAACAAAACAAGCTATTTAAAAACAGCTTGGATTATTGGAAATTGTTTTGGTCATTTTTCCCATGGTTGGGCAATTTATAAATTACAGATAAATGTATTAATTGAAAATAAATCGCTGTTGCCATCTTGTTTTTTTTGGAGCCAGAGGTGACAATATTTGGATGAGTTGGGGAGGAACAAGGTGTAGATTTGATCATAGATCTGACTGAGACTGGGCACTCTCCCAAACATACCTCTGTTTGTGGCCTAATATCTAATTTTTTATGGAATTATTTTCAGAATGACCACCAAAACATGGATCAGAAGAAGTGACTTTAGCAAATGACACCGTAATGACTTCTGGAAACTATGTATTCACTTTGTATTTCATGAGAGAAGTTGACATTTTGGGGTATTGCACAATAAAGCACTTCAGCATTGGCTTCTCATTTCAAACCGGGAGACTACGTTCATTTTTATATACAGTCGATGGTTGTAGCCATATCAGAATAATTTTAATGACCATGAATACACTAAATTGGGAAGTTTTGTCTGCAGGTGACCACCAATTCAGGGACAAAATGTTTTGCTTGCCGTTCAGCTTCAGAAAGAGACAAATGGATTGAAAATCTGCAACGAGCTGTCAAACCTAACAAGGTAGATTCAGTGCAGTTGATTCCCCCCCCCCCCATTGATTCATTCATTATGATCCACACCCAAGTAATCGAGGGTGTAACATTAAGGACAGTTATAATGCAGTAACAGAACTCCTCGTTTCGCTTTCAGGATAACAGCAGACGGGTGGACAATGTGCTCAAGTTGTGGATCATCGAGGCTCGAGACCTTCCAGCTAAGAAACGCTACTATTGTGAGCTGTGTCTGGACGACATGCTGTATGCACGCACCACCAGCAAACCCCGAACCGACACCGTCTTCTGGGGCGAGCATTTTGAGTTCAACAATTTGCCTACCATTCGTAGCCTTCGTTTGCACCTCTACAAGGAAACGGACAAAAAAAGACGCAAGGTAAAGACGCTGTCTACGTGAGCTCAATAATGCTGTATGTATTCTGTCTTTCCTGTCACTTATTGGTCTAAAAATATATAGTATATAAATGAAATGAAAATAATGTGTTTTTGGCAAACTAGGAAAAAAGCACATACCTTGGCCTTGTCAGCATCCCCATATCCAGCATCACGGGCCGGCAGTTTGTCGAGCAGTGGTACCCGGTGATACAGTCCAGTGTTCTGTCCAAAAGCGGTGGTGTTGGAAGTGGCAAAGTGATCAACGCCTCACTGCGTGTCAAGTCTCGCTACCAGACAATGAACATCCTTCCAATGGAGCTGTACAAGGAATTTGCCGAGTACATTACCAACAACTACCGAACACTGTGTGCAGTTCTGGAGCCGCTGTTGAGTGTGAAAAGCAAAGAGGAGGTGGCGTTTGCGCTGGTGCACATCCTTCAAAGCACGGGGAAGACAAAGGTAAACAAAGGGTCAAGTGTAACCTCATAGCATGTTGTTACAGCCGACATAATTTCTCACGCTGTTCTGTTTGATCTGCTGTTTTTTTATTCCAGTACATTTTCAATAAAAATACCCTGTCCTTTGTGTGAGTTCCAATGAACTGCAAATGTATTCTCCTCTCAGGAGTTCCTGTCAGACATGGCGATGTGTGAGGTGGATCGATTCATGGACCGTGAGCACTTGATCTTTCGGGAGAACACACTCGCTACGAAGGCAGTGGAAGAGTACCTCAAACTGATAGGTCACAGATACCTCAAGGATGCTATAGGTAAGGCTGCACATCCCTGCGTTTCATTGTCTCTCCGACGAAGGCTTAATGCTGAAATGTGTCAAAGTTTGTTTTAAAGTTTAATATGACCAGGCCGTGATAATAGAGATTTTTTTTTTTTTGTATTTTTATGTCAACATGTATCTCTACACAGAGAAAACCTCAAACAAATCAGTTTTGAGTCCAGAAAACTCTTCTACCCAAACATTTTCTGAAATTATGCGAATTTGAAGTTCAAAGCAAATCCAATATTTTCATGAACTATGCTCGACGAGGCTAAATTAAGTAAGTAAAGTAAGTAAGTAGTAAAAACAGCCAATGCCATTAAGTATAAATTATTAATGATGAGATTGTTTGATCTGCATTTGTGATGTATATTTGTGACATTTTCTCAAACTACTCTTGTCTGTGATGGCCGAATTTTAGTACAGGAGAAAAATAATTTGGATCAGTTTTTATTCTCAGTAAATTCAATAGGTACAGCACGTGCAGTTGTGTTCTGATCCACCTCTAACTGAGCTTAGAGCTGAATTTTATATTGATGTGTTTTTCAGAAATGTGATGGCAATGCGATGTTCAACTTTCAGGTGACTTTATTCGAGCCTTATATGAGTCTGAGGAGAACTGTGAGGTGGACCCCATGCGCGTGCCACCATCAGTCCTCGCTGACCATCAAGCCAACCTTCGAATGTGCTGCGAGCTCTTACTCTGCAAGATTATCAACTCTCTCTGGTCAGTTTTGCCCACATTGTGTCCCCAGAAAACTGTATATACTATGTATGTATATCTGCTCTCCATGTGTATCAATTGGTACCATTTGAGGCCTAAAACAGCCCGAGGAATATAACTTCCTCTCTGGACTCCATTTTGCTCATTTCAGTTACTTAAATGTGCAGTGTAGGAAATTCAGAGTCTTTCTGAGTTCCCACAATCCCTGAAAGCACCATTATTTAGCAAAACTCGGTCAAAGAAAAACAAGATTTGCAACTGCAAAAATATCTAAAACAGAAAAATAAGATAAGACACTGGAAAAATATTCTATTCAAACATTTATCAAACCGTCAAAAAGATATAAAGTGAAGCAAATAATGTAAATTTATTCAAAGAAACTACAGAATTTAATAGTAAATTTAACAACTTTTAGAACACATTTTTAGTTTGGTTTAAATTAATAAGAAGCTTTGCATTTACAATTTTACAAATGTCAGATTGGCAGATTTTGCATGCTCTTAATATCTCAACAAAAATCACTAACTACAACACTGAAACTATAACTGTGTAAAAAATGTTGAATAAACACATTCTCCATTTGAGCAGGGTATGGTGGTCTGATAATTTTCCATATGTTTCAGTCGCCTGACCTTGAATTTCTGCGGGCTTCGGATAAGCCCCTGCATTTTATCTTGCCGTTCTCCTTGACAGTTGCAATAAATTGGTATTCTTGTTTCAGCATATTTCCCCGGGAGCTGAAGGAAGTTTTTGCCTCGTGGCGAGCCAGGTGTGCTGAGCGTGGAAGAGAGGATCTCGCTGACAGCCTCATCAGTTCCTCCCTGTTTCTCCGCTTCATGTGCCCGGCCATCATGTCGCCCTCCCTGTTCAACTTAATGCAGGAGTACCCCGCTGAACGCACGTCCCGCACGCTCACACTCATAGCCAAGGTGATGCAGAACCTGGCCAGCTTCAGCAAGTGAGTGCCTGTCTTCACCTGTCCTCTCACACCAGCTACACTCATTCGCGTTTAGATTTGCACACATCCAACGCCTGTGCGAGGTGAGATGCATGTCACAGAATAAGAAATAGAGGAAAAAGAGGCTCGCAGCTTTGACTGCGAGGGGTATAAACTGTTACGCACCCACAGTGAGCTCTGAGCCTTTCTGCTGCGACACATTTGTTCCTACCTTCAATCTTCACCAACATGTTGAATATTATAACAAATTCTTTTGGTTTTAAACAGACTCCTGGGATTAAGACATTAAAAGTTTGGCAGGAAGTACATGGTGGTGATTTACAAGATTTAGTTGATAAACTTTTGATATAACAACTCTAATGGTGTCACGCCTGTTACAATTTTAGTCAATCGTTTACCAACCTGGCGTTGCACTCTGCTCACATTGAAGTTTTCACTTATTAGGGTGCAACGACGAGAAATAATCCCACACTGGGCGAGGCCAGACCCTATCTGTTTACGCTGTGAATTCGTGTCCAGTACTAGCAGGCTACTATTGAAATTAACCTTCCACTATGTTAATTATCAAGTAATCATTTAACTTAGAGAAAAACAGCAAACTCTCTCACTGGAGAAGCTGTTTTATATTGTTGCATATTAAACTTCTTTGCTTTTGAATCTGACAAAACAATTAAGCCATGATATCACGTTGGGCTTTTAGAACTTAAATGACTGCATTCCACTGGTTTCTGAAAAAAGACCAAATTTTTATATGAAAAAAAATAACTCGGATTCACTGATAACGAAAATATTCATTATTTTAACGATGGCCCATCAGCTAGAGCTTCAGGAGTCAGTGGACAATTTAGGAAAGATCAAAGAGGCCATTCACACCTGCCGCCAAAGACCCTCTTTGAAAAGAGACCCGGGTTGAATTGGACCCTTCCTACTTGTTTTCAGGTGATCAAAGTTGTTTACTTTGGTTTTGTGAAAACAACTGAGCCAAACATTGACTGATGACAGCTGAGAGGTGCAGTTGAAAGCCACTAAACTGTCCCACAGTTGAGCACATTTTGTCAACTTACTGTTACAAAGGTCATGACTTTGACATTGAGTGTTTTTACATGCACACTAGTTTCCCAGTTTATGATGAGTGTTTTGGAGCGTGACACTTGGAGATGTTAGCTGGAGCTCTCTGACAGAAGACTGAAATACTGCGTCACATACTGTAAGTGTAAATGTGTTTGTAGGAGTTTGTAAATTCATGTTAAAACAAAAAAATAATAGGTAGCTAAATGCTCAAATGAAAGCTCTAATGGCAATAGTAAGGTTAATTTTTACTGTGTCTTTATTAATAATTAGTAAATAGACAAGCTAAATTAAGCAGGTAAACTGTAAATGCAACAAAGTCTAGAAACTAAACTGAGTTCATCTTGCACATAAAATCTATGCAAATAAAACACATACTGTAGATAAACAAGAACATTGAACTTGAAAAACATCTCAATGTAACATATGAATAATACATTTAACAAAACATACACACTGAAATCAGAATGATAAAATATCAACAAGAAAGGGAATCACTGTCCAAATACCTTTAGAAAATATTATGACACCCGCTAAAGGAGATTTTAATTGACTTTAAAGATGTAAAAGTTCAACTCCTGCCATTGCAAACTGTATGAGATCTATTAATAGAGTGCAGCGTGTGTCCACCTTCTTCTTTATCTTCATAAATCCTGTAATTGCTGTCTGTAATGTGTACAGATTTGGACCCAAGGAGGAGTACATGTATTTCATGAATGAGTTCCTGGAGATGGAGTGGGGATCCATGCAGCAGTTTCTCTATGAGATTTCCAACATGGACGCCGGAGGAAATGCTGGAGGGTTCGAGGGCTACATCGACCTCGGCAGAGAACTGTCCATGCTCCACAGTTTACTGTGGGAAGTCATGGGCCAGCTTAGCAAGGTAGGTGGAATAACTCGATGAGTAACTGGACCATTAAATTTAACATTTAATATGGTTTCCCTCTCTGGCTGAAAAATTTAGACCGTGGAGCGTTGGAGAATAATGAACTGCAGTTTTATATCCATCAGACACAGGATGAATGTAATTTGAACTGCATAAAATCGGAGGTGTAACTGGCTTTATAGTATCAAACTCTTGTGCTTGCACTGCTAATCTGTTAATTCAATAAATTATTTTCTGTAGCCGTAATATAATTAAAGTTATAAATATTCTATCCTCAGTCCTAAATTGCCTCAAAGGTTTACAGAAAGCTTTTCATTGCTCTATTCTGTTTCACAAATGACACTGACTTTTATGAATGTAGTCTTGGACCCTGGCACATTTGTCTGGGATATATTTGGCACGAGAAAATGAATTTGTATGTATTTATATATATCTTTATATTTGAATTTGAATTTGAATTCATCATCCTGAAAAATATGATCAAAGAACTGAA
Organism: Embiotoca jacksoni; assembly: GCF_022577435.1. Taxonomy (NCBI): domain Eukaryota; kingdom Metazoa; phylum Chordata; class Actinopteri; family Embiotocidae; genus Embiotoca; species Embiotoca jacksoni. The sequence continues at coordinate 10,372,078 of NW_027185425.1, forward strand.
TTTAAATCACAGGATTACAATTGGTAATATTTAACTTGAATAATTGTATTGAAAAAAAAACCACAAAAAAAAGCACAATTTGAGTTTGGAAGGGAATTCCAATAAACTTCAAACTGAATGGAATATTATGAAATTGAATTAATTTGCTCTTAAACTGTCCTCATTTGGGAACTCCTGTTTAGAGCCATGTGAGTTTTGTATTTTCTTGATTTTGAAAACCTGTCCATCCTGTAGGATGCTATCCTCAAACTCGGACCCCTGCCACGGCTGCTGAATGATATCAGCGTCGCCCTGAGGAACCCGCAGCTTCACATGCCTACAAATCACCAGCCTGACCGGCCCAAGGACAGACTCTTCTCCCGCCCATCTTTCAATCGTGTCATGTCCTCCGACTTCCAAAGCCTTATGATGCGTGACTTAAACAGGTATCTTCCCGTGGCTCCCTGTTGTTTCATATTTTTACTGTTACTACTTCTGGACATTGAAATTGGATTCAGCAACAAAGCCAGAGTATACTGATCCCTGATGTGGCTCTATCAAGACAAAGTGTATGGTCATTATTGCAAATATGCACCTAACCCCCATAAAGACACATGGGTGCAATTAGCAGTAACACACAGAAAGGCAAAGAATACACAAGGAGTGAGAGTTCAGTAGCTCAGAACAACCGTGGTGTATTTCTAAGAGCCCATAATGCCAGTGCTAATGCACCTCTTCAGGCTTTTAAAGTATTTTATCAATCAGTAAGTGCCAGCACCATCTGTTCCCAGACTCTCCCACCCAAACCTCTTTCCACTGTGTTTTAATTCATTTCAGCACTCTGCTGTTGTCAAGAGACAGTTACTCCATTACAGCCTGTTTAAATACCAACTCCTTAAGTAAGATAAATAACTGAAGTAATATCAGAGGACTCTGTAGCACCTACTTTGCGTTTGTTTTGCCCCTCCCCCCCCCTCTCCCGCCCCTTAAATATTTGTCTGTTGGGGACCAAATCTGCAGCAGTAAACATGGAATTTAATGAGAATGGCTTAAATCTGCTGCAAGCAGGTTCGAGAAAACGGAGATCAAACGTCTCGGAAATTAAACCAACGTGAAGAACGACGCACGTGCCAGCACGAATCCCAGAGGTGTCACGCTATAACTGACAGGATGGAGTCATGCCTTCTCCTCACTGGGTTTCCATTCCACGTGTTTTATTATGCAACAGTTACATAATTAAACGTGTGTAATTCTTGCATACCATAAAATCATATAGACAGGAGGCTAGGGTTAAAAAGTCCTGTGATTAAAACAAGGAATACGGAGTGTTGTTTCACTTGTACTCTGTGTTTCAGTCCTCAGGCCTTCATCAGGTAATATTGGATTGAATTTGATGGTCTGCAAACTGAAAAACAAATAAATCAGGTGCACATGATTGACAGTGTGCGGAAATTGTTTGGTTTCTTCTCACATTTCACAATAACATGAGAATAGAAACAGGACGATGCTCCTGTTGTTGTTTCAGATATTTTACCCTGTTCATCCTCAAAAACCAAATGAGCCACTTTGTTTACATTATTTCACTTGAAATGTAATATTTCAAATCTGGCTAAACAATTACAGGAGGCACAGTTTTGCTGATCAATTTCTGATCAAATAACAACTTGTCGAAATTATCTTTCCGTAACAGTAAGGCACAAAATGACTGTGTGGGTTGGAAATAAGGTACAAAAAGAGCAAAACACATACAAGCAAGTGGTGATTATTTTTCTAGCTTCTCCCCTTTATTTGCTTCTTTCTTTCCTATGAAATATGTTTGTCGTAGCCCTGCAGGCCTCTAAATTATTCAAATGTAATTTGAAGTGGAAAAACACTCTTTGATTGAACTATTCACACCTTAAACCCAAACAAGCTAAGATGAGAGGTTGCGTGGAGATATTGCCTCTCAAAGAACACAAAAGGTTGGGAGCCACTGGCCTACAGTTCCTCGCACTTCCTTGCCAATCAGATCTTTACTGTTCAGTCTAATTTAGGCATAACAAACTCCTATGATTATATTTCTCTTCATAAGGTTCATGTACATTATTTAAAATCAAATGGAATAATGCAAAACAATAAGGATTGCATATTTATGAGACTAGCCATTTGTAATATTTCTCTCTGGGGTGTATCTGTAGTTCCATAGACATCTCTCGCCTGCCGTCCCCCACGACCGGAGTGTCAGCTGTAGAGTCCCTCTCGTCCAATCTGAACATGAGGCGTCATGCAGAACGAGACCTCCGCTCGTCGAGGGAGGTGTTCTACGTGACCCGCCCACCCCTGGCTCGATCCAGCCCCGCGTACTGCACAAGCAGCTCGGACATCACAGAACCGGATCCAAAGGTGCAGCGTCAAACCATCATGTACCTGTTTATGTTCTCTCCAATCTTGATCCTGCAGATTCCTATGCCGACTCTGCATTTATTATTTGCATCCATTGTTATGAAATATATACAAAGTGCGAGAATATCAAGATTGGCATCTGATTTGTCTTTGGTATCAGACCATCACTGACTAGGGTTCGATTGTACTTGTTTCTGATTTAGTCGTAGTTATTAATACTTTTAAAGATTCTTGAAATTGAAGAAGACATTATACCAAAGACTAAAAATAAATGTTATATTATAACCATATACAGTATAGTTTTTATATGTACCTGTTGAGATAAGTGCATTTATGTAGGTTAGAGTGGGATCTTAAAATGTAAAAGTATATTTGTGTTTGTTTATTGATTTATTTAAAGGACACAGTACATATTGATACAAATTGGAGAGTTGGTTAAGAGACTATTTCCCATCTGTGGTTCCTTGACAGAAGTTACAAAGTCCTAAAATCCGAATATAAGAACATAAGATTCATGAAGTGTAACCTGTCATGAAAAATGTTTTAGTATTTGTGGTTATTTTTCACAAACAATGGGAGAACAAAATTTTCTTGTGTCTCTCAGGTCCACAGTGTAAACAAAAGTGTGTCCATGATGGACCTGCAGGACTCTCGTATGAACAGCATTTCCAACCTGAACTCTGTGGGAGACATGCTCACCTCCTCTCAAGCCTCCATCGCTGGTCTCGGCCACAGCTTCGGGAACCTCGGCGGTCCTCTTCGCATGGGAGGGCATCTGCCGACGGGTTCTGCGGGCTCTGGTCTGAGAATAAGCCAGATGGGCCACGTAGGGGGGCCCACCGAGTCCATCTCCCAGCAACAGCAGCAGGCGGCAGCGGCCATGCATTTCCCCCTCTCTTTTCAGAACCCACTATTCCATCTGGCCGCCCAAAACTCCCCAGCTCAGTCCCAGCAGCCACCTCCTCCTCCTCTTCTCCTCGCCCCTGAGCCTGAGAATGGCCACCACGACTACCAGTCCGCCTTTGGCAACAGTGCTTTCTCCCGCAGCGAGGACTTGTCCGCCCTGCGGTCACAGAGCAGTCTGGTGCAGCCCAGCATTGTCCACTCACACAGCTACAGCGATGATTTCACCCGGCAGAATCAGAGCAATGACTACGCCTGGCACCAGCTGTCGCTGCAGGTGCAGGTAGGAATCTCTCACTTATCCTCACACAGACAGAAAGATTATCTTATATTTTAAGAATGTGCAACAAAGATCTTCTTCTAAAGAATATTTTCTTTGCTGAAAATGCTCAATTTATCACATCACAAAATTATGAGATCGTGGTAATATAGCTTTACTATTTCAGCTGTACAGATTAATATTAAATATAATGCAGTCTGCAATTATATTTATGGATGCAATACCCTTCTATTGGAATTTATCATTTGTTATTTTACTAAAAATGGTTGACCATGCAGTCTCATGTTGCACTAACACAGTGTTTGAAACAGTCATGGAATAAAAGGACTTCTCTTCCATCGAGATAAAAATTGGTCTCCACATTTTTACTGAACTTTGCAAACAATGGCTGAAAGGCTGGTAATTTTAAAGAGAACCATTAGGTGGAGAACTTGTGTTGAATGCACAGCATTCAAAGGCTGCTCCTCATCTCAGATGCTCGCTTTTATCTTTAACTGTCTCTGTGTCATGTTTAAAATAATTCTGCTCACATTTCAAACCTTTCAAATTGAGCAGTTGTTGTTTCCTGCAGATGTTGGTGGTTGCTTGGCTGTCAGACCTGTTAGAGTGTACAGTATGTTCTGCCTTTAATGACAGACATGGACGAATTAGTGGCGTCATACAGTGTTACGTCATATAAACACAGATGACATCAAAGATTAATAGATGAATCGTGTTGTAAATCAGTCTTAAACAGGGTAATTTTTGTTTGCTGTAAGTTTGAATGTTTGGGCTTGAAATTGTTATGGTTTGCAGTTGCTCGGATGCAATACCAAAACAGAGTTTTATCTCTGTTAAAAAGATTTTGATTTAAATTTTTTATTTTTTTTATCCTAGCTAAATTGCTCAACATACTTAGAGCATTGCCATTTATTTATTCTTAGTGTGATTTTAACACCCCGATTAAGTTGCTGAGTTCAGATTAGCATTTGCAGTCCATTTGGTCCTTCATCCACTTTTGTTTTCACTGTGTTGACATTGATAGTTGGGTTACAGAATAAAGCTCAGATCCAAATGAAAAGCTTATGAAATGTCCCCCTCTTGAGCAGCATGATATGCAAATGTACCAGTAACGTAAGGGCTGTTGTTATGCTGCAGGCAACTGCAGCAGAATCGTTTACTCACCAGCTCTGCTGAACTTTGGAGGCTGCTTGACATCTATCGCACTGCGTGTCCTTGTTTCAACAGTGCTGTAAACTCGCTGTTGGTCAAATTGATACACTAAACATTATCAGTATATCAGCCTAATCCATCTCTGTTTTAACGTCTATACTGAATACCAGTCACGGAAAACCTTATTTTTAAATTCATCTGAACACATTTGAACTGAAATTAAACTGTCTCTTTTTTTCTTGAGTTTGCCATTTTAAAATGAAACCGCATTTAATGTACTTTTTAGTTAGATGATGTACTCATTGGCTGCTGATCTATCACACTGATAAGTTTACGATGTCTGTGTAAAATGACAGAGTTTAATAATGCTGTCATGTAGTCTGGAGCTATTTCTGCCCTGCTGCGTGGGCTCTAATGGAACAAACATCACAAGCCTCCTGCTTATTAATACAGATGGTGTAGTCAGGACAGTGCTTTATGAATTAATTATCTGTCAGTCTATCTATCCGTCAGTACATTTATTCATACATCTGTTGTTTTACACAGCACTAACTGGTTGAGGGTTAAAGCCCTTTATTTCAGACCCTCCACACCTCTGAGGTCGACTGGATCAGGTCTGCTGTCATCATTGTCAAAATAAAACATCAGCCGTCAGTTTTTATGAACCACATGTCTGGACCAAACCCAGAAAACCTGTGATCTGCTTCAACTCAAACGTCTTTTAAAATGAAAAGGCACACAAGTGTTTTCTAATGCCTTTTACTCAATGCAATTTAAAAGTAATCATTCATGTCTCGCATTGTGGCGACAGTTTTCTAATTTTTCTTATTATATTTTATTCTGTTTTTACTTTTTTACATTTCCGATGCCTATAATGTTGAGTTGTTGTTAACCTTTTCATAGAGGTATTCATTTAATTAATATGTTTAGTACTAAGGTCATAATCAGTGGTGCTGCGTTATATTGAAAGATGTTTCTCATATTCGGCCGACGTCAATAGAAGTCGTAGTCTCAAACACCTGTCACATGTTACCATGACCTCAATAACAAACATATTATTGCCTACAGTATTACAAAAAACTGATTATGAGTTTACTTTCATCCATTCACTCTCTTCATGCATCTGTCTTTCCATCCAGGCAATTTTTTTGTGTGATTATAACATCGAATATTTTGGGATGGAATGTGTTTTTTTGGGTTTTTGTTTTTTGTTATGTTTTTTTTGTTGTTGAAAAATGTGCAAATCCTACAGTTGCAGCTCATGTTGCTTTCATTCCTCTCAGTAAGGGGAGCCATACACACAGTTTGTGTGTCTTATTGGATTTTACCACTGAGTACGATTTTACACATAATAACCATTAGTGATCCTATTCCTCAATTTCTCTACTCAGGAGTCTCTCCAGCAGCAGCACATGATGGGAATTGCTTCTCAGACAACCACTGGAACAGGCACTCCCGCCTCTTTGGCCACACCCCCAACCACAGTTCATCCTGTCCGCCAGACATCCATCGCCCCGCCGGGGCACCTCAAGTCCCAGCGGTCCATTAACATTCCAGCCACTGCCACGCCTCCGAAGGTTCGTCCGCAGAGCAGGAACCTCCTCCTCGACTCTTCTGACACAAACTTCAGTGGCAGTCAGCCAAAATCACGCCAATCTCAGCAGCTGTCACAACTGCAGCAGCAGCAGCAGCAACAACTGCAGCAGCAGCAGCAGCAACAACTGCAGCAGCAGCAACAACTGCAGCAGCAGCAACAACTGCAGCAGCAACAACAACAACAACATCATCAGCAACAACAACAACAACAACATCATCATCATCACCATCATCATCAGCAGCAGCAGCAGCAACAACAACAGCAGCAACAGGACGCGCAGCTGTCGGTGACGGACAGTCCAGCTCCTGGGCTCCCGTACCAGACGAGCTCCACCAAAGAGAACCAGGGCCCGCCAGCAGCTGCAGATGAGTCAACAGACACACCCACAAAAAGCACCAAGAAGTCTCAGCAAACACAACTGCAGCCACCACAGCAGCATCTGCTCAAGCCAGTCGCCAATAAACAGGTCAATCCCACATCACACCTTCTATTCAAAGTGAAGTTTCCAAACTGTTGAGGAAAAGTATTCAGAAACATGCCTCATGAACAGATGCACACAAGAGTGACATTTCTTCAGTGCAATGTGATGAATAAAATTCCGATTAAGAAAATAGACCTGACATGCCGGCTGTCCTTTGTTGTTGTTTCAGGGTTCGACCATGAATGAGCGGACGGTCGCCTGGGTTTCCAACATGCCACATCTTTCTGCTGACATTGAGAGCCTGCGGCCGGACCGTGAGGGTCAACTGAAAGAGTACTCCAAGAGTATGGATGAGTCACGACTAGAGAGGGTCAGCATTTTTTTTCCCACCTGCTGAAAATATATATATTCTCACTTCTTGTGATTAGTTAACAAAGAAAAAAAAGTTGTTTTTTTTCCAGTAGTGCATGTGCGAATTCCATGCCATTATTTAAAGTGAAAACAGAGAAGAAAGAATTTACAAGATTTACAAGAAAAAGCAGCCATATGAAGCCAGAATCAGACAGTTATCAGCTTTACTATTTTTTTCTGGCCAGTGTCTTTAAACCCCCCCACCAAAAAAATTCTTAAAATATGATACACTGTAGTGCTAAATGTAATCTTAGTCTAATCTAATGTTGGCAACCAGCAGCAACTGCAAAACTCATTTAGAAATCATCATTGTAGTAATTATAGTTTTAGGTTGTTGTGAAGAGTGTTTATCTAATAGCTGACTGTTATTTGGCAAATTAGAAGTGAATTGAAAGATGGACTGTGATTTAGTCTGAAAACACGTCTTTCATGTTTGGCAGAGAATCTTCACAGCTTTAGGAGTGGTTTCTGACTAAATAGTTAAGGTATTTGGACAAAGATAGCAGATTTACACTGTTTCATCACATGTTTTCAGTTACAAAGATTTGGATTACTATGTTTTAATATATTCTTTAAAACAGTATTTCAGCCTTGCCATCCACTTCAACCTGAATGCACATCATGGTGTCCCTGGTAGAAAAAATTACACTCTCATACACTCCGGATAGAAACTGATTATTGTACAAACTATTCTTGATGGTAAAACATCATCACAAAAAAATTCTGCTTCATTTCAAATGAATTTAACATTTCAGTCATCATGCCCTGACATCATGTACACCTTGAAAAATCGGAGGCACAACCATTTTGAGCCTTCATACCGAACACAATGTTTATCAAGTGTTGGCTTCACATACCTCACCTGCACAGGGGTCATACTGTTTCAGCTGGTTCTGCAATATATAACCTTTATGTTGGAGTTTTGACAGAATTATAAATTAGTTGCATAGTTGCTCCCACAATCTTGTCCCTATTAGAAACAGTGTAGTGCTTCTTGGCACACATTTAAGCCCAGCCCAACTCCATTGCAGCTTTCTCTGCACATTTATCCAACTTGCTGCTTGGGCTAAAAAGAGCTGCGTAACATAGTGGTGTCTTTATTAATTAAATTAGTCACCATTTAGGAATATCTGTAAAAACCAGAGATGACATGAGTGAGGTGACATTATTTCATTCATTTTTCAGGTAAGGGAATACGAAGAAGAAATTCACTCGTTGAAGGAGCGGCTGTTGATGTCTCATCGCAAACTTGAACAATACGAACAGAGACTTATGTCGCAAGAGCAGCAGACAAGCAAGATCCTGCAGCAGTACCAGTGCCGCCTGGATGACAGTGAGCGCCGCCTGAAGCAGCAGCAAGTGGAGAAGGACTCTCAAATCAAAGGCATCATCAGCAGGTGATTAGTGTTCAGGTTGAACTAGAGCTGGCAGAAATGAGGCTGCGCCAGGTAGCCTACTGTTTGGCTTCCTCTTTTGCTTCAGATTTATCACACAAACATTTTGTAGATGAATCACACACGAGTTGCTACAGAGTTTATAAATAACCACAAAAGCTGTTCAGTAAAGCTTAAAATCCAATCTGGTTTTAAAGTAATGCCCCATATTATGATTATATCCAACTGTTTGGTGGAGTGTGATGGAATAGAACTTATGCTTTTTCTGTATCATGGAGACACTCAATAACTGTGTTACTGCAACTCATATTTATCTGACCTGGCAATAACTATTCACTGTACAACAGTTTTTGCTGTTGCAAGATATGGACTGCAGCTTTAAAAGCAGATGTTTGAGGGTTTCTCAAAATCCCTGCATAAAGGTAGTCAAACATTACTACAGAAAAACCTCATGCAAGCTAAAGCTGGTTGAAAATGGTCTCGCTTCACTACTTTATTTACAAATGGTCCCCATTCGAAGAAATGCTGTAGCTCAAATGTCAGTCTTCACTGAACTTTAGGACCTTCACAAAATTAAGCAAAAGTTTTTCACTCAAATATAACTTGCAATATTTTGTAGGTATCGTGTTTTTAAAAAATTGTTTTACTTTTGGGAAGATGTTACTTGCTTTCTTTCAGAGAATTTAATCAGAAGATAATAGTTGTGCTGGAGCCAGGAGGCAGTTAGCATAGCTTAGCATAAAGACTGGAAGCAGGGTGAAAGAGTTAGCCTTGCTGTGTACAAACAAACAAACCAAACTAACTTGCCCTATCCCCTCAACACAACCACCCAAATGTTGTCCTTAAATTTCAGTTTTTGTATTGACTTAACAAGTTACTGGCTACATGTTGATCAGTGAGCTTTAGAAGTGCTGATAATCTTTATGCTAAGCTAAGATAATCATCTCATTTCTGTAGTTCTGTGATTAAAGTACCCTGTGGAGTTTTCTTTTTAACAAACGAAGTTTATTTAGATAAATTAATTTCCATATGTCCACATTTAGACACACCATTACATTCTCATCCACCTGCTTTAATGCACATTTTCAAAATGTTGGAAAAGTTGGAAATGCCCAACAAATTTGCAAAATAAAAAAATACATCAATAAATAAACATAACAACACATACTCCGAATATTGCAAACATATTTTTACGCAGTGTTTGGGTTGAAATGTTCATGCAAAGGTAAAACCAAAATTCAATGAAAACAAACTCAGAAAATAAATTGCGCTTCTGCTTCTCTGGAGAGATTCAAAACAGCAGGAGACTAAAACATCAGATCCATGTGGAGAGATATGACTATTCACATTCCTCAGATTAGTAAAAGTCTAACAGAAATGCCATATTTGCCTTGCATTTCCTGCAGAGTTTTCCTCTTGACTCTTATTTATTGTATCTTTTTTTTTTTAATGCATTGCGCCATAGCACCAGCAGTGGTACAAAATTCCACAGGGTACCTTTAACTTGCAGACATAAGAGTGATTTAAATCTTCTCATCCAACTTTCAGACAGATGGCAAATGATTCTGGTTCCCAAAATGCGGAACTATTTTTTTCAATGTAGCTCATTTAAACATCACAACTATCACCAAAAAACATGCCCATCAGAGACAGTTAACAAAATGAAACACTCACAGCCATCTCAAATTCGTCATTACTGGTATTATTTTATTTCAGTAACTTAACTATAAAGACAGGAAACCAAGCCAGAATAATTCTGATAATACCTACACATACTTCAGGGAAATATTACTTGGGAAGATTTATACCTATAAATATCTATACCTAATAAAATATTTGTGCATCACATTAAATTCCTTTCTGAAAGCCAAAATTTTGTACAACCAGAATATACATGGCTCACATGTCATCTAAGTTAGCAAAGGTTCTACTAATACGAGGTGCGACCCAAGAGTTCTGTGTTACATGTGTCTTTGTGACCATTTGCACATTTGCAATTTGACCTTAAACCGGAGTTGAGAGCACATCAGATCTTGTGTCAAATTTTTTGGAACGGAAAGAAATCAAAGGGAGCCAAATGCGGTGAGTAGGTGGTGGTGGGGAGCGATGATTGTGTATTTTTTAGGCAAGAAAATCATGCATTGTCAACGCGTTGTAAGCATGAGCTCAAGTTGGAGAATTGAAGGGCCATTACGCCACTGTCAGGTGGTCTGTGGTGATTGTTTTTCCTCAGATGCCTCAGACTGACAAAGTAGAGCTCAGTGTTGACAGTTTGACCCTGAGGGACAAATTCATGTTGTACAAACCCTCAAATGCCCCCCCCCCCCTCCCCCCACCAGAAAACCCTGGTTGTGCTCCTGACCTGATGTGTCTTCTTTGGTTGTTGGCAGTGACGTTCTGCTCCTTTTGAAACGTAAATACCACTCAAAACACCTCGGCTTCATTGCCATAGGCTTTTTGTAGCATTTCAAGGGCTTCTGTTGCGGATTTCCCGAGCTTGGCACAAAATTTGATGTCTGCTCTCTGCTGATGTGTCTGGGGAGATTGCCGACGCGCCCTGACCAGTGGTCACAAAAACATGTGTAACTCAAGTGCCGATGTTGATCAAGCAGCGTAATTTGGAATGCTTTCTCAACACAGTTATAGCTTCGCACTGCGCCCTGTACGCCACAGTGCTGCGCTCTCTTCATGCGTAGCAGGTGCAGTCTCAAAACCTTTTGATTGCACTTCGTATTTTGGTGCACACTTCACTATAGTGCATACACTCATTTCACAAGTTCTCTATCTCAACAGCTGAATCTGAACTACAGCTCTGAGTGCAGTTTAAATTCAGCTTCAGGAAGCTCTGAAGATAGTTGAATGTGCCCACAAACATTGTCAGGACCTTAATATCATCATATGGCCACATAATCCTACAGTAAATCTGAAGAACACCGGATTCATAAATCTATTTTTGTCAACCGGTATGTTTGTTTCTATTTCCCTGTTGTCAGACTCATGGCTGTGGAAGATGAGCTGAGAGGGGGTGCCATTCCTGATATTAAGCCTCGAATCCTCACAGACCAGGTTTGTGCCTGTGTCTACATCTTTTATCATCCCTATTCGCTAAACCAGTCATGTCCTAAAACAGTTTGCCTCATTCTTGCATCATATCCAGAGCATTTGCCAAAGTCAGTAAAGGGGAAAAGTTTGCCGCTGTCATACACGTCACCTACCCCCCATCTTTCAAAAGTACATTTATGTCACATCTGAAATAACATTTCACCATTTTCCGCACATGCCTGAGGGGAGAGTGAAAACAGTGTTCATCCTAAAAATCAAGAGTTGGAGTTATGTAGACAGGTTAATCTAGTGTGTCTCTGTGAAGGAATAGCAGGTCTTCAACACAAAAACTGAATATTATTTACCACAGAAACATTATTATTATACCACAGAACTCATTCACCATCAGACAAACCTTCACTGTGACTCACCAGCATCGTCACATTAATTCTTCAGGGCTTGGCTTTGTGAATGCACCATGTGGGCTGAATTGTGACGCAAGTGAAGAGGCCGTGCGTGCTATGTGCCGTGTTTATGCCGACATAACTGGGGAGAAACAGTTGCCACCCTTGAAATGCACTGTCACGTTCTTTGCAGCTCTCAATATCAAGCGCAAACAGACAAAAGTGCCTCGTGAAAACACTGACCACATGTAAAAAAGTTTCTCCACCGGGCCTGCCGTGAGATTGAATCTGTTTTTACACCAGACTTAAACAAATTTTGTGAGTGATAAGAATAAATGTCCAAACTCTGCAACCAAATTTAGAGTGCAGTTATGCAGTTACGTTATGGCAAAGCAGGATTAGTGTGCAACCTGTAATTTTTGGCTCAAAGTACTGCCAGAAGTACAGAATATGGTAAATATTGAATGTTAGGGTTATTGGAGACTCATTCAAGATGAATAAAAGTGTTGAGAAATGTTATTCCTTCAGAATGGGAGAGTTTTGATATTTGCTTTAATCCCAGAGACAAATCAGAGATTTAAAGATTTAAAGGAATAGTTCAACATATGTTGATTTGCTTTCTTGACAAGAATTAGATGAGAGGACCAGAATGTATCAAGTCTATATGATAAATCTACAGCCATCAGATGGTTAGTGCAGCTTAGTTTAGTTTACCACAAAGACTGGAAATAGCAAAACTGCTAGTTTAGCGCTGTCCAAATTAAGGTATCAAATTGCACTTTCCAGCACCTCTAAAGCTTATGTTACTCATTGGTTTAATCCATACAAAAACCGAAGTATGGTTTCAGTGCTGGGCTATTTCTATGAGCTGTATGTTCCTGGAATACTCCACTGGTGGCTTTGCAGCGGGTACCAGTTTATGGCTACTAAAGTTTGACCGAATCAGGCTAGCTGTTTCCAGTCTTTGTGTTAAACAAAGCTAACCTGGGCTCCAGCTTCATATTTACCACACACACATAAGAGTGGTATCGGTCTTCTCATCTAACTCTCAGGAGGAAAGCGAATTATCGTATTTTCCAAAAAGTCGAACTATTTCTTTAAATGTGCGCCTTCATGAAGCTGTGAATGGAGAAAAGTGGTAATTGCATCTGTTTTCTCTCCCTTCAGTCTATCAGCCACGGCTATGGTGGCCACCCAGGATCCTGACTGCCAATTCCAAAGTGACCAGAGTTCATGATGGTCATTCGAGTATAAGAAGACTGATACACATGCTCCTACAAAAAAAAAAAAAACATCAAGACAAAGCTCTGCAGTGGATCCAGCAGGACTACTGGAGGTGTCCTCTCCCAACATTCTTAAAAAATACAAATAAAAAAATAACTTTGCACATATTTAAACTTAGCCTGTACCAGAACATGACAATCAGCTTAGCATGAGGACTAATGTGTTCAGTGAATCTTCTGCACATTTTGACTGAAATATAAGCCAGTGCCACAACAAGGGCAATACTGTACCTTTATTTAATTGGATAGAGTAAGGGAAAGTGTGTAAAACGCTGGGGATGAAGATGGATTCATGATTTTCCTTGCTACAAGCAGCACAATTGCTTCTCACTAACAAGTGGCTGCAGGCAAAATGTCAAAAAGGCTTTTTACAAGCACAATATCCCTTCATGGCAACGCCTGTGACAAGCAACAAACATGCTTTTAAATCATTTGCCATCGATAATCCTCAGATGTAGGGCCCAAACAAAGACCTATTTAATAATTTAGTAAAATATTCTTACCACAAAAATATTTCCACTTACACAGATGGTTATATTATAGGTTTGCATCCTTCAAAGTACAGCCATCCCATCTGAAAAGATGCCAAACAAGTCCTACAATCAACTTATTACTGCTGTTAGGACAATCTGAATCTTCTCGTCGGTTTACCTTTTCCTTCGGCACAGTGTAGAGCCTTGACTTTCAATGTATAGAAACAGCATTAGTTAAAACTACTAGACTTTTTTAATAATGGAGATACTTTACAAAAATAATCTGAGATAAAATGTGTTTTGTTCACTTTGTAATAATACTAGTAATTATGATAATGATCATGATAAAGTATATATAACCTTTCAAACAGTGGAACAAAGTGCTTCATTAAGTCACAGACATATAGGCCCAACATGAGAGACAAATAGGGGGAAAATATACACACATTGGTTAAAGGGGCACTTCTGGAGGAACTTCTGAGGAAATAACCTCGATGATACCATAGTGATCTGTGATGGACTGGCGATCTGTCCAGGGTGTACCCTGCCTTCGCCCGATGTGCGCTGGGATAGGCTCCAGTCTCCCTGTGACCCTGCTCAGGATAAAGCGGCTATAGCTAATGGATGGATAGATGGATGGATGGATGGATACCATAGTGACGTTATCCTGGCTAGGACCTAGAGATGACAAAGCTTGTGTCATTAATTGGCAACCGGATATCACGCCGAAGTGTTTAATACATTAAAGAATACAGTGTCAGTGACGTTATGTCTTACCTAGGCTTTAAAAAAAAGATGCCTTCAGCACCAAAAACCACATGCTAGGTTTTGGAAAAGATCATGGTTTGGGTTAAATGGGACACACTCACAATTGGGTGAATTTATGGCAACAAAGGTTCAAGCCTACATTAACAGGGATGAAAAGTCATGGACTTTGGCAGCATTAAATGGCTCAAAAGTAATAAATCAACATCAACAAATTTAACATCAAGACTTTTTGCCTCTCATGTCTGCCATTTTCATTGTATATCAAACTGCACAGCACTTTGGAACACTGGTTTGAAAAGTGCTATATAGATAAATTGTAATAACTATGATCATAAACAAGATGTGCACCTGGAAACAAATCATAAAATAACAAGTAGTGGATTACTCATCTGTTGTGTTTAATGTTTCTGAAGCATAGATGTGCAACAGTTCTGCATGTGCTTTTAAAATGCAAGGACGAGTAAGTCAGTTTGCTGTCGGATATTATACTAATGTACAAAAAAAACTTTGACACAGCCTTCTTATTGGAAGGCATCTTTTTTTAATCCAACCTGCTGACTCTTCCAGGTTATTTTTTTTCAGAAGAGTGTGGCATTCAGACTTTTGCATTATACAACATTAGAGTATAGAGAAAAACAGACAGACTAACAAAAAGAGGAGAGACAGTGAAAACAACAGAACAATAAGAAGTTTACAAGCAGGGATATGTAGTATATGTGCATAGGATTTGACTGCCTTACAGTCTGTGCCACAGGGCCCAATATAAAAATGATAATACAAAAAAAAAAAAAATCCTGTAAACTTTGTACATTAAATGTCTTTTTTTTTTGTAGTCAGGTGATGATTAATAAGCAGTGTGTTGGTTAACTCTGTATGTTAGTCAGAATCATTTACATTACAAATTTCATGGTTACTATATTTTATCTTAACCTCTTGCCTTCAAAAAGACATTTTCTTTCAAGATAAATATTAATGATACAAAGTTAAATGTTTATGTTACCAGAAATGTATAAAATAGCTTAATGTATATCTATTCTTATATGTAAAATGTATTCAAATCAAGGGTAGGCCTTCAGGCATGTTGAAGTTGTGGTAAAAAACTGATTCTTATATTGTTATAACTCTTAATGCTGCAATCCAGAAACTACAGTGCTGTGGTGTGACTGCATTCATGGGATGAGAGCTGATTACGTTCCCAGCATAACGCATTTCTGTTCAAGATTAGATGATATGATGAATTCATCTAATAGCTTGTCTACGTTGTGCAACCAAAACAGTGGTGCTTTCAACAATGCTGGATTGCAGTTTTAAGTAGTCATCTTTTGAAATATACGTTTATTTATCCGGCCTGCATTGCAATACAGTATTTTGAAAATGTTATACTGCACTTCTGTTTTCATTTTACAAGAAGCTGCAATCCATAATCTACGACAAATGTTTTTAAAGATATGAAAAATATATAATATACCCATGTATTTCTCTGTATTAGCTGCAGTGGTACAGTGTGCTACCTCTGAAATCATGCCCTCATCTCCCTTTTGTGTTGGAACTAAGGATCCTTATCTGCTTTATACCACAACCTGAGAGGATACTTTATTCCATTTGGCTAGAAAACCGTCATTTATTTAAGAGACAATACAAACTTATAACTGCTTCTAACTAGATGGAAGAATCAGTTTTTTTTGGTTGCCTGTTTATTGCTATTTTGGGGATTTCCTGTGTAAAACTTTTTGCCATCACAGGGTCATTTCTAGAGTTCGTCCTGTTTACTATTGTATTTAAGTGCCGTTACCATTACAGTCACCCAAATCTCCTTTTAATTATGGGATGAGATTGATTGTGTTCCAGGTATTTGTCAGACTCTCAGGTGTTATAAGGAACACAGAGATATCTTTTAATATCTTTAATGCACAAAATATTGAAAACATTTTTGGCAAGTCAGCATTAAAGATAAGTACAGATCTAAAAGCACATTAAATGAGGAGTCTGTGCCAAAGCAACTGCTCTGCTTTTATTTTGGTTGGCTCTTAGCCCTCATCTTATCCTTACAAATAGTTTATTTTAAAACCTTCTCTTATTATTTGTTACATATGAGTTTCTTTTTCTAGGTCCAAAAAAGGTGACAAATGCCCCAATGTTACAAATAATATATAAGATTCTATTAAAGTGATTTATGTTTACAGAAACATGACCTTTGTTGACCCAAAGGGGAATTACTGCCGCTTTACTGCAGCTAAAGCAGGACCTAATAAATGAAATTATATATCTTGTATATTTTGAAGAAGGGTATTTAACATCAATCAACATATTTATGTTTCTAAAATGGATGTATAGTGTTTTAGAATGAAACGAAATATTTTTCTTGGCAGCTATTATTCTGCGCAATTGACCTACTGTGTCACAAATATATAGTTGGAGGGATTTCTGACTTGAATTAGGCCTACTGGATGTAATACCTTAATTTACTTGATATTTCTTTTGAAATAAGCCATGCCCCATTGATAAGCCATACCCTCCAATCCCCTGATGTTGTATGGTGGATGTTTAATGTTGGTAGTTTTATTTATAATGGTAGTTATTGTAGGTATGATTGCGCTTGTAATTATTATTATTATTAGTGATTGTTATGATTTGTTTTGTTTGAACAAAGGGAATGTATTCATTTTTCAGGTGATTTTTCCGAGTGATTTAAATAAATTAATAAATCCCTACTTTACGACCTGTTATTTAAAGGGGCCACGTAAGCTACATTAATGGGTCTGAACCACAAGACGAGTTACGCTACATTTGACTTATATACTGTAGGCATATATCTGCATTGGCTTTGTATTAACTTCACTGAAGATAGACAGTATGTTGAATGTTCTGATCTCTGACAGTGTTTCGGTTTATTATCTTCAATATCTAAGAACTAAAAGATTGTGAAAGATTGTTCTTGAGATATTGCATTCACAAGAATAGGACTGATGGATAGGACGGATGTTAGGTTATACTGATTTCCAAATTCTACTCACTTCATCCTTGAGTCCAAGTGAATGTTTGTGCCAAATTCCAAAGATATCACTTTCACAAAAATGGAAGCGATGTAAGGTCAGTGACCATGACCTCCGACCTTTGACCACCAAAATTGAATTGCTTCATCGTTGAGCCCAAGTAAACATTTGTAAAATTGTTTTGCCAAATTTGAAGAAATCCCCTCAAGGAGTTCTTGAGGTATTGCATTCAGATGGAAGTTGCATGGACGGTAGGTGAGGTCAAAGTGGCCTTGAACTTTGATCTTTGACCAACAAACTAATAAGTTCATTCATAAGGCCAAACCAAAAATTGTGACATTTGAAAAAAATGTATGGGAGTGTCAAATTAGGGATCACACGTCAAAGGTCAAGGTTATTGTAACCTCAAGTCCATCCTATCCGTCAATTCTAACATTGTGAATGCTATTTCTTAGTAAGACCTTGATGGAATTTCCTCAAATTTAACACAAGGATTCCCTTTGACTCAAGGACAAACTAATTAGATGATGGGGGTTAAGATTCAAGGTCACAGTCAGTTCACATCCGTTTTCCAGATATGTCAACAATGCCTTCAACTGTGGCACAAACCTTCACTAGGAGTCAAGAATAAACTAATTACATTTTGGGGTTCAAAGGTCAAGGTCACTGTCACATCACACTGACCAATGCTTGAGAGTAGGATATCTGCGGAATGCCTTGAGGGAGTGTCTTCAAATTTTGCACAAATGCTCACTTGCATCTTGGCCTTTCTTTGGTTGTTTATTTTTGGCAACGATTAGTTCTTAAGCATAATCATCAAAGCTTTAAAAATCTGGGACAGCAAGCTTTTCCAGCTCAAGAAAGGCCTGGCCCAGTTTGCTTCTTACATTCAATAACAGAACCTCCTCTGATCCCTTAATAGTGATCTCTATCTTACAATATTTTTTTTTTTTATTATTATTATTTTTTTTATATATACTGCTAGATGTTTTGTGTTTTGTCTTTACAAATGAATGAAGGGATGAAACATTTTGAATCAAATCGTATTAAAAACAAACTGTGGCCCTACTCTGTCAACTTGCAGCTTTCTTCTGTCACAACAAATCAGTCAAGCCTTTCAAGTCACTCATCATAACCTGGTTTAGCTTTGCCTCCTGTCATTTCAACGGCTGAGCAGGTAATGAAGTGTGAGCTGCTCTCCATCAAAGAACAACGCCAAAGACTGCAGACAAAACAACTGCCTGACACAAAAGGAAGATGTCCTTCAGTTTCCTCTGGTTGTCATGCTCCTTCACGTCTGATATGCTTGTGATATATTTATGCTCATTATCTAAACTGTAAGTCTGCAGTACACCTGGTCCAGTCAGTGTTGGAATATACAAGTTTTTCTTTGTTTACCTTGAAAACGACATCAGCTCCTTTAGTAAAGTACACTGAAAAGATTTCACTTTCATAAATTGATTTGTATTCTCTATACACTGTCAAAAACATACAGAAGTAATTAACAGAAAAGAACTTGGTAACATAGGGGCTGCACAGTGGAGCAGTGATTAGTATTGTCACCTCACAGTGAAAAGGTTCCGGGTTTGATTCCGGGCTTTTCTGTGCAGAGTTTGGATGTTCTCTCTGTGCATGTGTGGGTTCTCTCCAGGTACTCCGGCTTCCTCCCACCGTCCAAAAACATGCATCTCAGGTTGATTGGTGATTCCACAAAATTGCCCTGAGGAGTGAATGAGAATGTGAATGGTCTTTGTTTCTGTCTGTCTCTATGTGTTGGCCCTGTGATAGACTGGTGACCTGTCCAGGATGTACCCTGCCTTCGCCCAAAGTGAGCTGGGATAGGCTCCAGCTCACTATCATCCGTGACCCTGTTCAGAAAAAAGTGGGTATAGATAACGAATGGAACTTGGTAATTTTTGCTTCAGGATTCTATTGATGAGTCCAGAGACTGCAATAAAGAAACACATTGAGATTTTCGGCCATTTTGCTTCCTTAAAATGGTCGTCCAAAATATGAAGGAAAAGTCATATCAACATGAAAATTCAGTCTATTTACAGGGCCAGCTCAGTTGTGGAGATATTAAAACCTTGGAGCACCGTAGTCATCAGGCATGTCGCCAAAAATATGAAAATAAAAGTCATACTATAGCATGTCGTCCAAAATATGACCAAAAATTCACGCCATAGCATGTCGTCGAAAATATGACCAAAAAGTCATACGATAGCATGTCGTCCAAAATATGACCAAAAACTCATACTATAGCATGTCGCCCAAAATATGAAAGAAAAGTCAGACCATAGCATGTCGTCCAAAATATGAAAAAAGTCATACCATAGCATTTCGTCCAAAATATGAGCAAAAATTCACGCCATAGCATGTCGTCCAAAATATGACCAAAAAGTCATACGATAGCATGTCGTCCAAAATATGACCAAAAAGTCATACTATAGCATGTCGTCCAAAATATGACCAAAAACTCATACTATAGCATGTCGCCCAAAATATGAAAGAAAAGTCAGACCATAGCATTTCGTCCAAAATATGAGCAAAAAGTCAAACTATAGCATGTCGTCCAAAATATGAAAAAAAGTCATACTATAGCATGTCGCCCAAAATATGAAAGAAAAGTCAGACCATAGCATGTCGTCCAAAATATGAAAAAAGTCATACCATAGCATGTCGTCCAAAATATGAAAAAAAGTCATACCATAGCATGTCGTCCAAAATATGAAAAAAAGTCATACTATAGCATGTCGTCCGAAATATGACCAAAAAGTCGTACCATAGAATGTCGTCCAAAATATGACCAAAAACTCATATTATAGCATGTCGTCCAAAATATGACCAAAAAGTCATACTATACAGCATGTCGTCCAAAATATGAAAAAAATTCATACCATAGCATGTCGTCCAAAATATGACCAAAAAGTCATACCATAGCATGTCGTCCAAAATATGAAAAAAAAATTATAGCATGTCGCCCAAAATATGAAAAAAAAAAGTCATACCATAGCATGTCGTCCAAAATATGAAAAAAAGTCATACCATAGCATGTCGTCCAAAAAAAGAAAAAAAAATTATAGCATGTCGCCCAAAATATGAAAAAAAAAAATCATACCATAGTATGTCGTCCAAAATATGACCAAAAAGTCAAACTACAGCATGTCGTCCAAAATATGACCAAAAAGTCATACCATAGCATGTCGTCCAAAACATGAAAAAAAAATTATAGCATGTCGCCCAAAATATGAAAAAAAAAAATCATACCATAGTATGTCGTCCAAAATATGACCAAAAAGTCATGCTATAGCATGTCGTCCACAATATGACCAAAAAGTCATACTATAGCATGTCGTCCAAAATATGACCAAAAAGTCATACTATAGCATGTCGTCGAAAATATGACCAAAAAGTCATATCATAGCATGTCGTCCAAAATATGAAAAAAAGTCATGCCATAGCATGTCGTCAAAAATATGGCCAAAAAGTCATACTATACAGCATGTCGTCCAAAATATGAAAAAAAGTCATACCATAGTATGTCGTCCAAAATATGACCAAAAAGTCATACTATAGCATGTCGTCGAAAATATGACCAAAAAGTCATACGATAGCATGTCATCCAAAATATGAAAAAAAGTCACACCACAGCATGTCGTCCAAAATATGACCAAAAAGTCATACTATAGCATGTCGTCCAAAATATGCCCAAAAAGTCATACTTTAGCATGTCGTCCAAAATATGACCAAAAAGTCATATCATAGCATGTCGTCCAAAATATGAAAAAAAGTCATGCAATAGCATGTCGTCCAAAATATGACCAAAAAGTCATACTATAGCATGTCGACAAAAATATGGCCAAAAAGTCATACTATACAGCATGTCGTTCAAAATATGAAAAAAAGTCATACCATAGTATGTCGTCCAAAATATGACCAAAAAGTCATACTATAGCATGTCGTCCAAAATATGACTAAAAAGTCATACGATAGCATGTCATCCAAAATATGAAAAAAAGTCACACCACAGCATTTCGTCCAAAATATGACCAAAAAGTCATACTATAGCATGTCGTCCAAAATATGCCCAAAAAGTCATACTTTAGCATGTCGTCCAAAATATGACTAAAAAGTCATTCTATAGCACGTCGTCCAAAATATGACCAAAAAGTCATACTATAGCACGTCGTCCAAAATATGACCAAAAACTCATACTATACAGCATGACGTCCAAAATATGACAAAAAAGTCATACCACAGCATGACGTCCAAAATATGAACAAAAAGTCATGCTATAGCATGTCGTCCAAAATATGACCAAAAAGTCAAACTACAGCATGTCGTCCAAAATATGAAAAAAAACTCGTACCATAGCATGTCGTCCAAAATATGACAGAAAAGTCATACTACAGCATGTCGTCCAAAATATGACCAAAAAGTTATATCATAGCATGTCGTCCAAAATATGGCCAACAAGTCATACTATACAGCATGTCGTCCAAAATATGACCAAAAAGTCATACCACAGCATGTCGTCCAAAATATGACCAAAAAGTCAAACTATAGCATGTCGTCCGAAATATGACCAAAAAGTCATACTGTAGCATGTCGTCCAAAATATGAAAGAAAAGTCATACCATAGCATGTCGTCCAAACTATGAAAGAAAAGTCATACCGTAGCATGTCGTCCAAAATATGAAAAAAAACTCGTACCATAGCATGTCGTCCAAAATATGACAGAAAAGTCATACTACAGCATGTCGTCCAAAATATGACCAAAAAGTTATATCATAGCATGTCGTCCAAAATATGGCCAACAAGTCATACTATACAGCATGTCGTCCAAAATATGACCAAAAAGTCATACCACAGCATGTCGTCCAAAATATGACCAAAAAGTCAAACTATAGCATGTCGTCCGAAATATGACCAAAAAGTCGTACAATAGAATGTCGTCCAAAATATGACCAAAAAGTCATACTATACAGCATGTCTTCCAAAATATGACCAAAAAGTCATACTATACAGCATGTCGTCCAAAATATGACCAAAAAGTTATATCATAGCATGTCGTCCAAAATATGGCCAACAAGTCATACTATACAGCATGTCGTCCAAAATATGACCAAAAAGTCATACCACAGCATGTCGTCCAAAATATGACCAAAAAGTCAAACTATAGCATGTCGTCCGAAATATGACCAAAAAGTCGTACAATAGAATGTCGTCCAAAATATGACCAAAAAGTCATACTATACAGCATGTCTTCCAAAATATGACCAAAAAGTCATACTATACAGCATGTCGTCCAAAATATGAAAAAAATTCATACCATAGCATGTCGTCCAAAATATGACCAAAAAGTCATACCATAGCATGTCGTCCAAAATATGAAAAAAAAATTATAGCATGTCGCCCAAAATATGAAAAAAAAAAGTCATACCATAGCATGTCGTCCAAAATATGAAAAAAAGTCATACCATAGCATGTCGTCCAAAAAAAGAAAAAAAAATTATAGCATGTCGCCCAAAATATGAAAAAAAAAAAATCATACCATAGTATGTCGTCCAAAATATGACCAAAAAGTCAAACTACAGCATGTCGTCCAAAATATGACCAAAAAGTCATGCTATAGCATGTCGTCCACAATATGACCAAAAAGTCATACTATAGCATGTCGTCCAAAATATGACCAAAAAGTCATACTATAGCATGTCGTCGAAAATATGACCAAAAAGTCATATCATAGCATGTCGTCCAAAATATGAAAAAAAGTCATGCCATAGCATGTCGTCCAAAATATGGCCAAAAAGTCATACGATAGCATGTCATCCAAAATATGAAAAAAAGTCACACCACAGCATGTCGTCCAAAATATGCCCAAAAAGTCATACTTTAGCATGTCGTCCAAAATATGACTAAAAAGTCATTCTATAGCATGTCATCCAAAATATGAAAAAAAGTCATACCATAGCACGTCGTCCAAAATATGACCAAAAAGTCATACTATAGCACGTCGTCCAAAATATGACCAAAAACTCATACTATACAGCATGACGTCCAAAATATGACAAAAAAGTCATACCACAGCATGACGTCCAAAATATGAACAAAAAGTCATGCTATAGCATGTCGTCCAAAATATGACCAAAAAGTCAAACTACAGCATGTCGTCCAAAATATGAAAAAAAACTCGTACCATAGCATGTCGTCCAAAATATGACAGAAAAGTCATACTACAGCATGTCGTCCAAAATATGACCAAAAAGTTATATCATAGCATGTCGTCCAAAATATGGCCAACAAGTCATACTATACAGCATGTCGTCCAAAATATGACCAAAAAGTCATACCACAGCATGTCGTCCAAAATATGACCAAAAAGTCAAACTATAGCATGTCGTCCGAAATATGACCAAAAAGTCATACTGTAGCATGTCGTCCAAAATATGAAAGAAAAGTCATACCATAGCATGTCGTCCAAACTATGAAAGAAAAGTCATACCGTAGCATGTCGTCCAAAATATGAAAAAAAACTCGTACCATAGCATGTCGTCCAAAATATGACAGAAAAGTCATACTACAGCATGTCGTCCAAAATATGACCAAAAAGTTATATCATAGCATGTCGTCCAAAATATGGCCAACAAGTCATACTATACAGCATGTCGTCCAAAATATGACCAAAAAGTCATACCACAGCATGTCGTCCAAAATATGACCAAAAAGTCAAACTATAGCATGTCGTCCGAAATATGACCAAAAAGTCGTACAATAGAATGTCGTCCAAAATATGACCAAAAAGTCATACTATACAGCATGTCTTCCAAAATATGACCAAAAAGTCATACTATACAGCATGTCGTCCAAAATATGAAAAAAATTCATACCATAGCATGTCGTCCAAAATATGACCAAAAAGTCATACCATAGCATGTCGTCCAAAATATGAAAAAAAAATTATAGCATGTCGCCCAAAATATGAAAAAAAAAAGTCATACCATAGCATGTCGTCCAAAATATGAAAAAAAGTCATACCATAGCATGTCGTCCAAAAAAAGAAAAAAAAATTATAGCATGTCGCCCAAAATATGAAAAAAAAAAAATCATACCATAGTATGTCGTCCAAAATATGACCAAAAAGTCAAACTACAGCATGTCGTCCAAAATATGACCAAAAAGTCATACCATAGCATGTCGTCCAAAACATGAAAAAAAAATTATAGCATGTCGCCCAAAATATGAAAAAAAAAAATCATACCATAGTATGTCGTCCAAAATATGACCAAAAAGTCATGCTATAGCATGTCGTCCACAATATGACCAAAAAGTCATACTATAGCATGTCGTCCAAAATATGACCAAAAAGTCATACTATAGCATGTCGTCGAAAATATGACCAAAAAGTCATATCATAGCATGTCGTCCAAAATATGAAAAAAAGTCATGCCATAGCATGTCGTCAAAAATATGGCCAAAAAGTCATACTATACAGCATGTCGTCCAAAATATGAAAAAAAGTCATACCATAGTATGTCGTCCAAAATATGACCAAAAAGTCATACTATAGCATGTCGTCGAAAATATGACCAAAAAGTCATACGATAGCATGTCATCCAAAATATGAAAAAAAGTCACACCACAGCATGTCGTCCAAAATATGACCAAAAAGTCATACTATAGCATGTCGTCCAAAATATGCCCAAAAAGTCATACTTTAGCATGTCGTCCAAAATATGACCAAAAAGTCATATCATAGCATGTCGTCCAAAATATGAAAAAAAGTCATACCATAGCATGTCGTCCAAAATATGACCAAAAAGTCATACTATAGCATGTCGTCAAAAATATGGCCAAAAAGTCATACTATACAGCATGTCGTTCAAAATATGAAAAAAAGTCATACCATAGTATGTCGTCCAAAATATGACCAAAAAGTCATACTATAGCATGTCGTCCAAAATATGACTAAAAAGTCATACGATAGCATGTCATCCAAAATATGAAAAAAAGTCACACCACAGCATGTCGTCCAAAATATGACCAAAAAGTCATACTATAGCATGTCGTCCAAAATATGCCCAAAAAGTCATACTTTAGCATGTCGTCCAAAATATGACTAAAAAGTCATTCTATAGCATGTCATCCAAAATATGAAAAAAAGTCATACCATAGCACGTCGTCCAAAATATGACCAAAAAGTCATACTATAGCACGTCGTCCAAAATATGACCAAAAACTCATACTATACAGCATGACGTCCAAAATATGACAAAAAAGTCATACCACAGCATGACGTCCAAAATATGAACAAAAAGTCATGCTATAGCATGTCGTCCAAAATATGACCAAAAAGTCAAACTACAGCATGTCGTCCAAAATATGAAAAAAAACTTGTACCATAGCATGTCGTCCAAAATATGACAGAAAAGTCATACTACAGCATGTCGTCCAAAATATGACCAAAAAGTTATATCATAGCATGTCGTCCAAAATATGGCCAACAAGTCATACTATACAGCATGTCGTCCAAAATATGACCAAAAAGTCATACCACAGCATGTCGTCCAAAATATGACCAAAAAGTCAAACTATAGCATGTCGTCCGAAATATGACCAAAAAGTCGTACGGTAAAATGTCGTCAAAAATATGACCAAAAAGTCATACTGTAGCATGTCGTCCAAAATATGACCAAAAAGTCATACTGTAGCATGTCGTCCAAAATATGAAAGAAAAGTCATACCATAGCATGTCGTCCAAACTATGAAAGAAAAGTCATACCGTAGCAATTCGTCCAAAATATGAAAAAAGAATCATACCATAGCATGTCGTCCAAAATATGACCAAAAAGTCAAACTATAGAATGTCGTCCAAAATATGACCAAAAAGTCATACCATAGCATGTCGTCCAAAATATGAAAAAAAGTCATACCATAGTATGTCGTCCAAAATATGACCAAAAAGTCATACTATAGCATGTCGTCCAAAATATGACTAAAAAGTCATACTATAGCATGTCATCCAAAATATGAAAAAAAGTCACACCACAGCATGTCGTCCAAAATATGACCAAAAAGTCATACTATAGCATGTCGTCCAAAATATGAAAAAAAGTCATACTATAGCATGTCGTCCAAAATATGAAAAAAAGTCATACTATAGCATTTCGTCCAAAATATGACTAAAAAGTCATACTATAGCATGTCGTCCAAAATATGACCAAAAAGTCATACTATAGCATGTCGTCCAAAATATGAAAGAAAAGTCAGACCACAGCATGTCGCCCAAAATATGAAAGAAAAGTCAGACAATAGCACATCGTACAAAATATGACCAAAAAGTCATACTATAGCACGTCGTCCAAAATATGACCAAAAAGTCATACTATAGCACGTCGTCCAAAATATGACCAAAAACTCATACTATACAGCATGACGTCCAAAATATGACAAAAAAGTCATACCACAGCATGACGTCCAAAATATGAACAAAAAGTCACTATAGCATGTCGTCCAAAATATGACCAAAAAGTCAAACTACAGCATGTCGTCCAAAATATGAAAAAAAAACTTGTACCATAGCATGTCGTCCAAAATATGACAGAAAAGTCATACTACAGCATGTCGTCCAAAATATGACCTAAAAGTTATATCATAGCATGTCGTCCAAAATATGGCCAACAAGTCATACTATACAGCATGTCGTCCAAAATATGACCAAAAAGTCATACCACAGCATGTCGTCAAAAATATGACCAAAAAGTCATACTGTAGCATGTCGTCCAAAATATGACCAAAAAGTCATACTGTAGCATGTCGTCCAAAATATGAAAGAAAAGTCATACCATAGCATGTCGTCCAAACTATGAAAGAAAAGTCATACCGTAGCAATTCGTCCAAAATATGACCAAAAAGTCAAACTATAGCATGTCGTCCAAAATATGACCAAAAAGTCATACCATAGCATGTCGTCCAAAATATGAAAAAAAATCATACCATAGTATGTCGTCCAAAATATGACCAAAAAGTCATACTATAGCATGTCGTCCAAAATATGACCAAAAAGTCATACTATAGCATGTCGTCCAAAATATGAAAAAAAAGTCAGACCATACCATGTCGCCCAAAATATGAAAGAAAAGTCATACCATAGCATGTCGTCCAAAATATGACCAAAAAGTCAAACTATAGCATGTCGTCCAAAATATGAAAAAAAAAGTCATACCATAGCATGTCGTCCAAAATATGACCAAAAAGTAAAACTATAGCATGTCGTCCAAAATATGAAAAAAAAAGTCATACCATAGGATGTCGTCCAAAATATGACCAAAAAGTCATACTATAGCATGTCGTCCAAAATATGACCAAAAAGTCATGCTATAGCATGTCGTCCACAATATGACCAAAAAGTCATACTATAGCATGTCGTCCAAAATATGACCAAAAAGTCATACTATAGCATGTCGTCCAAAATATGACCAAAAAGTTATATCATAGCATGTCGTCCAAAATATGAAAAAAAGTCATACCATAGCATGTCGTCCAAAATATGGCCAAAAAGTCATACTATACAGCATGTCGTCCAAAATATGAAAAAAAGTCATACCATAGCATGTCGTCCAAAATATGACCAAAAAGTCATACTATAGCATGTCATCCAAAATATGAAAAAAAGTCACACCACAGCATGTCGTCCAAAATATGGCCAAAAAGTCATACTATACAGCATGTCGTCCAAAATATGAAAAAAAGTCATACCATAGCATGTCGTCCAAAATATGACCAAAAAGTCATACTATAGCATGTCATCCAAAATATGAAAAAAAGTCACACCACAGCATGTCGTCCAAAATATGGCCAAAAAGTCATACTATACAGCATGTCGTCCAAAATATGAAAAAAAGTCATACCATAGCATGTCGTCCAAAATATGACCAAAAAGTCATACTATAGCATGTCGTCCAAAATATGAAAAAAAGTCATACTATAGCATGTCGTCCAAAATATGACTAAAAAGTCATACTATAGCATGTCGTCCAAAATATGACCAAAAAGTCATACTATAGCATGTCGTCCAAAATATGACTAAAAAGTCATACTATAGCATGTCATCCAAAAAATGAAAAAAAGTCAGACCATAGCATGTTGTCCAAAATATGACAAAAAAGTCAGACTATAGCATGTCGTCCAAAATATGACCAAAAACTCATAGTATAGGATGTCGTCCAAAATATGAAAGAAAAGTCAGACCATAGCATGTCGCCCAAAATATGAAAGAAAAGTCAGACCATAGCACATCGTACAAAATATGACCAAAAAGTCATACTATAGCACGTCGTCCAAAATATGACCAAAAAGTCAAACTATAGCATGTCGTCCAAAATATGAAAAAAAGTCATACTATAGCATGTCGCCCAAAATATGAAAGAAAAGTCATACTTTGGACGACATGCTATCGTATGACTTTTTATCACATTTTGGACGACATTAAAGAAGTATGACTGTTACGTGTTATTTCTGACGACATGCTATAAGTATGACTTTCGCTAAAGTAATGGTAGCCAGCAGAGTGGTGCAGCTGTCAGTGTTGTTGTCTTGCAGTCCAAAGGTCATTGGTTCAATTCCCACCTCTGACTTATTTGCATTTTCCTGCAAAACTAATAACCTAAAAGTCAAGTTTATTGTCCATAACATGGATGACTAACTTATGCATGTAGTCCATAATGTAAAACATTACATTCAACAAGAGCATGCAATCCTCCACACACAAAGTTCCAGGCCCCCAATCAGCGCTGGCTTGGAACAGCACCATTTTGCTGCCTTTATTGCACGCTTGTCTGACTTATATGACTTTTAAACATGTCAAGGAAGAGCTATCAACGGTGCAGTGGTTCGCATTGTTGTGGCCCAGTCAGAAGGTTCCAGGTTCGAGACTTGCTCTGGAAAAGATGACATTAGCATCCTAAATGACAAGCCATGTCAACTGCAAGAATTGAACCTGCAACCTTCTTACTGGAAAGAAACAACACGAACCACTGCACCATTGTACTTTCTTCCATAAAATGTTTAAAAGTCATATAAGTTATGAAAGTCAGACAATCACGCAATAAAGTAAGCACAACTTTGCAGTTGCTGGTACTGTCATCTCACAATCAGGAAGTACTCGGTTCGATCAGGGGCTTGGAACTCTGTCTGTGGAGGATTGCATGTTCTTGCTTGGAGTGTGACGTTGTCACTTTTACGAATACATGCATGATAACATGCATAAGTTAGTTATCCATATTTTGGACAACATGTTTTACTTCTACATTATTACCGAGGTAGGAACATGGAAATTCCACAGAGAAAGTCCCAGGCGGGGATCGAAACACTGACCTTTTAGACTGTGAGACGACAACACTGACAACTGCACCATTGTATTGCCTGACAAAATGCCAACGGAAGTCATACTTATAGTATGTCGTCCAAAATTTGACCAAAAAGTCATAGCATAGGATGTCGTCCAAAATATGAAAAAAAGTCATACCATAGCATGTCGTCCAAAATATGACTAAAAAGTCATACTATAGCATGTCGTCCAAAATATGACTAAAAAGTCATACTATAGCATGTCATCCAAAAAATGAAAAAAAGTCAGACCATAGCATGTTGTCCAAAATATGACAAAAAAGTCAGACTATAGCATGTCGTCCAAAATATGACCAAAAACTCATAGTATAGGATGTCGTCCAAAATATGAAAGAAAAGTCAGACCATAGCATGTCGCCCAAAATATGAAAGAAAAGTCAGACCATAGCACATCGTACAAAATATGACCAAAAAGTCATACTATAGCACGTCGTCCAAAATATGACCAAAAAGTCAAACTATAGCATGTCGTCCAAAATATGAAAAAAAGTCATACTATAGCATGTCGCCCAAAATATGAAAGAAAAGTCATACTTTGGACGACATGCTATCGTATGACTTTTTATCACATTTTGGACGACATTAAAGAAGTATGACTGTTACGTGTTATTTCTGACGACATGCTATAAGTATGACTTTCGCTAAAGTAATGGTAGCCAGCAGAGTGGTGCAGCTGTCAGTGTTGTTGTCTCGCAGTCCAAAGGTCATTGGTTCAATTCCCACCTCTGACTTATTTGCATTTTCCTGCAAAACTAATAACCTAAAAGTCAAGTTTATTGTCCATAACATGGATGACTAACTTATGCATGTAGTCCATAATGTAAAACATTACATTCAACAAGAGCATGCAATCCTCCACACACAAAGTTCCAGGCCCCCAATCAGCGCTGGCTTGGAACAGCACCATTTTGCTGCCTTTATTGCACGCTTGTCTGACTTATATGACTTTTAAACATGTCAAGGAAGAGCTATCAACGGTGCAGTGGTTCGCATTGTTGTGGCCCAGTCAGAAGGTTCCAGGTTCGAGACTTGCTCTGGAAAAGATGACATTAGCATCCTAAATGACAAGCCATGTCAACTGCAAGAATTGAACCTGCAACCTTCTTACTGGAAAGAAACAACACGAACCACTGCACCATTGTACTTTCTTCCATAAAATGTTTAAAAGTCATATAAGTTATGAAAGTCAGACAATCACGCAATAAAGTAAGCACAACTTTGCAGTTGCTGGTACTGTCATCTCACAATCAGGAAGTACTCGGTTCGATCAGGGGCTTGGAACTCTGTCTGTGGAGGATTGCATGTTCTTGCTTGGAGTGTGACGTTGTCACTTTTACGAATACATGCATGATAACATGCATAAGTTAGTTATCCATATTTTGGACAACATGTTTTACTTCTACATTATTACCGAGCTAGGAACATGGAAATTCCACAGAGAAAGTCCCAGGCGGGGATCGAAACACTGACCTTTTAGACTGTGAGACGACAACACTGACAACTGCACCATTGTATTGCCTGACAAAATGCCAACGGAAGTCATACTTATAGTATGTCGTCCAAAATTTGACCAAAAAGTCATATCATAGCATGTCGTCCAAAATATGAAAAAAAGTCATACCATAGCATGTCGTCCAAAATATGGCCAAAAAGTCATACTATACAGCATGTCGTCCAAAATATGAAAAAAAGTCATACCATAGCATGTCGTCCAAAATATGACCAAAAAGTCATACTATAGCATGTGGTCAAAAATATGACTAAAAAGTCATACTATAGCATGTCATCCAAAATATGAAAAAAAGTCACACCACAGCATGTCGTCCAAAATATGACTAAAAAGTCATACTATAGCATGTCGTCCAAAATATGAAAAAAAGTCATACTATAGCATGTCGTCCAAAATATGACCAAAAAGTCATACTATAGCATGTCGTCCAAAATATGACTAAAAAGTCATACTATAGCATGTCATCCAAAAAATGAAAAAAAGTCAGACCATAGCATGTTGTCCAAAATATGACCAAAAACTCATAGCATAGGATGTCGTCCAAAATATGAAAAAAAGTCATACCATAGCATGTCGTCCAAAATATGGCCAAAAAGTCATACTATACAGCATGTCGTCCAAAATATGAAAAAAAGTCATACCATAGCATGTCGTCCAAAATATGACCAAAAAGTCATACTATAGCATGTGGTCAAAAATATGACTAAAAAGTCATACTATAGCATGTCATCCAAAATATGAAAAAAAGTCACACCACAGCATGTCGTCCAAAATATGACTAAAAAGTCATACTATAGCATGTCGTCCAAAATATGACTAAAAAGTCATACTATAGCATGTCATCCAAAAAATGAAAAAAAGTCAGACCATAGCATGTTGTCCAAAATATGACAAAAAAGTCAGACTATAGCATGTCGTCCAAAATATGACCAAAAACTCATAGCATAGGATGTCGTCCAAAATATGAAAGAAAAGTCAGACCATAGCATGTCGCCCAAAATATGAAAGAAAAGTCAGACCATAGCACGTCGTCCAAAATATGACCAAAAAGTCAGACTGCAGCATGTCGTCCAAAAAATGAAAAAAAGTCAGACCATAGCATGTTGTCCAAAATATGACCAAAAAGTCAAACTATAGCATGTCGTCCAAAATATGAAAAAAAGTCATACTATAGCATGTCGCCCAAAATATGAAAGAAAAGTCAGACCATAGCATGTCGTCCAAAATACGAAAAAAAAATTATAGCATGTCGCCCAAAATATGAAAAAAAAAAAAAAGTCATACCATAGCATGTCGTCCAAAATATGAAAAAAAAGTCATACCATAGCATGTCGTCCAAAATATGAAAAAAAAATTATAGCATGTCTCCCAAAATATGAAAAAAAAAAAATCATACCATAGTATGTCGTCCAAAATATGACCAAAAAGTCATACTATAGCATGTCGTCCAAAATATGACCAAAAAGTCATACTATAGCATGTCGCCCAAAATATGAAAGAAAAGTCATACCGTAGCATGTCGTCCAAAATATGACCAAAAAGTCATACTATAGCATGTCGTCCAAAATATGACCAAAAACTCATAGCATAGGATGTCGTCCAAAATATGAAAGAAAAGTCAGACCATAGCATGTCGCCCAAAATATGAAAGAAAAGTCAGACCATAGCACATCGTACAAAATATGACCAAAAAGTCATACTATAGCATGTTGTCCAAAATATGACCAAAAAGTCAAACTATAGCATGTCGTCCAAAATATGAAAAAAAGTCATACTATAGCATGTCGCCCAAAATATGAAAGAAAAGTCAGACCATAGCATGTCGTCCAAAATATGAAAAAAAAATTATAGCATGTCGCCCAAAATATGAAAAAAAAAAAAGTCATACCATAGCATGTCGTCCAAAATATGAAAAAAAAGTCATACCATAGCATGTCGTCCAAAATATGAAAAATAAATTATAGCATGTCGCCCAAAATATGAAAAAAAAAAAATCATACCATAGTATGTCGTCCAAAATATGACCAAAAAGTCATACTATAGCATGTCGTCCAAAATATGACCAAAAAGTAATACTATAGCATGTCGCCCAAAATATGAAAGAAAAGTCATACCGTAGCATGTCGTCCAAAATATGACCAAAAAGTCATACTATAGCATGTCGTCCAAAATATGACTAAAAAGTCATATCATAGCATGTCGTCCAAAATATGGCCAAAAAGTCATACTATACAGCATGTCGTCCAAAATATGAAAAAAAGTCATACCATAGCATGTCGTCCAAAATATGACCAAAAAGTCATACTATAGCATGTGGTCAAAAATATGACTAAAAAGTCATACTATAGCATGTCATCCAAAATATGAAAAAAAGTCACACCACAGCATGTCGTCCAAAATATGACTAAAAAGTCATACTATAGCATGTCGTCCAAAATATGAAAAAAAGTCATACTATAGCATGTCGTCCAAAATATGACTAAAAAGTCATACTATAGCATGTCATCCAAAAAATGAAAAAAAGTCAGACCATAGCATGTTGTCCAAAATATGACAAAAAAGTCAGACTATAGCATGTCGTTCAAAATATGACCAAAAACTCATAGCATAGGATGTCGTCCAAAATATGAAAGAAAAGTCAGACCATAGCATGTCGCCTAAAATATGAAAGAAAAGTCAGACCATAGCACATCGTACAAAATATGACCAAAAAGTCATACTATAGCACGTCGTCCAAAATATGACCAAAAAGTCAGACTGCAGCATGTCGTCCAAAAAATGAAAAAAAGTCAGACCATAGCATGTTGTCCAAAATATGACCAAAAAGTCAAACTATAGCATGTCGTCCAAAATATGAAAAAAAGTCATACTATAGCATGTCGCCCAAAATATGAAAGAAAAGTCAGACCATAGCATGTCGTCCAAAATATGAAAAAAAAATTATAGCATGTCGCCCAAAATATGAAAAAAAAAAAAAAGTCATACCATAGCATGTCGTCCAAAATATGACCAAAAAGTCATACTATAGCATGTCGTCCAAAATATGAAAAAAAGTCATACTATAGCATGTCGCCCAAAATATGAAAGAAAAGTCAGACCATAGCACATCGTACAAAATATGACCAAAAAGTCATACTATAGCATGTTGTCCAAAATATGACCAAAAAGTCAAACTATAGCATGTCGTCCAAAATATGAAAAAAAGTCATACTATAGCATGTCGCCCAAAATATGAAAGAAAAGTCATACCATAGCATGTCGTCCAAAATATGAAAAAAAAGTCATACCATAGCATGTCGTCCAAAATATGAAAAATAAATTATAGCATGTCGCCCAAAATATGAAAAAAAAAAAATGATACCATAGTATGTCGTCCAAAATATGACCAAAAAGTCATACTATAGCATGTCGTCCAAAATATGACCAAAAAGTAATACTATAGCATGTCGCCCAAAATATGAAAGAAAAGTCATACCGTAGCATGTCGTCCAAAATATGACCAAAAAGTCATACTATAGCATGTCGTCCAAAATATGACTAAAAAGTCATATCATAGCATGTCGTCCAAAATATGAAAAAAAGTCATACCATAGCATGTCGTCCAAAATATGGCCAAAAAGTCATACTATACAGCATGTCGTCCAAAATATGAAAAAAAGTCATACCATAGCATGTCGTCCAAAATATGACCAAAAAGTCATACTATAGCATGTCATCCAAAATATGAAAAAAAGTCACACCATAGCATGTCGTCCAAAATATGACAGAAAAGTCATACTACAGCATGTCGTCCAAAATATGACCAAAAAGTTATATCATAGCATGTCGTCCAAAATATGGCCAACAAGTCATACTATACAGCATGTCGTCCAAAATATGACCAAAAAGTCATACCACAGCATGTCGTCAAAAATATGACCAAAAAGTCATACTGTAGCATGTCGTCCAAAATATGACCAAAAAGTCATACTGTAGCATGTCGTCCAAAATATGAAAGAAAAGTCATACCATAGCATGTCGTCCAAACTATGAAAGAAAAGTCATACCGTAGCAATTCGTCCAAAATATGACCAAAAAGTCAAACTATAGCATGTCGTCCAAAATATGACCAAAAAGTCATACCATAGCATGTCGCCCAAAATATGAAAAAAAAAAAAATCATACCATAGTATGTCGTCCAAAATATGACCAAAAGGTCAAACTACAGCATGTCGTCCAAAATATGACCAAAAAGTCAAACTATAGCATGTCGTCCAAAATATGACCAAAAAGTCATACCATAGCATGTCGTCCAAAATATGAAAAAAAATGATACCATAGTATGTCGTCCAAAATATGACCAAAAAGTCATACTATAGCATGTCGTCCAAAATATGACCAAAAAGTCATACTATAGCATGTCGTCCAAAATATGAAAAAAAAGTCAGACCATACCATGTCGCCCAAAATATGAAAGAAAAGTCATACCATAGCATGTCGTCCAAAATATGACCAAAAAGTCAAACTATAGCATGTCGTCCAAAATATGAAAAAAAAAGTCATACCATAGCATGTCGTCCAAAATATGACCAAAAAGTAAAACTATAGCATGTCGTCCAAAATATGAAAAAAAAAGTCATACCATAGGATGTCGTCCAAAATATGACCAAAAAGTCATACTATAGCATGTCGTCCAAAATATGACCAAAAAGTCATATCATAGCATGTCGTCGAAAATATGAAAAAAAGTCATACCATAGCATGTCGTCCAAAATATGGCCAAAAAGTCATACTATACAGCATGTCGTCCAAAATATGAAAAAAAGTCATACCATAGCATGTCGTCCAAAATATGACCAAAAAGTAAAACTATAGCATGTCGTCCAAAATATGAAAAAAAAAGTCATACCATAGGATGTCGTCCAAAATATGACCAAAAAGTCATACTATAGCATGTCGTCCAAAATATGACCAAAAAGTCATATCATAGCATGTCGTCGAAAATATGAAAAAAAGTCATACCATAGCATGTCGTCCAAAATATGGCCAAAAAGTCATACTATACAGCATGTCGTCCAAAATATGAAAAAAAGTCATACCATAGCATGTCATCCAAAATATGAAAAAAAGTCACACCACAGCATGTCGTCCAAAATATGGCCAAAAAGTCATACTATACAGCATGTCGTCCAAAATATGAAAAAAAGTCATACCATAGCATGTCGTCCAAAATATGACCAAAAAGTCATACTATAGCATGTCATCCAAAATATGAAAAAAAGTCACACCACAGCATGTCGTCCAAAATATGACCAAAAAGTCATACTATAGCATGTCGTCCAAAATATGAAAAAAAGTCATACTATAGCATGTCGTCCAAAATATGACTAAAAAGTCATACTATAGCATGTCGTCCAAAATATGACCAAAAAGTCATACTATAGCATGTCGTCCAAAATATGACTAAAAAGTCATACTATAGCATGTCATCCAAAAAATGAAAAAAAGTCAGACCATAGCATGTTGTCCAAAATATGACAAAAAAGTCAGACTATAGCATGTCGTCCAAAATATGACCAAAAACTCATAGTATAGGATGTCGTCCAAAATATGAAAGAAAAGTCAGACCATAGCATGTCGCCCAAAATATGAAAGAAAAGTCAGACCATAGCACATCGTACAAAATATGACCAAAAAGTCATACTATAGCACGTCGTCCAAAATATGACCAAAAAGTCAAACTATAGCATGTCGTCCAAAATATGAAAAAAAGTCATACTATAGCATGTCGCCCAAAATATGAAAGAAAAGTCATACTTTGGACGACATGCTATCGTATGACTTTTTATCACATTTTGGACGACATTAAAGAAGTATGACTGTTACGTGTTATTTCTGACGACATGCTATAAGTATGACTTTCGCTAAAGTAATGGTAGCCAGCAGAGTGGTGCAGCTGTCAGTGTTGTTGTCTCGCAGTCCAAAGGTCATTGGTTCAATTCCCACCTCTGACTTATTTGCATTTTCCTGCAAAACTAATAACCTAAAAGTCAAGTTTATTGTCCATAACATGGATGACTAACTTATGCATGTAGTCCATAATGTAAAACATTACATTCAACAAGAGCATGCAATCCTCCACACACAAAGTTCCAGGCCCCCAATCAGCGCTGGCTTGGAACAGCACCATTTTGCTGCCTTTATTGCACGCTTGTCTGACTTATATGACTTTTAAACATGTCAAGGAAGAGCTATCAACGGTGCAGTGGTTCGCATTGTTGTGGCCCAGTCAGAAGGTTCCAGGTTCGAGACTTGCTCTGGAAAAGATGACATTAGCATCCTAAATGACAAGCCATGTCAACTGCAAGAATTGAACCTGCAACCTTCTTACTGGAAAGAAACAACACGAACCACTGCACCATTGTACTTTCTTCCATAAAATGTTTAAAAGTCATATAAGTTATGAAAGTCAGACAATCACGCAATAAAGTAAGCACAACTTTGCAGTTGCTGGTACTGTCATCTCACAATCAGGAAGTACTCGGTTCGATCAGGGGCTTGGAACTCTGTCTGTGGAGGATTGCATGTTCTTGCTTGGAGTGTGACGTTGTCACTTTTACGAATACATGCATGATAACATGCATAAGTTAGTTATCCATATTTTGGACAACATGTTTTACTTCTACATTATTACCGAGGTAGGAACATGGAAATTCCACAGAGAAAGTCCCAGGAGGGGATCGAAACACTGACCTTTTAGACTGTGAGACGACAACACTGACAACTGCACCATTGTATTGCCTGACAAAATGCCAACGGAAGTCATACTTATAGTATGTCGTCCAAAATTTGACCAAAAAGTCATAGCATAGGATGTCGTCCAAAATATGAAAAAAAGTCATACCATAGCATGTCGTCCAAAATATGACTAAAAAGTCATACTATAGCATGTCGTCCAAAATATGACTAAAAAGTCATACTATAGCATGTCGTCCAAAATATGACTAAAAAGTCATACTATAGCATGTCATCCAAAAAATGAAAAAAAGTCAGACCATAGCATGTTGTCCAAAATATGACAAAAAAGTCAGACTATAGCATGTCGTCCAAAATATGACCAAAAACTCATAGTATAGGATGTCGTCCAAAATATGAAAGAAAAGTCAGACCATAGCATGTCGCCCAAAATATGAAAGAAAAGTCAGACCATAGCACATCGTACAAAATATGACCAAAAAGTCATACTATAGCACGTCGTCCAAAATATGACCAAAAAGTCAAACTATAGCATGTCGTCCAAAATATGAAAAAAAGTCATACTATAGCATGTCGCCCAAAATATGAAAGAAAAGTCATACTTTGGACGACATGCTATCGTATGACTTTTTATCACATTTTGGACGACATTAAAGAAGTATGACTGTTACGTGTTATTTCTGACGACATGCTATAAGTATGACTTTCGCTAAAGTAATGGTTGCCAGCAGAGTGGTGCAGCTGTCAGTGTTGTTGTCTCGCAGTCCAAAGGTCATTGGTTCAATTCCCACCTCTGACTTATTTGCATTTTCCTGCAAAACTAATAACCTAAAAGTCAAGTTTATTGTCCATAACATGGATGACTAACTTATGCATGTAGTCCATAATGTAAAACATTACATTCAACAAGAGCATGCAATCCTCCACACACAAAGTTCCAGGCCCCCAATCAGCGCTGGCTTGGAACAGCACCATTTTGCTGCCTTTATTGCACGCTTGTCTGACTTATATGACTTTTAAACATGTCAAGGAAGAGCTATCAACGGTGCAGTGGTTCGCATTGTTGTGGCCCAGTCAGAAGGTTCCAGGTTCGAGACTTGCTCTGGAAAAGATGACATTAGCATCCTAAATGACAAGCCATGTCAACTGCAAGAATTGAACCTGCAACCTTCTTACTGGAAAGAAACAACACGAACCACTGCACCATTGTACTTTCTTCCATAAAATGTTTAAAAGTCATATAAGTTATGAAAGTCAGACAATCACGCAATAAAGTAAGCACAACTTTGCAGTTGCTGGTACTGTCATCTCACAATCAGGAAGTACTCGGTTCGATCAGGGGCTTGGAACTCTGTCTGTGGAGGATTGCATGTTCTTGCTTGGAGTGTGACGTTGTCACTTTTACGAATACATGCATGATAACATGCATAAGTTAGTTATCCATATTTTGGACAACATGTTTTACTTCTACATTATTACCGAGCTAGGAACATGGAAATTCCACAGAGAAAGTCCCAGGCGGGGATCGAAACACTGACCTTTTAGACTGTGAGACGACAACACTGACAACTGCACCATTGTATTGCCTGACAAAATGCCAACGGAAGTCATACTTATAGTATGTCGTCCAAAATTTGACCAAAAAGTCATATCATAGCATGTCGTCCAAAATATGAAAAAAAGTCATACCATAGCATGTCGTCCAAAATATGGCCAAAAAGTCATACTATACAGCATGTCGTCCAAAATATGAAAAAAAGTCATACCATAGCATGTCGTCCAAAATATGACCAAAAAGTCATACTATAGCATGTGGTCAAAAATATGACTAAAAAGTCATACTATAGCATGTCATCCAAAATATGAAAAAAAGTCACACCACAGCATGTCGTCCAAAATATGACTAAAAAGTCATACTATAGCATGTCGTCCAAAATATGAAAAAAAGTCATACTATAGCATGTCGTCCAAAATATGACCAAAAAGTCATACTATAGCATGTCGTCCAAAATATGACTAAAAAGTCATACTATAGCATGTCATCCAAAAAATGAAAAAAAGTCAGACCATAGCATGTTGTCCAAAATATGACCAAAAACTCATAGCATAGGATGTCGTCCAAAATATGAAAAAAAGTCATACCATAGCATGTCGTCCAAAATATGGCCAAAAAGTCATACTATACAGCATGTCGTCCAAAATATGAAAAAAAGTCATACCATAGCATGTCGTCCAAAATATGACCAAAAAGTCATACTATAGCATGTGGTCAAAAATATGACTAAAAAGTCATACTATAGCATGTCATCCAAAATATGAAAAAAAGTCACACCACAGCATGTCGTCCAAAATATGACTAAAAAGTCATACTATAGCATGTCGTCCAAAATATGAAAAAAAGTCATACTATAGCATGTCGTCCAAAATATGACTAAAAAGTCATACTATAGCATGTCGTCCAAAATATGACCAAAAAGTCATACTATAGCATGTCGTCCAAAATATGACTAAAAAGTCATACTATAGCATGTCATCCAAAAAATGAAAAAAAGTCAGACCATAGCATGTTGTCCAAAATATGACAAAAAAGTCAGACTATAGCATGTCGTCCAAAATATGACCAAAAACTCATAGCATAGGATGTCGTCCAAAATATGAAAGAAAAGTCAGACCATAGCATGTCGCCCAAAATATGAAAGAAAAGTCAGACCATAGCACATCGTACAAAATATGACCAAAAAGTCATACTATAGCACGTCGTCCAAAATATGACCAAAAAGTCAGACTGCAGCATGTCGTCCAAAAAATGAAAAAAAGTCAGACCATAGCATGTTGTCCAAAATATGACCAAAAAGTCAAACTATAGCATGTCGTCCAAAATATGAAAAAAAGTCATACTATAGCATGTCGCCCAAAATATGAAAGAAAAGTCAGACCATAGCATGTCGTCCAAAATATGAAAAAAAAATTATAGCATGTCGCCCAAAATATGAAAAAAAAAAAAGTCATACCATAGCATGTCGTCCAAAATATGAAAAAAAAGTCATACCATAGCATGTCGTCCAAAATATGAAAAAAAAATTATAGCATGTCTCCCAAAATATGAAAAAAAAAAAAATCATACCATAGTATGTCGTCCAAAATATGACCAAAAAGTCATACTATAGCATGTCGTCCAAAATATGACCAAAAAGTCATACTATAGCATGTCGCCCAAAATATGAAAGAAAAGTCATACCGTAGCATGTTGTCCAAAATATGACCAAAAAGTAATACTATAGCATGTCGTCCAAAATATGACCAAAAACTCATAGCATAGGATGTCGTCCAAAATATGAAAGAAAAGTCAGACCATAGCATGTCGCCCAAAATATGAAAGAAAAGTCAGACCATAGCACATCGTACAAAATATGACCAAAAAGTCATACTATAGCATGTTGTCCAAAATATGAAAGAAAAGTCATACCGTAGCATGTCGTCCAAAATATGACCAAAAAGTCATACTATAGCATGTCGTCCAAAATATGAAAAAAAGTCACACCACAGCATGTCGTCCAAAATATGACCAAAAAGTCACACCACAGCATGTCGTCCAAAATATGACCAAAAAGTCATACTATAGCATGTCGTCCAAGATATGACCAAAAAGTCAAACTACAGCATGTCGTCCAAAATATGACCAAAAAGTCATACCATAGCATGTCGTCCAAAATATGAAAGAAAAGTCATACCGTAGCATGTCGTCCAAAATATGACCAAAAAGTCATACTATAGCATGTCGTCCAAAATATGACCAAAAAGTCATATCATAGCATGTCGTCCAAAATATGACCAAAAAGTCATACTATAGCATGTCGCCCAAAATATGAAAGAAAAGTCATACCGTAGCATGTCGTCCAAAATATGACCAAAAAGTCATACTATAGCATGTCGTCCAAAATATGACCAAAAAGTCATATCATAGCATGTCGTCCAAAATATGAAAAAAAGTCATACCATAGCATGTCGTCCAAAATATGGCCAAAAAGTCATACTATACAGCATGTCGTCCAAAATATGAAAAAAAGTCATACCATAGCATGTCGTCCAAAATATGACCAAAAAGTCATACTATAGCATGTCATCCAAAATATGAAAAAAAGTCACACCACAGCATGTCGTCCAAAATATGGCCAAAAAGTCATACTATACAGCATGTCATCCAAAAAATGAAAAAAAGTCAGACCATAGCATGTTGTCCAAAATATGACAAAAAAGTCAGACTATAGCATGTCGTCCAAAATATGACCAAAAACTCAAAGCATAGGATGTCGTCCAAAATATGAAAGAAAAGTCAGACCATAGCATGTCGCCCAAAATATGAAAGAAAAGTCAGACCATAGCACATCGTACAAAATATGACCAAAAAGTCATACTATAGCACGTCGTCCAAAATATGACCAAAAAGTCAGACTGCAGCATGTCGTCCAAAAAATGAAAAAAAGTCAGACCATAGCATGTTGTCCAAAATATGACCAAAAAGTCAAACTATAGCATGTCGTCCAAAATATGAAAAAAAGTCATACTATAGCATGTCGCCCAAAATATGAAAGAAAAGTCAGACCATAGCATGTCGTCCAAAATATGACCAAAAAGTCATACTATAGCATGTCGTCCAAGATATGACCAAAAAGTCAAACTACAGCATGTCGTCCAAAATATGACCAAAAAGTCATACCATAGCATGTCGTCCAAAATATGAAAAAAAAATTATAGCATGTCGCCCAAAATATGAAAAAAAAAAAATCATACCATAGTATGTCGTCCAAAATATGACCAAAAAGTCATACTATAGCATGTCGTCCAAAATATGACCAAAAAGTCATACTATAGCATGTCGTCCAAAATATGAAAAAAAGTCACACCACAGCATGTCGTCCAAAATATGACTAAAAAGTCATACTATAGCATGTCATCCAAAAATGAAAAAAAGTCAGACCATAGCATGTTGTCCAAAATATGACAAAAAAGTCAGACTATAGCATGTCGTCCAAAATATGACCAAAAACTCATAGCATAGGATGTCGTCCAAAATATGAAAAAAAAAGTCATACCATAGCATGTCGTCCAAAATATGACCAAAAAGTAAAACTATAGCATGTCGTCCAAAATATGAAAAAAAAAGTCATACCATAGCATGTCGTCCAAAATATGACCAAAAAGTCATACTATAGCATGTCGTCCAAAATATGACCAAAAAGTCATACTGCAGCATGTCGTCCAAAATATGATCAAAAAGTCATATCATAGCATGTCGTCCAAAATATGAAAAAAAGTCATACCATAGCATGTCGTCCAAAATATGGCCAAAAAGTCATACTATACAGCATGTCGTCCAAAATATGAAAAAAAAAAAAATCATGCCATAGTATGTCGTCCAAAATATGACCAAAAAGTCATACTATAGCATGTCGTCCAAGATATGACCAAAAAGTCAAACTACAGCATGTCGTCCAAAATATGACCAAAAAGTCATACCATAGCATGTCGTCCAAAATATGAAAAAAAAGTCATACCATAGCATGTCGTCCAAAATATGAAAAAAAAATTATAGCATGTCGCCCAAAATGTGAAAAAAAAAAAATCATACCATAGTATGTCGTCCAAAATATGACCAAAAAGTCATACTATAGCATGTCGTCCAAAATATGACCAAATAGTCATACTGTAGCATGTCGCCCAAAATATGAAAGAAAAGTCATACCGTAGCATGTCGTCCAAAATATGACCAAAAAGTCATACTATAGCATGTCGTCCAAAATATGAAAAAAAAGTCACACCACAGCATGTCGTCCAAAATATGACTAAAAAGTCATACTATAGCATGTCGTCCAAAATATGACCAAAAAGTCATACTATAGCATGTCGCCCAAAATATGAAAGAAAAGTCATACCGTAGCATGTCGTCCAAAATATGACCAAAAAGTCATACTATAGCATGTCGTCCAAAATATGAAAAAAAGTCACACCACAGCATGTCGTCCAAAATATGACTAAAAAGTCATACTATAGCATGTCGTCCAAAATATGACCAAAAAGTCATACTATAGCATGTCGTCCAAAATATGACTAAAAAGTCATACTATAGCATGTCATCCAAAATATGACCAAAAAGTCATACTATAGTATGTCGTCCAAAATATGAAAAAAAGTCATACTATAGCATGTCGCCCAAAATATGAAAGAAAAGTCAGACCATAGCATGTCGTCCAAAATATGAAAAAAAAATTATAGAATGTCGCCCAAAATATGAAGAAAAAAAAAGTCATACCATAGCATGTCGTCCAAAATATGAAAAAAAGTCATACCATAGCATGTCGTCCAAAATATGAAAAAAAAATTATAGCATGTCG
Organism: Embiotoca jacksoni; assembly: GCF_022577435.1. NCBI lineage: Eukaryota > Metazoa > Chordata > Actinopteri > Embiotocidae > Embiotoca > Embiotoca jacksoni. The sequence goes on from NW_027185425.1 coordinate 10,416,605, forward strand.
CCCAAAATATGAAAAAAAAAAATCATACCATAGTATGTCGTCCAAAATATGACCAAAAAGTCATACTATAGCATGTCGTCCAAAATATGACCAAAAAGTCATACCATAGCATGTCGTCCAAAATATGAAAAAAAAGTCATACCATAGCATGTCGTCCAAAATATGAAAAAAAAATTATAGCATGTCGCCCAAAATATGAAAAAAAAAAAATCATACCATAGTATGTCGTCCAAAATATGACCAAAAAGTCATACTATAGCATGTCGTCCAAAATATGACCAAAAAGTCATACTATAGCATGTCGCCCAAAATATGAAAGAAAAGTCATACCGTAGCATGTCGTCCAAAATATGACCAAAAAGTCATACTATACAGCATGTCGTCCAAAATATGAAAAAAAGTCATACCATAGCATGTCGTCCAAAATATGACCAAAAAGTCATACTATAGCATGTCATCCAAAATATGAAAAAAAGTCACACCACAGCATGTCGTCCAAAATATGACTAAAAAGTCATACTATAGCATGTCATCCAAAAAATGAAAAAAAGTCAGACCATAGCATGTTGTCCAAAATATGACAAAAAAGTCAGACTATAGCATGTCGTCCAAAATATGAAAAAAAAGTCATACCATAGCATGTCGTCCAAAATATGACCAAAAAGTAAAACTATAGCATGTCGTCCAAAATATGAAAAAAAAAGTCATACCATAGCATGTCGTCCAAAATATGAAAAAAAAATTATAGCATGTCGCCCAAAATATGAAAAAAAAAAAATCATACCATAGTATGTCGTCCAAAATATGACCAAAAAGTCATACTATAGCATGTCGTCCAAAATATGACCAAATAGTCATACTATAGCATGTCGCCCAAAATATGAAAGAAAAGTCATACCGTAGCATGTCGTCCAAAATATGACCAAAAAGTCATACTATAGCATGTCGTCCAAAATATGAAAAAAAGTCACACCACAGCATGTCGTCCAAAATATGACCAAAAAGTCACACCACAGCATGTCGTCCAAAATATGACCAAAAAGTCATACTATAGCATGTCGTCCAAGATATGACCAAAAAGTCAAACTACAGCATGTCGTCCAAAATATGACCAAAAAGTCATACCATAGCATGTCGTCCAAAATATGAAAAAAAAGTCATACCATAGCATGTCGTCCAAAATATGAAAAAAAAATTATAGCATGTCGCCCAAAATATGAAAAAAAAAAAAATCATACCATAGTATGTCGTCCAAAATATGACCAAAAAGTCATACTATAGCATGTCGTCCAAAATATGACCAAAAAGTCATACTATAGCATGTCGCCCAAAATATGAAAGAAAAGTCATACCGTAGCATGTCGTCCAAAATATGACCAAAAAGTCATACTATAGCATGTCGTCCAAAATATGACCAAAAAGTCATATCATAGCATGTCGTCCAAAATATGAAAAAAAGTCATACCATAGCATGTCGTCCAAAATATGGCCAAAAAGTCATACTATACAGCATGTCGTCCAAAATATGAAAAAAAGTCATACCATAGCATGTCGTCCAAAATATGACCAAAAAGTCATACTATAGCATGTCATCCAAAATATGAAAAAAAGTCACACCACAGCATGTCGTCCAAAATATGGCCAAAAAGTCATACTATACAGCATGTCATCCAAAAAATGAAAAAAAGTCAGACCATAGCATGTTGTCCAAAATATGACAAAAAAGTCAGACTATAGCATGTCGTCCAAAATATGACCAAAAACTCAAAGCATAGGATGTCGTCCAAAATATGAAAGAAAAGTCAGACCATAGCATGTCGCCCAAAATATGAAAGAAAAGTCAGACCATAGCACATCGTACAAAATATGACCAAAAAGTCATACTATAGCACGTCGTCCAAAATATGACCAAAAAGTCAGACTGCAGCATGTCGTCCAAAAAATGAAAAAAAGTCACACCATAGCATGTTGTCCAAAATATGACCAAAAAGTCAAACTATAGCATGTCGTCCAAAATATGAAAAAAAGTCATACTATAGCATGTCGCCCAAAATATGAAAGAAAAGTCAGACCATAGCATGTCGTCCAAAATATGACCAAAAAGTCATACTATAGCATGTCGTCCAAGATATGACCAAAAAGTCAAACTACAGCATGTCGTCCAAAATATGACCAAAAAGTCATACCATAGCATGTCGTCCAAAATATGAAAAAAAAATTATAGCATGTCGCCCAAAATATGAAAAAAAAAAAATCATACCATAGTATGTCGTCCAAAATATGACCAAAAAGTCATACTATAGCATGTCGTCCAAAATATGACCAAAAAGTCATACTATAGCATGTCGTCCAAAATATGAAAAAAAGTCACACCACAGCATGTCGTCCAAAATATGACTAAAAAGTCATACTATAGCATGTCATCCAAAAAATGAAAAAAAGTCAGACCATAGCATGTTGTCCAAAATATGACAAAAAAGTCAGACTATAGCATGTCGTCCAAAATATGACCAAAAACTCATAGCATAGGATGTCGTCCAAAATATGAAAAAAAAAGTCATACCATAGCATGTCGTCCAAAATATGACCAAAAAGTAAAACTATAGCATGTCGTCCAAAATATGAAAAAAAAAGTCATACCATAGCATGTCGTCCAAAATATGACCAAAAAGTCATACTATAGCATGTCGTCCAAAATATGACCAAAAAGTCATACTGCAGCATGTCGTCCAAAACATGACCAAAAAGTCATATCATAGCATGTCGTCCAAAATATGAAAAAAAGTCATACCATAGCATGTCGTCCAAAATATGGCCAAAAAGTCATACTATACAGCATGTCGTCCAAAATATGAAAAAAAAAAAAATCATGCCATAGTATGTCGTCCAAAATATGACCAAAAAGTCATACTATAGCATGTCGTCCAAGATATGACCAAAAAGTCAAACTACAGCATGTCGTCCAAAATATGACCAAAAAGTCATACCATAGCATGTCGTCCAAAATATGAAAAAAAAGTCATACCATAGCATGTCGTCCAAAATATGAAAAAAAAATTATAGCATGTCGCCCAAAATGTGAAAAAAAAAAAATCATACCATAGTATGTCGTCCAAAATATGACCAAAAAGTCATACTATAGCATGTCGTCCAAAATATGACCAAATAGTCATACTATAGCATGTCGCCCAAAATATGAAAGAAAAGTCATACCGTAGCATGTCGTCCAAAATATGACCAAAAAGTCATACTATAGCATGTCGTCCAAAATATGAAAAAAAGTCACACCACAGCATGTCGTCCAAAATATGACTAAAAAGTCATACTATAGCATGTCGTCCAAAATATGACCAAAAAGTCATACTATAGCATGTCGCCCAAAATATGAAAGAAAAGTCATACCGTAGCATGTCGTCCAAAATATGACCAAAAAGTCATACTATAGCATGTCGTCCAAAATATGAAAAAAAGTCACACCACAGCATGTCGTCCAAAATATGACTAAAAAGTCATACTATAGCATGTCGTCCAAAATATGACCAAAAAGTCATACTATAGCATGTCGTCCAAAATATGACTAAAAAGTCATACTATAGCATGTCATCCAAAATATGACCAAAAAGTCATACTATAGTATGTCGTCCAAAATATGAAAAAAAGTCATACTATAGCATGTCGCCCAAAATATGAAAGAAAAGTCAGACCATAGCATGTCGTCCAAAATATGAAAAAAAAATTATAGAATGTCGCCCAAAATATGAAGAAAAAAAAAGTCATACCATAGCATGTCGTCCAAAATATGAAAAAAAGTCATACCATAGCATGTCGTCCAAAATATGAAAAAAAAATTATAGCATGTCGCCCAAAATATGAAAAAAAAAAATCATACCATAGTATGTCGTCCAAAATATGACCAAAAAGTCATACTATAGCATGTCGTCCAAAATATGACCAAAAAGTCATACTGTAGCATGTCGTCCAAAATATGACCAAAAAGTCAAACTACAGCATGTCGTCCAAAATATGAAAAAACACTCGTACCATAGCATGTCGTCCAAAATATGACAGAAAAGTCATACTACAGCATGTCGTCCAAAATATGACCAAAAAGTTATATCATAGCATGTCATCCAAAATATGGCCAAAAAGTCATACTATACAGCATGTCGTCCAAAATATGACCAAAAAGTCATACTATAGCACGTCGTCCAAAATATGACCAAAAAGTCATACTATAGCACGTCGTCCAAAATATGACCAAAAAGTCATACTGTAGCACGTCGTCCAAAATATGACAAAAAAGTCAGACTATAGCATGTCGTCCAAAATATGACCAAAAACTCAGAGTATAGGATGTCGTCCAAAATATGAAAGAAAAGTCAGACCATAGCATGTCGCTCAAAATATGAAAGAAAAGTCAGACCATAGCACATCGTACAAAATATGACCAAAAAGTCATACTATAGCACGTCGTCCAAAATATGACCAAAAAGTCATACTACAGCATGTCGTCCAAAAAATGAAAAAAAGTCAGACCATAGCATGTTGTCCAAAATATGACCAAAAAGTCAAACTATAGCATGTCGTCCAAAATATGAAAAAAAGTCATACCATAGCATGTCGTCCAAAATATGACCAAAAAGTCATACTATAGCATGTCGTCCAAAATATGAAAAAAAGTCAGACCATAGCATGTTGTCCAAAATATGACCAAAAAGTCAGACTATAGCATGTCGTCCAAAATATGACCAAAAACTCATAGTATAGGATGTCGTCCAAAATATGAAAAAAAAACTCATACCATAGCATGTCGTCCAAAATATGAAAGAAAAGTCATACTTTGGATGACATGCTATCGTATGACTTTTTATCACATTTTGGACGACATTAAAGAAGTATGACTGTTACGTGTTATTTCTGACGACATGCTATAAGTATGACTTTCGCTAAAGTAATGGTAGCCAGCAGAGTGGTGCAGCTGTCAGTGTTGTTGTCTCGCAGTCCAAAGGTCATTGGTTCAATTCCCACCTCTGACTTATTTGCATTTTCCTGCAAAACTAATAACCTAAAAGTCAAGTTTATTGTCCATAACATGGATGACTAACTTATGCATGTAGTCCATAATGTAAAACATTACATTCAACAAGAGCATGCAATCCTCCACACACAAAGTTCCAGGCCCCCAATCAGCGCTGGCTTGGAACAGCACCATTTTGCTGCCTTTATTGCACGCTTGTCTGACTTATATGACTTTTAAACATGTCAAGGAAGAGCTATCAACGGTGCAGTGGTTCGCATTGTTGTGGCCCAGTCAGAAGGTTCCAGGTTCGAGACTTGCTCTGGAAAAGATGACATTAGCATCCTAAATGACAAGCCATGTCAACTGCAAGAATTGAACCTGCAACCTTCTTACTGGAAAGAAACAACACGAACCACTGCACCATTGTACTTTCTTCCATAAAATGTTTAAAAGTCATATAAGTTATGAAAGTCAGACAATCACGCAATAAAGTAAGCACAACTTTGCAGTTGCTGGTACTGTCATCTCACAATCAGGAAGTACTCCGTTCGATCAGGGGCTTGGAACTCTGTCTGTGGAGGATTGCATGTTCTTGCTTGGAGTGTGACGTTGTCACTTTTACGAGTACATGCATGATAACATGCATAAGTTAGTTATCCATATTTTGGACAACATGTTTTACTTCTACATTATTACCGAGGCAGGAACATGGAAATTCCACAGAGAAAGTTCCAGGGGGGGATCGAAACACTGACCTTTTAGACTGTGAGACGACAACACTGACAACTGCACCATTGTATTGCCTGACAAAATGCCAACGGAAGTCATACTTATAGTATGTCGTCCAAAATATGAAAGAAAAGTCATACTATAGCATGTCGTCCAAAATATGAAAAAAAAGTCATACCATAGCATGTCGTCCAAAATATGAATGAAAAGTCATACTATAGCATGTCGTCTAAAATATGACCAAAAAGTCATACTGTAGCATGTCGTCCAAAATATGACCAAAAAGTCATACCATAGCATGTCGCCCAAAATATGAAAGAAAAGTCATACCATAGCATGTCGTCCAAAATATGAAAGAAAAGTCATTCTATAGCATGTCGTCCAAACTATGACCAAAAAGTCATACTATAGCATGTCGTCCAAAATATGACCAAAAAGTCATACTATATATAGCATGTCGTCCAAAATATGACCAAAAAGTCATACTATAGCATGTCGTCCAAAATATGACCAAAAAGTCATACTATATAGCATGTCGTCCAAAATATGAAAGAAAAGTCATACTATAGCATGTCGTCCAAAATATGAAAAAAAAGTCATACCATAGCATGTCGCCCAAAATATGAAAGAAAAGTCATACTGTAGCATGTCCAAAATATGAAAAAATAGTAGCATGTCGTCCGAAATATGACCAAAAAGTCATACTGTAGCATGTTGTCCAAATTCATGAAAAAATAGTCATAGTATTTATAATGTCGTCCAAAATATGATAAAAGAAGTCATACTAGAACATGTCGTTCAAATGATTAAAAAAAATGTCATACCATAGAATTTTATTCTAAATATGACAAAAAAGTCAAAAAAAAGCATGTCGTCCAAATTTATTAAAAAAATTAATGCTAGAGTATTTCGTCCAAAATATCAAAAACGTGTCCGGTTATCATAGCTTAGCATAAAGACTGAAAATATTGGAAAGCAGCTTGCCTGTCTCTTTCTAAAAAAAAAAAGACATTTCCTAAGCTGACGAACTACAACTGATTTTATTTGTTAAATCAGAAGATTTTGCTACACTTTTCCTAAATTTGTATTAATTTCACAAAGGTAACCAGCTGCTTGAAGTAGTTACATGTTAAACTGACAAATGAAACTGATCTCTTATCTCAAACTCTTGGCAACAAAACTGACAAGCATCTCTCCCAAAAATGTCCAACTATTCTTCCCGTTAGCATAAAAGTCCGAGATGTTTCTGAAATGTGCTAAATTAATAATACTTTAGTTAGACTCAAATGTTCCAACCTCTTCTGAAAGAATCTGTTGGGTTTTCAGTGGAGGCCTCGTAAAAAAAAATTGAACAACATCACCATCTTGTGGTGTACTACAGTCACAGAAGGCAGAATAAGCAGCAGATGAGGATTTTTCACATTAGTCAAACAGCAAATTCTTTTTTCCAATGATACATTTATGACACAAAATTCTGATTTGTAAAGATTCATATTTCTGAAACAAATAACAATTTGTGCATTTCAGACTTTTACCCCTAAAATGTTTTCATTTGATCAACTAAAGCCTTTCAAACCAAATTATTTTTAAAAACTTTATCCTGACATAAAATACAATTTGCATGACCAAATATCCAAACCCTATTGTTCTAAACCTGATGACAATTGTTCACTTTTGCTTTATCGGAAACTACAGATTCACTTTGATTTTTGATTTTACACATTTGTTCACTTCTTTTTCCAACTCCACTCTCCATAAGTCTTCAACATTTCTTCAACATTTGAGATCACTGTCGTTCTTGAGGTAACACATTTTTACATGGAGGAAACAAAGTGAAAAGCAAAATATACAAGACAAAGTAGAAATTGCAGGTTAGGATCAATTTGATCTTTTATTTCTATTCAAACAAATGACAAATGTTTTCACACCAAAAAGACTCTAAAACCAGGACAACCACTATTTAGATCTACAGTGCAGCGATATTTGCAGTGGCAAACATTTATATACGTTTTAAACAATTGTAAATTTGTATAGTTTTTCATGTTAATGATACAAACAATAAGATGGAGAACGAAATTGGAAGAGGCATGACAAAGAATGGAAGAATCTCTTACAGTTAGATTTGCAATGAATGCATTTTACAAAGTGTTATGTCATTGAATTAAGGCTCAAATCTCCCAGCAGACTCAAAGCTTAGGTACAGCTTCAAAGATTGACCTAAATTATACATCCTTCACACCCTCAGAGGGAAAAGCTAAAGTCTTAACTCTAAAGCATATCATCGTAACTTCTTGTTACATAAAAGTATGTGATTCAGAAATAGTGTGAGCGCATATAATTTGATCCTTATATTGTGGCTTTACAGAGTGGACACTACAGCTGGCAGTGTTGACAGCGGTGCATATCTCCTTATGTCAGTTTGGGATGTATGGCTGTCCATGATGTCGAGCGGAATAGCCAGGTGCCCAGCTTGTCCAGACCCATCCTCGGAGTTAATGCCATAGGGCATCTTAGACATAATAGCCAGACTCAATTTGAAGAGCACATTGTGGAGAGCCGCGCGGTACTCTTTTCTAACCAGGCAGTAGATGACAGGGTTGAAGCAGCTGCTGGTGAAAGCCAAGCAGTTGGCCAGAGGGAAAAAGTATGTTTGAGCCAAGTAGTATGAGGGGCTGATATCAACCCTGTCAAGTTGGATCAGAACATTCCAAAGTGTGAGGACATTGTACGGGAACCAGCAGGCGCAGAAGGAAAGGACCACCACCGCCACAGACTTAGAAATGTCAGCCTTTCGCCAAGAGTTGCTGCCTTTCAGTTTATGCCGACAGAGGAAGCGCAGCAGAAGCAAGTAGGAGAGGATGATAATGGCGTAGGGAAGCAGGAATCCCAGCACCATTCGCAGGAGTTGATTTATTCCAAGCCAGGCTGTACCATCTGGGAAACGGAGCAAGCATGCTGTGTCGTTGCCACTGCCCACACGGCTCAGGTCCGCAAACACAGCTCGGGGTGCCGCTGCTATCAGTGCCCCGGCCCAGATAAAAGCTGTGGCCAACGGGAAAGTGCAAGATCTACTGCACAAGGAGGTGCTGGGTTTGAGAGCAGTTGCCACATAACAGTACCGGGTCACACTCATAGCTGTCAGGAAAAAACAGCTAGCAAACACGTTCAGCCCAGTGAGTAAGGACACAGCCTTACATGTGGCCAAGCCAAAAGGCCAGCTGTAGTCCAATGCAATGTCCACGGCCCAAAATGGTAAGGCAAGTGAAAACAGCAGGTGGGCCAAAGCTAAGTTAAAAACAAAGAAATTAATGGTGCCTGTGGTGATGGTGTGAGTAGAATACAGCAGGAACATCACTAACAAATTCCCCAACACTCCAGCTGTAGCCACAACAAAGTACACCACAGAGATGACTATTCTGAGCCAGGGGGATCCATCACCAAGAATCCCAAGTCCATTGTCAAAACTTCTGTTGTGGAAAAGCAGCTGAGAGTTATTACAGAATGGGCCTACAGTGCAACCATTCAGGATGCTGCTGAAAAACTCAAGTCTCTTGAAGTCAGTGTTTGACATTTTGCTTCCCTAAAGGCTTCACTGATGGTGGTGAAGGTTGTCCTTAAGATGCTGAGATGTTTCCACTTGTCCTCCTTGTGGCAACAATGAATTACACATGTATGTTCTGGCTAGCTGTTTATTAGATGACAGTCATCTGTCCCTGCAAGGAAAGAGGAAATTATCATTACATAATAGGCGCTGCAGTTTATGACTAAATAAGTAGATTAGCGTTGTCAGATAAACAAATTACGCTGAAGTGTTACCCAATTTCGATCTCAAAGAATCAGAGAGGAAATATGTATTAAAATATAAAGTGTTCCCTGATACAGCCATATTCATTTTGGATTTTAGGACTTTTAAATGCAACATGAAATTACCTAAAAAATATTAATGATGTTTTTGACAATGAGGGGGATTTTAGTCAGATGAAACCAAAGCATAGATTATGATTTTTGTTTTGTTTTTAGCAGGCTTATTCTTTTTAATTTCTCCCCAGTTCTCAATCAATCAACAGATCACCTTTAAAAACTTGCCATTTGTGAGCAAAAGGGAAGCGAAATGACTGGTTAGAGTAAAACTTTTACTGTTGAATGAATCAGTTCATTCAGTTTTGGTGAATGAATTTGTTTGATATTTCATTTCAAAAATACAGATATTCATGCAAAGATTTTCATCTAAACTTTCTGATCTCCTGAAAAACCACAAGATCCTACACGTCAGGACAACAAAGCATTTTCAATTCAAAATGGGTCATATACAATAGTTCAGGTTTGTGTTTCCATTTTTTTTTCTTACCTTATGATCGATAAACAATGTAATAAATAACCCAATCGAAACTGTTTAAATTTTACTTTAAAGTTATAAACAGACCTACCATACTTTGGTTTGGAAAAAAAAAAACAGTTCCCATTTACAATACCTACTGTCAGTCATGAAATTGTAAATGTAATACATCGATTATGAGCATATTTTTACTCTAAGGGTTTATAATCCAATTTATCTTTTCAAAATCTGGTTTTTCCACACATATTTAAGGCCAAGGATGAAAATAAATCTTACCTGAGCATCAAAAGGTGGTAAATCTTCAGCACTTTGTCTTTTTTGTAGCCACCAGCGCTGCTGCAGAACACTGACAACAACAACAATGTGTATGTCACCCACCCTGAATTCATGCTCCACCCCATCATGTTTTTCATTTTGCATATTCATAATAAACTAATAGGGCAGCAGAGAAACACAAAGAAACATCAACAAGTCATCAAGATGCAAAGGTACAATAAATATAGTGGGGAAAAAAACAACCTAATCCCAACAATACCAAACAAAAATACATAATTGCAAATCTGGTGAAAAATGTGGGCAGACACCAAGTGTCTTAGAATCATTACTTTTTAGTTTTGTGTCCGCATTCAAATCAAGCATTTTACCTTCAGTTGGTGCAACAGCAACATCGTTGGATGCTTCACAGTTATCTTGACTACGTGACTTACTGTAAGTCTTTACTGGACATAATATATATACTTTTCAAACCTATTGACTCTATTTATTAATCGGTGTTATTATCTGTCACTGTGCATCTTGATGCAGCGCTGGATCCAGAAGCAAAAGGAAATACTGTATTAAAAGGGTTTTTATGGAGCTTAACTTTTGCTGTGGTTGGGATTGTTGCTTTGATTTTTTTTTTTTTTTTTTTTTTTTTTTATCATTCTGCAGTCATATTTCAACTAAAATAAAAATTTGAGGTTTGTCTTTTCCAACCAATGCTGTCAATAATGTGTCTGAAAAACAGATTTAGTCTCATCTTGGCTAAAACATAAAATCCAGTTTCCGATTTCTTGGGAAAGGTTAATGAATGTCATGGGTTTCTCCTTTATTCATAAATAACACAAATTTTTCGTCACTGTATTAGTTCACATGTAAAGGTTTAATTAGCCTCTTAGGAGCTGTGTTTAGCACACTGATGGTCTTGTATGCATTCCAACCTTGCATACAGGTGGTAGAGGAAAGCCAAGTTGCTTTTCTTTTGTGATTTTTTTTTTTCTTCTATTTATATCTGGAGCATTGCCTGAAGATTAGATTGAACAGCAGAGATGACTCTTCATTATAAATCGTTGATAGTGGAAAGAACATCAGCAGTGAATGACTAAATGAGATTAGGTTGGAAAAGGCGGAAGAGAGGGGAAATTGATTTATACTGATCTGTCTAAACTGATGCATCGCCATAAACTAGTTGAGCAAAACATGCAGCTCCCTGAGAGTTCAGCCTGCTGCAGAAACATGTCAGTTTCAACTTGTGTAATTTCCTAAATGTCATGTCGTTATCCTAATTATGCTATAATATTGAGTTACTTTCTCTAATTTTAAACAGGGATGTATAGGCAAACAGAGAAAAATCTTATTTAAGTCTATGAACTAGCCGCTCAATTATTGCTTAAAACATACAATGACCATTTATTCATGTTATTCAGTTTAAAAATATGCCTCCCATCCCCTGTAAAACTCACTAGTTATATATTGTTTGTTGAATCTACACAAGTGTAAAAACTATAGTTTGTGGCTTAATAGGATGCTATGTATTAGATCAGGGGTCTCCCACCATTTTCCTCTGAGAACTCCTTGATGTACCGAGACCCCTGTGCTAGATTATAATTTGAAATGTAGAGGTAATGTCACGTGGATTTTGTTAATTTGGAACAGAACAGAAAGTTAATCCAGAAAGGGAAGGAGACATTTCACAACATTTCCTAAGAAATGTTTGGGCAACGTTTTCTAATGAATGTCAGGGCAATGTTTTCTTTGCGAAACATTAGCATATTGTGTCCTCACAATCATTTGGGTAACATTTCTTAACAAATGTTAACCTGACGTTTTCTCTCAACCATTAGCACATTGTTTTAGGGCAGTTAGGGCATTTGAGGAAATCGTTTCCTAACAGCCTAACATTTCCTCACAAACATTAGCGCATCATTTCATAACAAAAATAATGGTAACTTTTCCTATTAAACATTAACACAATGTTTCTCAACAGATGTTAGGGCAGCATTTCCTTACGAACTTTCTAACAAACACTAGTGAACATTTCCTCACAAATGCGAGGATGAAATTTCTTAATACATTTTAGTGAAACTTTACCCCAGGAATGTTAGGCACAACGTTTTCGAGCATGTTAGCGCCATTGTTTCATTAAAAAAAAAAATTCTCCTCACCTCTCCATAAAATTAACCTGTAGAAAGTTATAATTCCCTGATGGTTCTGTCAGGGGTTACAGTTTCAAAGAAGAACAAAAGGAATTGTTAGGTTAAAGCATTAGCCAGTCCCTTCAGGAAATTGCTCACTCAATAGAATTATTTAACCCAAATTCAAGCAAGCATATTTGCAGGAGATTGCAATTTTGAAAGAAATCCAGGGATTTTTCTGCAAAAAAAACTCCTCATTTATAGCGAGCAAGGCTTTTACACCTTTCATCATCAAAACAAACCACATGCTTGGCTGACAGAACAAACCAGAACAACCAGAAAAACCTAAAGTGACCAGGTATGGTAGGGAATGATTAATGTCTCAAGTTTTATAGCCTACACACTTCCAGTCTAAAGAGACAGAACTTTGTTTTAGTGCATACAGTAAACCTATATGTTAAATTAATATAATTTAAAGCTACATAAATGTGTTTTTTTTTTTTTGTAATATTGAGCCCATGGATCTCCAAGTTCAATAAAAAAGATTATAGCAGTAAAATATTTCTGTGATGTGCAATATGCTTATTACCATAGATAGTGATATGATTAGGTACCCTTAAATCGCAATTTATTTCGACTTGCAATTTTTGCTAATTACTGCAATTACATTTTTTTAGCCACCACAAAATCAAGTATTTTGGTCACAACAATCACAAGCAATGTCCTGGAGGGACTGATAAGCAAGCAAAACCTTTTTCAGTGTTTATATGGGCACCTGTTGTTTTAATACTGCATTACTAAATTGTGAAAACAGTTATTTAAAAACTGAATATTCTAACCTCCCCATTTGAGATTGACGACATAACATACATTTGTCTTTCATGCGAGCCAAGTTTTTTCTCATCTTCAATTTTTTTTTAAAATTTTTTAAAATTTTTTGGAATTTTAACTGAAGCAATTTGTGTCAAGTGGTCTAAAATCGTTTCAAGTACTTTTTTTTTTATTTTTTAAATTATTATTATTTTTGATTGAACTTTACTTGTGGACAGGAAGCCACGCAGCACATTCGCCTTCACGTTAATGCCACAACACGATGTCAACCGAACGCACGTTAACGTACCGCTGAACGGACTGCGCGCGCCCACCGGTCACCTCGGTGAATGGTGCTGAGCCGCGCGCACGCCGAGATCACTCGCCCCGCTTGTTATTAACGTTAATAACGTTATCTCTCGCGTCACTCATGTCCCCGACAACGACGACGGCTGCTTGCTGCTGCTGCCGCCGCCGCCGCTGCAGAGGAGCAGGAGGACGGGACTGCGGTTCAGGTGCACCGCTGTGATTGAAATGCGCTTGAAGTTTTTGACGCGACGGCGAAGAAAGAGATGAACACGCCGCTGACGGTTGGCGCCCTGATTTGTCGACAAGTGTTTCATCTGCTGAACGAAGCTCGCCATTGTTGGGTTTTTTTTTTTGGTTGGTTTTGTTTTGGTTTTTTTTTTTATCGGTGATGGGATTCCTTCAGGACCGACCTGCCGCCTGACGTTAACCCCTGCGAGGTAAGGAGCTAAACGACGGTTAACTAACGTAAGATGGAGTGTCGGGCAGGAGGAGGTGGTGACTCGGACAGTTTAGTAGGAGCCGGGATGCTCCGGGTTTTTTTTGGGGGGGGAGGTGGGGGGAGTTTGTGTGCGCGAAAGTTAACTCCAACATCCCGTCGGTTAGTTAGTTAGTTAGTGAGTTAGTTAGTGAGTTAGTTAGTATTGACGTGAGTTCTTGTAAAAACCAAGTAGCCTCTGAATCCGGGCAGCTCCTTCCGAGTCTCCACACGTTATCGTTACTTCACCGTGATCTCTCTCTCTCTCTCTCTGTGTGGTTTGGCGCAGCTTGCGGACCGTCCGGCTATCAGTGAACGTGGTGAACGCACGCAAACTTGCGGTAAGTGAGTGCAAACGGGACAGACAACAAGGCTGCCATTGTACCGGATCAGCGGCGGATTAACGGAATTCCTTTTCTCCGCACTGTCTGCATGGCCTCCAACCTTTCCCTCTGTGGGTTTAACATCTTGATTTCGAGCTGCTTTTACCTCTTCGCACTCGTCAGAAAACAGTAAACTAAAAAAAAACAAAACAACAGCCAGCGGCCACCGAACCAGAGATGTCCAACTGAGCTGTTGTGAAACATGTGGATGGGACATCTGAATTGTTGTGTTGTTATCAGGACGTGGCTGAAATCTGGTGATTAGTAAACAGTGAGGCTGCCACTTAAACTTATTTTCATTATTGATCAGTCGTTTAGTTCATGAAAAGTCAGAAAATAAGGTGTTTTTCATCGCCTGAGGTGACACATTTAAATGAAATCCGGCAGTATAAAACAAAAATGAATTCATTTAGCATAGCCTAATGTTTGCATCAGCACTGTGTACAGTACAAATCATGATGGTTGTGATTCAATATATTGTGATATAACACTAGACAGTGAACAACATGATATATTGCGATATTTTTTTTATTTTTTATTATTTTTTTTAATCAAATTTTCTGATGCTGTCAGCGATGCATGCCTACGCTACTTCCTGTCTCAGTTCATGTTACATTGGGAAGGACGGAGTCAAAAGGCTTAATATAGATTACAACACTGCTATCCCGCAGTTGGGGGTTTAAACACAACACAAAATCAACCACTGTCTGCCACAAATCTTTGCACGTAAACTACGAATAGTTTCATAAGACACAATAACATGAAGAGTGTCTGTACTTTCTTACACCCACGGTTTAATGTGATAATTGACTTAAAGTTTTGTCATCTATTTAATTGAGTAAACTGTTTAATCTCTATTAAACAGTTTTATAAGGTGATGTCATTTGGGGTTAAACTGGGGTGTCCAAGGTTAAAGAACATGAGGGGACAAATATTTGTCAAATAGGTCTTTAGGGTGTTGGTTGTCTGCCTTGAAGGTAACTAGCTCTTGCTTCATAACTGTTCTTGAATAGTGTTAGCATTTAAGGATAAAGATTGTTATGTAGGTTGCAAACAGTCTAATGACATCCCACAGACGATGAGACATGGTTGTAGCTCCTTTTTGCTCTAGTACTGACAGGCAATAAACAAACATAGACCCAGATTTTCTATTTCTTACTCCTCCACCCCTCCCTCCATACACTTGCACATCATGCACAACATGCACCATCCCCAGCTCTCCCCTCCTCCCCTAGAGTACGTGGCCAACCAACATGTGGGGAGGTAATCCCAGCTATTAGGGTAATCTCCTCAGCATGACGATCAATAGGGGAGGGTGTGCGACAACTACCAGACAGGAGTAGTGGGGGGGACAAAATTTGTGCTAAAGAAAAATGATTTAATCATCTAGATTAGGTCAGGGGACTGGGGTCTGGACAGGGGCTTGTTTCTGGAAGGGGGATGGGTGCAGACAGAGCAGACAGGAGGATGTGAGGGGTAAGGCCATCTCTACTGTGGGCAGCTCCGTTGTCTGACAAAAGGCTGAAACATTTTTGTTTTTGTAATCTGAACCAAATGAAAACAAAAATACACCTTTAAATCTGGAAAAATGTCAAATGGACAGTGTCACCCAGCGGAGATGGGACGACTACAAGAATGTGAAAGTAGTTAGTAAGAACGTGAAAATGAATACGAAAAGAAAAGGCAGTTTCGTTTCTCATCATGCTTTCAAAAGCAGCACTTTAATCTGGAGTGAAAATAAGTGACCTTGTCAAATTAAAATTAAGCTTGAGTCTTTAAATTTATCCAATAAACCCTCTTCTACAATGAAGAAAACCCAAAGAAAAATAGATGGGCAAAACAGGTCAAAACCATTAAGCTGTTGTGCCTCTGAATCCAATGTTAATTAGCAAAAACACAGCTTGTGCTCAGGGACTGTCTCAGGAAGGAAATTATTATTAAAAATCCCTGTTATCACTTATGAGTGTGATCCTGATAACACCCTCTTAAAACATTTTAACTCCTTGTCATCTTATATAATTATGGAACTTTAAACCATAAAATATTCTGTTAAACCAATTTCTCAAAGTAAAACTTGAGGGCAAAAACCTCTCAGCTGTGTTTTACACGACTCCAGGTCACTGCACTGCGGAGTTTTATGATCAAAAGGAAGCAAAAAAACAAACAAACCTATAATTTGGTTGACTATAACAAATACAGATTGCTGAGAGTTACACTTACAATATGTAAGAATGAAGTACTGTCGTGTACTTCACATTACTTCACATTAATAGGCAACAGTGAGTCCATAAGCGTTTCGTCTGCCCTCAGTTCGACTTGGTGGCAGTTTGATCGGATCTTGTGTTTTCTTGCCTTGCTGTTAGTTAGTAGTTGGCTTTTTTAAGTGATGACTGCAAAGTTGTATTGTATGGACCATGGACTGAATATAAAATTGGACGTAGATCCGGGACAAATGAGGGTGTAATGATCCCATCATTAGTAGTAGACAAAAAGAGCAATAGTAGGCCTTGGAGACGTGTCTGTTTGATCTGCATGTGATCTCCGTTTTCTACTATAGGCGGGCAGGCATAGTGTCCTTGGGTTCCCAATCAGATAGACTCAGATTCGCAGCTCACTCCTCCCCAATGTGTCCAAATATGGTCACTTCTGGCTCCAAAATAGCAAGAAGACGCAGTGACTCACTATTGCCTCCTGAGGTACGAGGTGGTATTACAATACGGTAAGCATGCTAACTTCAGTAGACAAAATATTGGAATCTGCCTCTAAAGTGGTGTACACGTTCTTGCTGAGTGTCCATCTCTACTCTGATGTGATTACCTAACAGCACACCATACAGATGGACCACATGCTGGTTTCAGAGCATTGTTAACACGCTAGCTGTCTCTTCCATGTTGTTTTTGTCTGCATGGGTTGGGGGTAATTAAGCTACCTGGACCTCAGGTCGTAGGGGAGTAAACTGCATAAAGTAACTACATCTAAACAGATGAGAAAAGTCCTTCAAAAATATTTTGGGAATAATTCGATTTTGAAAAAATATTTAAAAAAAGAATGTATGTATCCGCGGCATCATGATGGATAAATAGAAATATGTTAAATAAAAATGAAACATTTAGTTGATCTGTACACCCAAAGAAAGTACAACATTTTTAAATAACAATGCGAAAATTTCACTTGTTTTAGCCTTTCAAATATGAATATGTACTTTTTTCTGTGATATATAAATTGAATATATTTAGATGCCTTTGTGTTAACTACAAACCTGTACAGTCAAATATGCCAATTTTCACTGTTTCTGTAATTGTAGACCAAACGATTATTCCGGAAATTTGTCAAGCCAAGTTTTTTTCTCTACAAACAAAATGGCTTGCGGGGAGTGTTGAATGGGCAGAAAACATTTCCAGTTTTTAATGAATCAGATAGATTCCTCAGGGGAAAAAAAGAAGAACTTGCCCTTTAAGTCTCCAGTGGAGGAACTGGAGTGCAAACACTGGCAAAATGTCCAGATGGAAGATGGGAGGGATGAGTAAGGCGTTCACAGATCCCTTCTGTTTGGTCCCATTGAGAGAGAGGGAGACGAGATTGGATGGGTCTGAGGGAATCAGGTTACTATCGGCCCATTCTACTCCAAAGAAGCGGTGGTGTAAAAGATGCAATACCCCTATAGGAAACCTAATCCACACCCTGCTGCCAGCTGTCATTCTATTGCTCCAGGGTAAAATCGCTAAGCAGGTATCACCTTACCCTTCTTCAAACCTTACCTTAATCATAGCAGGAAATAGGAAATTGCACACATGCCGTTTCAAATCTACATCTACCATGTAACTTGAGAAGTTTGATCTTTTACAAAGAAAAAGAGCAAAGCCAACAGCCAGGCCAATTTCCAAACTGTTTTGAAGTATTAGTTGTGGCAATGAGGTTTTGCTGTCGCTTTACTGTATTTTTATGTTTACAAATATCAACTTTGGTAAAAAAAAAAAAAAATCAACGTAAGATTCTTATCTAAATCACAGAGGAGAGATGTCCAGTCTCTAATTTAAACACTTGAGGGGGATCTTATGCTGTCCTCTGTGTGTGAGGAAATAGATTTGGGTAATGTTCAATAGTTTTAAAGTTAAACTAAAGATGTCATTATTGGGGTTTTCATTCTGGAATTGTTCATTGAGAATGAATCAGGTATAAATGGGAGCACCCCCAAATCTAATTTTCCAGGTCAGACTGAAATCACAAGCAAGAATCAAAGATGAGATGATTAGTTGATAATTGAGGATTTATTGATTTTCTTTGCCTTATAGAGTAAAATTAATATCTTTAGGTTTTGGAGTGGTAGTTAAACAAAACAAGCAATTTGATGACATCACTTTGGGAGACTAAGTGCATATGTTTAACAATTTTTCTTACATTTTACAAATAATTGATGTGTAGAAAATATGCATTAGATTAAATCATGAATCAGTTTCATATTTTTTGGTAAAAGAGAGGAAAATATGATATTTCTGTGGCTTTTAGGTTTGGAGGACAGTTGTAACACGAATATTACTTCCACTATACATTTAACATGCGTTAATAAATATTAATCTATTGTGTTTTACCTTTAGTAGCTTGACTTATATTTAAGTAGGATTAAAATCACTTCCTTAAAATTTACACCTGAGGACAGGCGGATAAATAATGAGTAACAGCGATAAAGTAAAAGACACAAAGCAGAGTGATAGAGAGACATAAAGAGAGACAGTCAGAGTGAGTCTGAGCTGACCTTGCAATGATAATCTAATCCCTGTCGAGAGTGCTTTTTTTAGAGAGCAAGTTAATGCCAGCAGATTATACTGCAGTGTCTCCCACACTGGCCAATCCACACTGAAAAGAGAGTGGGTCCACAGTGGATCCTTCGACCCACCATAGAAGATAAATCAACATTAATAATGTTCTCCAATATTACAAAAAATATATCCCAAGAAATCTCATCTCCTCATCTTTGCCTTTCTGCATCCAGTGGCATTACTCAGTTAGTTTCTGATGTCTGCATTAGGGCCTGCATGAGGCGTCCTGTGCATTTCCATAACAGGTAAAACCTAGAGCCAGGAGTCTCTCTTGTCTTCTCTTTGTCACGTCATGGTTGCCCCATAATGCACTAAGGGGCATCCATGATAAAAGGCCACTCATCGGGCAGCTCATCTCATGCAATGAAGAGTAATCCCTGTATATGTTGTGTAACCGAGTGGAGAGTTGGCCAAGGAGGGGGATGGGCACGAATGTGCGCAAGTTTGCCCGTGCTTGTGACTGTTGAGCTGATGGCCGTCTAATCTTTTAGGTACATTAGGCTGTTCGCCCACAGTAGTGTGCTGCTTTGCCGTTTTTCGTGCAAAGTCATTCTAGGAACGCTGCAGGCCTCCACTAAAACCATGAGGTACTTGTAAGATACAAATTAGGATTAGGAGGCAGCGGTGTGATGGAGTGGTACAGTATGTGTCAATCACGGCTACTGAAAGACTGCTGGGGAGGATGGGAGGGATGTTACGTCTGTCACTTTCTGTCATTTATGTTTGTCCACTGGTCTCAGGACTTTGCTCTAACGTGGATATTGTAGGAGCTACCTTGCTACATTCAGGAAATGTTTTCAGAACAGAAAATGCTCCGTTACTATGAATTGAGAGCATTCATGCATTACTTTGAGAAAGTCCACCCACAACTGTAAACTCTAAAGTCACACCAGACAACTGGAAATGTAGCCTACTTTAGTCCTGTTATGAGTCTACATGCTCGTACAGGTTTATTAGGAAGACTAGGCTAAATAGCTTCTTTTTTTTTTTCTTTTTTTTTTTTTAAATCGGTGCACTGATTTTTATTAGAGTTACTGGCTTTTAATTTAACTAGACTAGTGGTGATGGTAACTTTACAGCCTTTCAAAAACCTGCATTTATACTGTAGTTCTTTTGTCAATTGGGAAACTGCATCAAGGCATTTGCGGTGTGATATATGTTGATGAGCACACTAACTCGTGTTGGATAGTCATTCAACCCGTCATCTCATGCAGGCACCTGGGAGTGTGTGTTGACTACATCTGGAAGGAGTTAACTTGAACTGCATCAGCAGTGAATCAGCAGAAAACACAGTTTCTGCACACGTGCTACAAAACATAAATAAGGAGATACACCTATTTTTCTGTTTTGCTGAAGCATCACTCTGTTCAGGTGTTCAATATGGCTGACGTGCTGTTTGTTTCATAAAGAGAACGACTCCCATTATAACTTTGTGGAAAACAAATAGTGACAGTTTCAAAAAGTTGCTTATTTATATTTTAGCGTAGTGTATACATTGGATATTAGTGGAAACAGTTAAAGTGAAACAAGTGTGCCTCACAAACCGTATATAAAATATAAACATCGAGAGGCAGATTCCAACATTTTTGAAGTTTTTTTTTTTTAAACAATTTAGCTTTAAATGCAGAACAATATCATTGATTTTGCTTCATCTTGTCACATTGACATCCTGCCTAAAAGATACGTTTTTACGTGAACTAATTTTGCATTCATATGTTGACAAACCATAGGTTGTAGTTTTGGTTTCTAGGAGTACGTGTTTGAAACAGAAAGCTGTTTTCACACAACTTTCTGACGATGATAAACAATCAGCTTTAAAAAGTAATAGTGGCATCACACACACAGACAGTTTGTATGCTAATTCATCTTTACAAATGACCTCATTTCAATTGCACCTTCCAAGATGTCCCACTAGAATATTAGCACAATCTGATTACTCTGAGGCTGAGTTTTCCTTCAATTTGTAGCTAAATATCCTTTGTGCAACACAGTATTTCCTATAATGATACAAAATTAATCGTATCGTAAGAATGGATTGAAAAGAGACAGTTTAAAAAAAAAAAAAAAATTGTATTTACTGTACTGTAAATCTGTGGGGATAACATTGAAAAATATCTCGGCTTCATAAAGCAGCATCGGTTTGTGTACTAGTTTTGTTTGATGCCTCGGTTGTGTTTGCAGTCGGTGGAAACTGACAGGATTATTGGACACAAAACAGTAGATGCGAGGTGAGGCTTAGCGAGTGACTGTGGCTTTGAACACTAGCATAAGGACAGTCACATGCTATCTCCAGTCAGGGGTATGTTGGCACAGGCTCGTGGATGTGAATATTTGGATGACTTCAGCACATACACACTCACACAGGCACATATGCATGCACGCAGTCATGGGGTACACGCATACCTTGAGCAAAGCAAATATGCGTACATCTCTCACTAGTTTGCAATTGCAGAATTTTGCAGAAATGGGCTTCTCTTACAAAATGGTATTTTAGGTATTTAGGTGCGTTGTGTGCTGGATAGGAGATGCTATTTCCACTCCACGGCAGCAACCGGGCACACAGGCAAGCGCGCGCACACATACGACACGCCGACAGTAGATATTTTCATGCGAGCACGCACACACATCACAGCACACAGGCTCTCAGCATCAGTGCCCTGACCATAGGGAGTTTGTGCTGAGCTGGTTGGGACGTCAGGATGAATCAATGTGAGGACAGCTGACTGGACATGCCTATTCATCTGCCAAAGAAAAGAGAGAGAAAAAGGGAGCGAGGGATTCTAAAAGAAATGAGTTAAGCCCTGGAGCAACATGTTTGGAGGATCTGTAAAGTAATGTAGATAGCCAAAGAGCTTTGAGTGTTTATGTGTTGAAGGGATAAAAGGTGGAAAAGATAGCTGAATAAAGGGGGAGGTGGATGGGTTCAGAATCTCTTTTGTTATTGAAAATGCATTAAAAAAAAAAAATCATTGATTAGCTCAAATACTTTTAATTCAAACACAAATAAAATAGTAGGATATTGCAGATGCAAATATATAGCACATACTAAGCATGTAGGCTTCTTTGACAAAAGGCATAAGCTCATACTGTAGAGGCGGCTAACTCCATACTGATGGCCCGTTTATTCCCATCTGTTGCCCTCAGCTCCCTGACTTTATCCCCATTGTGTTAACTCATTACATTCGCCTTAACCTTAACCCCTTAATTGCCACCCTCCATTTTCTCTTGCATATGTCCTCCCCCCTCTTGGAGACAGTGTGCCCCACTGCTCATGCACTAATCTCATAGCGTCTGCCTACCAAACACCTGCCATGTCCAGAAAAACCTCCTAAAGTCCTCCATATTACAGATACAACACCCATTCCAGCGTGAGCAGATCAACACACATGACCGCAGGCAGGCAGGCATGCATACATGCAGACAGATGCGACTGTGGATGCAGATACAGATTGTTAGAGGGACAAACTCATCTCCCTGAAAATCATAGCAGAGTCAATCTCTTTTTCTAGCCTTTATGAGTTTGTGCACCCAGTTTTTTTCCTCACATTCAAACACTGACAAGACAAACAAGAGTCTTCTTTTGTCCCGCCTCTTTGCCCAGACATGTATTCGAAGACAGTGACATGTAGGCCCAGGCCTCTTTGCTTTAACAATAACTCTCTCGACCCCCTAATGAGGGGTGGAGGGCCAGACATGAGGCGATGTGACAGTTCTGGTGCGGCCGACACAATAGCAGGTTTTTCTTTTGACTGCCTGGCTGGCTGCAAACCACAGAGTACCTTCTTTCACTAAAACAGTCAAACAAATGGTCATGTTTGCCTGAGGGACATGTTTGACCACATCAGACCATGCCTGTGCCGTGTACTCGTTTTCAGGACAACAACTGCTGTTATGTTCCTGGATAATTTAGTTGAGGTTTAAATAAGATGATTAAGAACTAATAGAGCCTCTTATATCAAAGTCACCTTCCTGGCAGCTGTGATAATTTGAGTCACCATTTTGAAGATTCAATTCTGTATGAATGTGGAGTTTCCTGACTATTAAAAAATATTGTCAGAGAGAAAAGACTCAACACATCATCCTGAGCAAGACAGTTCATTTCTCGCATTATATTAAATAGTAAAATTTAGAAATGCAACTTGCTGTTACCTTTGCAACGTTACATCAGCCCCTCCCCCAGAATCAGGGCCCTGCATGTGCCAGCAAGTGAGTTTTTGAAATGAAGTTTGTTGATAATGGATTATTGATCGTGAATTGGGGTGGATGGCCCCTCAGGGCTCATCCTGGTTGGCCAGGAATTAATACATCCCTTCATGCGTCACCTCACACACTCAATTTGGGCATAGGCAACCAAAGGACTGACAGACACACACATGTTGAGATACTGACCCGCGCTCTAATATGTACAGACAGGCGTCGCTCATCCAGTAAGGGACAGAGGTTATTCCAAAATTTGTGCAAATTACCTCAGTGGGCTCTTTTTCTTCGTAAAGGGTTTGTTTGCTGTTGTTTTTTTTTTAAACACACATATTCAGTCAAACTATTTTACATATCATCAACATCTGTTGTCATTGTTGGAGTATTCAGAGGGAAACCAGTCTCTGTATTGTTGAAAATGTTCTGTGTCTTCAAGCAGAGGGAAACAACTAAATGTGATGTTTGACAGGTTTATATTTAATATATTTCAATCATCTGCTCCCC
The DNA here is from genome assembly GCF_022577435.1 of Embiotoca jacksoni. Lineage (NCBI taxonomy): Eukaryota > Metazoa > Chordata > Actinopteri > Embiotocidae > Embiotoca > Embiotoca jacksoni. Next base: position 10,440,578 of record NW_027185425.1, read on the forward strand.
CCCAATTTTTTTTTTGCATTTTATGAATATTAATAGTAAATGTAATTACTACATGCCTAATTAAAATGTCCTGTTCTATTTCCAGGTATTCTTGTGAAAACAGCATGCAACTTTGATGAAGAACATCTCGTCGAAGATCAAGATGGGCACTACAACTGTGATGTTTTACAAGTTTTTGATGCCCGCTTTGAGAACTCAGTAACTTTTAGAACATAAACGTCACATAGTTAGAGGATTTATTAAACAGCTGTGATTTTCGACACACAAGTGCTCCAGGAGAAGTAATGGAGACAGAAGGGAGGGAGGAAGCATCACAAAAACACCCGGCTACCATAAAAGGGGAGGCCGAGGAAGACGTGACGTCATGCCACACCTGCGGGGTGTGTGGCCGTAGCTTCCCCCTCCTCAGCTCTCTCTCTCAGCACATGAGAAGACACACTCGGGAGAAGCCGTACAAGTGTCCGTACTGCGAGCACCGGACGGCTCAGAAGGGCAGTCTGAAGGCTCACATTCGAAGCCATAAACTGGGTCTATTTAGCCAGAATCCCGGCGACAAAGAGGGGGACAGAGATCAGGGGCAGAAAGATGATGCGGCTATATCTGATCCTCCTTCTGTCAACAGCACGGCTGAAAAAGCTAATAATGTCAATGGGAAGGTAAAGAAGAAAGGAACCAAGAAAAAAGTTAAGGGTAAAGAGGAAGTCGACGAAGATGGGGCTGACGCTGGGTCTTTTTCCTGCACCATTTGTGGCCAGGTTTTCCCTCAGGTATTACTCCTTAAATCCCACATGAAAAGGCACCGCAGTTCCCAGGATCATGGTTGCCGGATCTGTGGACGACGCTTCCGCCAAGCGTGGTTCCTCCAAAGTCATATGCGCATCCATCGTGTCAAAGGCCAGCTGCGGGGAAGCAAAACCAACGAACTGCCCGCCACCATCAACGGGGTTTCTCAGGACGCAGCATCACTAATAAATGAAGAGTGCCTCTATGAGCTCTGTGCAGGCTGTGGTAACTTCTTCTCTGACCGCAAGACCTTGCGAATACATGAAAAGCTACATAAACTGAACCACAGTCGTGCTCAGACGCAGAGTCCACCGCATGAAGAAGACCTTGAGGCCTCAGAGCTGCACATGACGAAGAGGCACTTTTTGGAAAGCCTGAACCTCACATGTGCTGGACCTAAGGAAACCACAGAGGAAAGGAGTCTGGGAAGGCGAATTTTAGAGCTGGACCCAGTATGCAGTTACCAAGCATGGCAGTTAGCCACGAGGGGGCGACTCGTGGAGGCCACAGAAAAATGTCTGGGATGGGAGGAGAGACTAGCTGATGCAGAGGTGGCATATGACACTGAAAAGGGTGAGTATGTACCCCTGAAGCAGGAGAAGAAGAGGAAACAAATTGACACCTCCAGCTCCAACCTTAAGAAGAAGAAGGGCGATACAGGCCTCAATAACCCATCAAACAGCTTGGCTCACGCTAAAGCTGGTGACAAAAAGATTTGCCAGAAAGACCGTATTCTGTTGAACGGACTTGGTCATGCATTTTATGAGGCGCTGCAGACGAAGAAGGTCAAAGATGTTCATCTCCTGTCTAACCACACCAAGAACATCAGGAGCCAAGACCACGAAGGTGAGCCACAAACACCACACTACACTACAAGAATCAATGATACAGTTTGGACAATAGGTTATATTTCTTGAACAATCAATTACAGTCACAGTTTGTGCTGAACACAGTTTCTTCGTATGGCATATTTCACCCTTTTATCAAAAGTTGTGTTTGTGGGCATGCAGACATCTGTAAGGTTGTGAAATTGTTGTGAGGGTATTTCAACTTAGAAATGGAAACTCACTATCCGGACAATAAGTAATTATTTAACATTGTACTGTGGAAAAGGGAGACCTCTGGTGAATTCATAGGTGAATTACAGCAACTATAATTCCACAAAACTATTTTGAAACATTTAGGTTTTGAGCTTCAAGGGACGAAACAAATTTTGATTCCAAAATATTTCAAGTAACTAAAGAAATAACTTTCTGGCTGTAATTTATAAATCCAAAACAATAATAAAGTGACTGTTTGTTTAAAAGACTTTGCTAAGTAGTGAGCAGTTAGCTATTTTAGATATACTGTGTGTTATCTCTGGGCAGATGTTTATTCCACCATGACATTACAAATGCCTGCTATGATATGTCTTTTGACCAACGTTAACTGCAGACTCCTGACAGCCTGAAACTTTTGACAGCGGTTGTCTTGCGTGGGTGACGTAAATCACTGTTAGTATGGACACATACTGATGAAACACTTTAAGTCGAATGATGTCCTTCACACTGCCATCCTCTGTTCTCACCTGCAGATAAAAAACCCTACTTCTGTGAGCACTGTGAATTCCACACTGTTGACGCCTCGCTACTCAGGTCTCACCTGCACAGGCAGCACCAGGACGTCCCGGGTACCCACGGCAAACACAGCTCCATTTTGGACAACGTTAGCAAAAGTGGTTCTAAAGCCTCAAGATACATGGACTACCTCAGAAGCAGGAGTGTGTTACTCAGTCAGCCATACTGGAATCCCTACACATGTCCTCCCAGCCAGGAGTTAGCGGAGTCACACATTAAAAAAGAGAAGTCAAGTGGCCCGGAGGTCAAAGGTCAGGGACATGCTTCTGCCGATGCTGGCAGTCTCCTCAATCTTTCTTCATTACCGAGCACCCGTGGAGAAGGCACTGTTAACAATTCAGTTAAAACGGAGGGCCTGGTGAGGCATCAGTGTCCATACTGCTCCCACAACACCAACTACCCAGAAGTACTGTGGATCCATCAGCGTGTTGCACACAGGGTGGATGGCAGCAGCTCCATGGCACCCAAGTGGGCACCCTGCATTAACAGCCTCAAGAGTCTCAAGGCAGGAGCTTCTCAGTGGAGACGCACGGGGCCGCCACCGTTCCTCGAAGGCAAAGACTGCCCAGCTCTACCCGCTCCAAGAACGCAGCGCACGCAGCCTCCAGGTTTCACAACTCAGAGCAGCAGCAGCAGCAAGCACTCGGCCTCCAAGACCCAATCAGGCAACACGAAGTCAAAGCATCAGTCGAAGGAGCCACGATCTTCAAATGGGACACAGCCCAGCGGGAAGGTCGCACTCCAACCTCAGAAGAAGTCTGGTGAACATAACCGAGCAGTGAAGGGTGGAAGTAAAGGCTCCAGCTCCCAAGCTACTTCCTCAAACAGTATTGTGCACAGTAAGGGCCTCCCCAGTATCCAGCCCACAAGCAGCCCCAAACACAGAGGCAGCAGAGCCACCGTGGAGGGAAACTTCCCACAGGAGGGTTTGGGTTTTATGCTGGCAAGAAATCACGGCGGGACTTCTTCTAACGCAGCTGCAGATAGACTCCATTCCCGCAGGCAGTCCTGTGACTTCCCTTCAGGTCCTAAAGGTCCTGATCTCTGGGCTGCCATGAACATGTGGGGGCTGCATGGAGGCAAAGCATATTTAGATCCACTCCTTTTTGCTCAGGGAAAGAGTGAATCGACAGGAGAAATGCCAATGGACATTGATATTTTGAGCCTCTTGAAAAACTACAGTCCCCATGATCTGGCAGCTCTCTATCAGCACTGGGGGTTTGTTGATCCAAGACTTGATCCACAAGGTACGTAAGCTTTGTTTTGTGTTTCATGGTCAGAGAAGTAAATACCGAGGCCGGATAAAAATTCATTTTTAAACGCACTGAAACAGACTAACACGATGGTAGCACCTTAGCTTTACACGTTCTCTACCCAGTTGACGAATGCTTTTAATAGATGAGGCACATTTATTTATAAAACCTGCAAATTTCATTATGAGTTATTTATGTATAAATGTTCATTCACGACTCCACCTTTACAGCAACGTTGCAGTTAAATGGAAGTTTTGGAAATGAAGTCCATTCCTCCTCTGAAGCCTCCAAACAAGTAGGTGTTCCTTACAGCATCTACTCACATGTATAGTTTTGGATTAGAGTACAAATCATCTGTTCATATTTCATCCTAAAAAAAAAAAAATCAACTTTTAACTTTAGAGATTATATGTAAATTCATAAAGTATTGAGCAGATTTAGGTTTATAGATGAAAAATAAAGATTTTATGCCTTTAAACGGATCACAATTGGAAAATATGAATCTTTGGACAGAATTAGAAAACTGTAATATTTTCCATACAGTCACTACACATTAAAGGACCTGTCAATCACACGGTGGTACGGCAGTGCTTTCCTTCATATTTGTATCCTCAAATCATAATTTCACGTGTAATGTAATGTAATGCATGTGAGTTGACTGCAAACCTGATCCATGGTCATGTCGCTTTCCCAAAACTAAGAACAACCCAAGCATGTGCAGAATGTGTTTACCGACTGTGTCCGGCTCATGTCTGAGTACAGTCTGTCACTTCTGTGCACACGTGCCGGTGCGTCTGTGGATTTTCATGCGTCTGCATGCGTGGCTGTCAACTTCCACAACCTGGCTGTCTCTCCCCTCTCGTTTTCGTAAGAGAAGCTGACAGGGATGAGGCAAACAAAATAATAAAAAAACATTGTTGTCCCCCCTCAGGGTAAAATTGGCCTAGCATCTCCACATAGTGTGTCATCAGCCTGTCAGTCAGGTCTACCCTGACGTTACCTACAACTGTTCTTGCCATCTCCTCGTCCCCCGTTGAGTAATGTGTGGGCCAGTTTTTAAACACTGGTGACGGGTAACGTCTCCGTCTGTAGGGGTGAGGAATTACAAATCAGACAGACTTACATGGATCAAAGTGTGGGTGATGTAAAACGATAAGATGGAGATGTGTTTTCCAAATTAGCCAATTTTTTTAGATTTTCTGCATATTACATGTTTATCCTGTTTTTCTTATATTTAAAATGATTATATAAAATAATTATGAATTATTTGTCTATTTATTATTAAGAAATTAGCATTATGTGATTTTTTTTTTTTTTTTTTTAAACATTAAAATTTCAGCAGATCTGCAGTGCCAGCTCATCAAATACATGTCGTCCTTCCATCTTTGTGAGGACAATCACTGACACAAGGCATTCTTGAGTTCCTTACCTCAACTAATCGCCTAAACACAACCCTTACCTAAACCTAAACCTAAACCCGAGTCTAACATGAAACGTAAAAGTCTAAACCCCCAACAGTCATTGTTCCATACATAGAATACAGGAACACTCACATACACATATATACACATATATATACACACATACACGTGTTTTGTTAGATCTAACCATTGACTGTATATAAAATTGGACGAGTCATCTGTTTTTTTAGTCGCTCCTTATTAGTTTTCTGGTCCTTCTGAAAATAATCCATCATTAATTAGAAAATAAGCTTCAAAAAGGGGGGCGGGGTGGGGGGGGGTGATTGACATCCCTGTGGTGATGTCAAGTTACAGCTATCTGTGGGTGGGACGTAGCGTCGCCGGGTTTCCAATCAGATCAAGTCAGATCCCCCGCTCGCTCCCTCCCATCAGCTTGTCCAAATATGGTCACTGCCGGCTCCGAACTAGCAAGATGGCAAGAACTCAAGGCTTCATAATGGCCGTTCACAAAAAAAAAAAAATGTTTGATGTCACTGACGTCACTTGCCGCTTGGATCTAACTAGTGTTCTTTGTCTCCTGCAGATGACCAGCCGCTCCACTTCATCCTCAGGGTCTCTCCATAAAGGAACGTGAAGAAGCATGGTTTTCATGTTGGTTCCAGCTTGCACAAGACTAACCGCTGAACAAAGAGGCCTGCTGTTCTTTAAAGGAACCAGCCATAACTCCTAAAAAGGGCACAGGGACTGGATAATGCACAATATATGCAAAGCAATGAGGTGGTCTTATTATTTTGTATTATGGTTGTTTCATTTGAAGTGTTCCGCATGCTTTTTGTTTGTTAAGAGTGTAGATACGTTAGTTATCAAAACACACTGAGCTGTGTTTTGAAATGTTTTGGAGGAAATGAGGCAGAAGTGTTTGGGGCTTATTATAAAAATAACAGGGAGATATTGAAGGAGAAACACAAGCCAGGTGGACATGAAATGTAGAGCTGCAGTCACATGGAGAAAGACGTTACTCTCCCGGCTGACGGCCCACAGCTATCCGCTTGTTGGGGGTAAAAAATAGATCCAGCAAAGCAATAGAAAATACCAAATCGTACAATCCATGATGCCACTAAAAACTTTCTGAAATACACGCTGTGATGCAAATATATGTTATTACCTGCTGTATATCAGTGATGAGTTTCAGTCTGTTGTTTTGTATCTTGTAAATGTTCTCCTTTTTTTGTTTTTATTTAATCTTGGTTGAGTATGTGATTGTTAACATTCAGAATCGCAGGTAAAAGTGTTGCGTCAGTTTTTAGCCTATAATCAGGTTTTGAGTCAGCGTGCCACTTTTCATTTGTTCCATTGTCGTCCTTTGCTGTGTGACAAGTATAGTCCTGGTAAACTCGGGAATAAAGTACCATAGTCAGTCAGTCACAGTAAAAAAAACAAACAGCTGAGGATCTCTTTCACAGTAAATGAAAGCACTGACCAGATCTGATGAGAATCTTCAGCACTATTAGTTCACCATCTCCACATTTAGAAGACAAAGATGCACTGTTTGTAAAATGATCGTTCTCAAACTGATCTAAAGACTCGGCAGCCTGCTGCCCCATGTTGGCCTCAACTGTGAACTTTCTCCACATGAATATTCAACTTATCTCACATTTGCACTGTATTCTTTTGATGCAAAAATTTACTTTTTGCAACTGTTACAAAAACTAAAATAAAACAATAATACTTTAGACAAAACATGCACTACACGAAAAGCAATTTCTCCCCAATATTTCTGTCACTTTGGAATTTCTTTCTCCAAATGCAACCTGAATCTGTACATTTTAAAACACACACACACACACACACACACACACACACACACACACACACACACACACACACACACACACACATTTAAATGAGTTGAATCAATGCAATGCTGAAGAGTGTCATGAGTGATTCAGCCATTATGTAGTTGCGTTCCACTTCAATCTGCAGAGTCGGTGATCAAGTTAACTGCTCAACAAGTTTACAGCCTCAAACAGTAAATCAACAATAAGTGACAGAACTGTGAAACAACATAATCAGGAAGCAGCATCCTGGTCTTTATCATTCATGTTTATTAATGGAAATGTTTGGCTACAGCTGAATATATCTAAATACATCTAAATTGGTGCCCATCATTACAGCCAGTCTGTGAAACTGTTTATCAGAATAACCAATGAACAATGAAATGTGGTGCACTGCTTTATGAAGCCAAGCTAAAAAAAAAAAAAATTAAATGCAATAATTCATCTCCAATCAGAAAGTCAGTGTAAACACTTCTTTCACGTTGTGCTAGTGAGGTAGCAATTTAATGCTGTGATATTTAGAGGTAGAAACTGTAGCGTTAATTTCTACTTCCACCTGTCAGTCAGGCTGCTGAAAGAAAATTGAAACATTTTTGTTTGACTTTTTCAAATTCACCTCATTCCCTGTTTGTTTTGATGTGTTTTGTTTGCAGATGTGTTTTAGTATGTTTACATTTTAGTTCTACTTATTCAGTATATTCATCTCCCATAGAGAAATAGTCTATGCATTTGATAACGAGCCATCAACTTATGGATTCTTGGGAGATCTTGAGAATACATAATTTATTATTGAAGTATTAACTTTGATCTGTGTGGAACAAAATGTTTTTGATAAATGATGTAAGTGATAGTTATTTAATGGTCTTTTTTTTTGTTTGTTAAGAGTGGACTTTCAAGCACTCAGAAGTACTTGATATTTGTAGTAAGAGAACATCAGATACATTCTTTTTTCAGTGACACACTGGAGGTCGGAGTGCAGGGTCAGTGCGGTGTGATGCTCCAGCAACAGGTCTTATTGAGCCTGTAGTCTCTTTATTTTCCATCAGGTGCCTGTAAACATGCAGCTGCACACAGTTTGAAGTGACAGTAAACATTGAGGCGGCGTTTTTTTTTTAATGCAAGCCTGAACTTTTATGCAGACTTAAAGTTGAGCTTTCATTGGGTTCAGTTTTGTGACTATGTAAACATGTTTCATAGTTAATAATTATGTTGTGATCAGAATATATATTTTCACCAGTTCCACATTTTGTCTGACTGTAAAATTATTCAAATAAAGTTGGTTAATGTTGATTTCTCTTAAAATTGTGTTTTTATTGTCACAGCACACACAGCATGTGATCCTCATTCACAAGCCTTGAAATGAATACAAAATGTTGGTCAATCACTGCAGTGACAGAGGCAGCGACCTCGGCAGCTTCTCTGATTTAAAACCACAGATCACAGGATTGGCTTGGAATTAACCACAAGTTACTTTTAAACTTTAAAGATCTCACATAATTGGATGGATTTTCAATTTGAATTCTGGACCTTTTAGCAATGTTTTTGTTTGTTTCTGCTACAGTTTTTATTTGCTTGGGTGTGACTTCATTGTTCTTATTTCTTCTGCTGCTCTCTCATGAAATTACTGGAATTAATTAAGGGAAAAAAAAATAATAATAATTATATATATGTATATATATATATACACACATACATACATATATACATACTATTGATTATTGTCCTCACTCCTGCTGCATTTTACCACTTCTACCAGCAGGAGGCAGGCAACGTCTATAAATGAGAGTTAAAAGCTGCTTTGTTACAAATTCCATCTGTTTTGATTATTGTACTTGCTGCATCTGTTACTTCTTTGTGCGCCATTATTTATTCTACTCATTTTAACTCGTAACACATTAAAATATTTGCCTTGAAACTTCCTCTAAAAGCTCAAACAACATTGTGCAAAGACAAAGCTTCACATTTGAGGCCTTTTTCTCCATTGTTTTCTGCCTGGTGGTGGTTTCATTAAGACACAATCAAACTTGGCCAAACTGACTCCCCAGGCAACCTTTAGCATTTCTATATTCCTTGAATGTGTTAAGCAGATAAGAATCACTAAATGGCAGTAAAACCATTTATATATATATATTTTTTGACTGTGTGCAGCTGACCTTATGTGGTTGCTTAAACCCGGAGGAGAAAATAAACACTGAAGAAAGGCTGTACTTGCGGTAACTGTTGTGCAGCATATTGACGAGACGCGAGTCCTTGTACGGCTGTGCAAGTGCCGTGTGTACACACTGGTGTGTCTGTATGTCCTTGTCACAATGTGTTTGTCAGTGGGTCGCGTTATATCTTGGTGCAGTGACAGCATCAGTTTGCTGCCTGAGAGACATCAGAGATCATGTTCGCAATGCCACCAGCAAGAGGGCTGAGAGAGTTGGTGCTGGCCACAGGGTCTGGGAGTAGATAATGTCAGGCGGCTCGGAGCAGGAGAAATGCAGTGGCATATGTTGTCTGACAGGGAAATGCCTGGATGTTGTCGAGCAGAGAGGGGAGACGGTTTGGTGGCCGATGGGAGTGACAGCTGTCAGGACTCGCTCTGCGTTGTGTGTATTTTTGTACTGCTGCTGTCCTTATGAGAACCAGTTTCATCTTCAGACCTCACAACGGAGGGCAGTGTAATAAAATGTTTTCATGTTGGGAGGTGTCCTTTACTTTTACAGGGTGGAATAAGGTTAGAATTCAGGTTTAGGGGTCGAATGAGGACATACATTAAAACGTTAAATACAAATTTGGAAGTTAAGGCCTAAATTACAAATTTTAATTACAATTGACAACGGCTCTTTAGACACTGAGGTCATGCCCTCAGGTGATATTACTGAAGATCCTATTCTACGATAAAACACACAAATAAGACATAAAACCATTTAAATTTAATTAAAATGAAATGAAGTTGGTTCACATACTCGACTGGAATGTAGAGAGATACAAATATAAAAAATACAACATACAGTTTCCGTAAATAAACGACTCACCAAAATCACAGTGGCCCTGCTATTAAGGTTTAAGATTTGGGACTTGGGTGTGAAAGTTAACAATTAGAAGCAATTTGTTGTGATTGTTTAAATCACAGGGGTACGATAATGATACGATGATAATGATACGATGATAAATGTTATTTTTTTCACAGATTAGTCATTAAGTAGAATTTAACTCTATACACACACATTATCTTGATTAGACATTTCTAACCTGGATTTCAGGATCCCAAAACATTTTTTTTTTTTAACCTTTTTGTATAGCTTGAATCACAAATTTGCTTCAAATGGCTACGTGGTGTCTATGTTAGATGCCTAAAGAGGTAAAAATGTTCAGTGTTTTACGAGAAAAAGACCCCAAAAAAGTTGAAAAAACTGTACTCTTGTAGGTGTTTTCCTTATTTGTAGTAGCTGTAAACATAAACAACACTGCATGCTACACAGATCATAAAGCTAAAAAAGAAAAGAAAAAAAAATAACCACCTATAAAAGAACCATTTGATTTTTTTCAACTTTTCTCTCATCTTTTCCTTGTCAAATACTGTTCAGTTTGACCTCTTTAGGCCTCTAAAATGACTGAAATCAAACAGACTGATAGACCTGCAGCCAATGATGAGGTGGTGTAACGCATTTATATTAAAATGCCTGCATGAAAATGCATGAAACAGAAAGTCTATTGTACCGATTTCTGGCTTAAAGTCTCATCTTAAATTTAGTTCATTTTAGAAGTGTGTATTCAGTTGTTTGGAGTCCTCATAGTCTACTGCAGTGTCTCAGGCTCAGATACTGAGACCCCACTGTGACAGTAGTACAGTGGGGTCTCAGTATACTAGACAGCAGGCTAAAATACTGAGCGTCACCTCAGACAGGTGGACACTTGTGATAAGCAGATTTCCCAGCAGCAGCAACAGCAGCAGCAACAGCAGCAGCAGCAGCAGCAGATTGGAAATGTTGTTCTGTACGAGCCCAATTGTTTGAGCTCGGCATTAAAGTTGCAGAGGTCAGTATGTTACTATAGAGTTTTTATTATATATCATTTATTCACAGTGGCAAGAAAAAGTCAATTTGGAGTTACCTGCTTTTATTCATAAATCTTTATACAAAAAGTTACAATTATGACTAAGCAATCTATTTTAATGCACACAGATCTTTTAAGAGTTCTTACTGAATAATCATTCAAAAGGTTAGAAAAGATGTATGAAATCCTACACCAGTGACATCAACATCAAAGGTTTAATTGAGGTTTTTCTTCCGACAAAAAGACATTTAATCCAAAAGGGTTCACTTACTTTTTCCAACAACAATGTGATGTGATCGGATGTGTTTAAGACATAAAATATCAAAACTGTTTGTGTGTTTTTAGTTTGGTAACATTGTGTTTGTCTCACCGTGTCACTTATGAAAATCCGATCATATTTCCTGATTAATTAATGCACAAATCCTGGTGATTCCAATGAGTTCAGATACTTTTTCTTGCCACTGTATTTACTGCAAGACATATTTAGAGAATGTCACGTCAAGGACAATTATAAGCTCATGAAGACGTGATTTTCTACATAATCTTTGAGTTACATCTGTTTACTGTCTTCAAACAATGCAATTAAAGTTTCCGTCTTAATCCGCAGCTGTCAACCAGGAACGAGACTTTAAATACAGTGAAAAAATGTCGAGCCGTCGTTATGAAGCTGCTCTATATGCGGTAAAGACAGAGTGTGACTGTCCAGGTAGAGACATGCAGGAAGAAGAAGAAGAAGAAGAAGGCATATCCATCAGATTAACACACAGTAATGTCTTCCTGGTCTGGCTCCCAGCATCAGTGATTTATCAATGCAAAGCTAATAGCATCAATATGAATCTAACTAAAAATCAATATTTCATTATCTAATTGTTAGTGGGAATGAAGAAGGATGATTGTAGGAGACAGTGTTGGAGAGCATCTGGAGTTCACGGAGACATCTGGAGGACAAACCCGAGCCGTAGCTGCACACTCAGTTATGACACACTTCTCAGGAAGAAAGAGAAAAATCAATGTACGCGGCCTTAATGTGGTAAAACACAAACAACAAACAGACAAAATACAATGATTTGTTGTTTAATGCTGCTTGCAAGGTTAAAACAGTGTTACAACCTCACATTTGATCAATTAGATCGCCGTATTAACACCACACAAACTGCAACCTGCCTCATCCATTAAAAAGTACGGAGCCTCATAGATATCAAACCGACACAATCATCCCACACCTCCTACATCCATCACTTACATGTTGGCAAATAGAGTGAGCTGGAAAAAGTCAATATGATGCAATTTGGTAACAAAGATGCATAAAATTGATTCACTTTAATCCCTTCAGCTGCTCTGACAAGGAGCCATCACTTCTTTAAGATTCTCTTAATTCCCAAAAATGTTTTTAGATGGATTTGAGGTCTTGGAAAAACAATATCTTTACTATGTCTCAGATTATTTCACTAACCTCCCTAATCTCCAGTACTGTGGAGATTTCTAGTCTTTTGGACTTTGCCCTGCTGGTTCCTGCTAATCAGATTGATTTGCATCTGGGATACAAGGTGAACGCAGGTTACTGCAGTAATCAACTTGGTGGATAAAGCGACAGAAACATTCTGGCTCTTTTAAGGAATAATGTCAGGTTATTATAATCATTTTATTCTTACTGTCAAGCAATTTCATTTAAAAGAGACCAAGACCGTGCAACAGTACGTCAGTAATTCTCCGTGGCAGCTTCAGACGCCCGTCATTTTAGATCATTTCAGCACCTAAATCTATAAGAACAAGCCATAAATATGTTGTTACATTTTTTTTTTTTAAATGATTCAATCAAATTTTACTCAAACAGGAGTTAATGGTTCATTTCTGGGTGGGGGCTATTTTTCAGATGTGGATTAATACACATTTGATGTTTGTGCGTATTTACAGCAGCAGAATGATGTATGTGGGATTTACTCATCAAATAAAGTTCAGTGAACTTACATGGAAATAAAGGAAAACTTCAACCTGTGCAACAGTTAGGTCGATAATGAGATTTTAATGACTTCTGGACAACTATGGAATTTTGTGGCAAGAAAAGACTAATCAGGCTTTGGAAATACTCTTTGGGAGGATTAATTGATTGTTTGCTTCTGTCTTATAAAAATACTGCATACCAGACGTACAAGATTATTACTTGCTTTTAGGAATTGCAAAGCAGTATTATTACTTTTATGGAAAAGCACAAAGAGGCATATTCTGGTCCAAAATCACCATTTACTTTACATACAGGTCACCTGTTCTGTTGTGGATCTTTGGGTAATTTCCTTGAATGAAACATGTCTCAGAGTTTGTCATTTCTGCCCTTTAGCTCTCTTTTACATTTTTATTTTCCCATGTCGAAACTTGAAAGATTTCAGGACTTTGTTCATAAGGATGCAACATGAACTTACTCTGAGCTTTTCCTTTCAGCCCAGTACACATATATTGTTTGTTAACATGCTTCGACTATTTTTCTTGTGTCACGTATTTTCATTAAAATGCCACATGTTATTTGATCCTGTCAACTCTGGTGTATTAAAACTGACCATTTCACGGCAGGTTTCTCTCTATTTTGTTTTACTGAGTGAGCTGAATGCTAAATTCTTAAAAAATTAGGACAACCTGCTGGCAGTAATTCTCCTGACTTGGTGTCATGCAGGAAAACCAGAAAATTAAACAGCTGGTTATCTCACTTGGGAGCACTCACATACGGCAAAAAGAAAATACATTTCAGTGGTTACATATTTGAAAGTTGCTTTAACCAGTCAATCAAACAGCTCCGCAGAGTGTTGATTTCCTATATTCAAGCTCGGATGTGCTCTGTCAGAAAACTTCCTGGGGCACTAATGTATTTAGCACAGTATTTACAAGAAATGCAGCTTTTTAAATGTACAGTAAAGCTACTTCACAACAGCCCACTATCTCTGTATGTCATCCCGAGGAATCCTTCAACAGCGCTGCATTACTTGTGCATAGATTTGGCCCTGAAAGGAACAGTAGGAGGAGCAATAGCATCTGTGACAAAATAAAGAGTAACCTGACTGTGGGTTTGAATGTGAGAGACTATCTGCATTATGCAAGACCTTGAAGGTATCACAGTCAAATACTGCAGTTGTTAAAAAGACTGAGAGGATATTATCTCGATGGTGCCAAAATAAATCTCTGAGCTAAAGGTATTATTTGTTGTGTCAAAGATCTCACCGTGCGCCGACACTTGTTAATGCTTTGTAATTTATGAAATGGTTATTTACAGGCTCTGGGTCTGTAGCTGAGAGAAGGAAGAGAGGTTTTGGTTTAATTGCTGTGGAGCAAAGTACATGACAAGACCCGGGAACTGGAAAGAAGCCAGATCCCTCCACTGTCGGGCACTAATAACACATCACGGTGACAGAGATGCGCCTCCTCTCTACCTTGCTGTATCGATCTCCCATCTTGCTGTTAATAGTCCTGTTAAACACCAGCTCTTGGCTCTTTACTGTGTCCAAGCCCACTTAACGATGAAATCCCCCCTCTGCTCACCTTTTAAAATGCCTGAGAGGTAGAGAAACAGCCGAGGGCAAAACTGCTGGGTTTCGTGATAGGAAACTCACATATGCATATGTTATCCTGGATTATAATATGTTCACATTTGTAGAGACAAAAAAATCTGTCTTAATTAGTAACATGTAGAAATGTGTTGCAAATGGTTTGCTAGCAGTAGAACCTGCTGTTTTTTTAATTGATCTGTATGATGCACCTGCAGGGCAGCGTGGAATTCTTAAGTACCAAACAAATGAGTAACTAAAGAGCAGATGTGTCAATCACTAATCCACCGTCTAGTCCGATGCTGGCTGTCAGTCAGTATGTTGAGCAACTACTTTAATCAAGACTACTCTTACGACTACTGGATGGACTGCAAAGAAATTTTATTCAGATGTTAATAGTTTTAATGAATTCTAATTACCTCATTGATCCTCTGACATTTCCATTAGTGCCACCGTGAAGCTGTTTGTGGTTTTGTTAAAAAGGTCTCAACAAATAGTGGACGGATTGTCATTCAAATTGGTATGCATGTCCCCCGTAGCATAAATAGTGCTATATTTGATTATTAAAAGATTAGTAAATACAGTTTGGCGAACTTCCTGTCTGATTTTGCAGCGTGCACTCCCCTCCTTCCTCCCAACGTCACCCTCACGTCACCAACCACGAGGCAACCAACCATGATTGGTTTATGAACTGCCGTTCTGACCCACCCACCGAAAGCAAACTGCACCACAGACCTGTAAAGCAAATAAACACACCTCCAAACATGTCGCTTTCTAAGGCCTAATGTCTAATTAATGACAGGATTATTTTCAGATGGACCAACAGAAAAACTAATAAGAATTATTAGCAAATGTGACCATTATGACCTCCGGAATACGTTTATTGACTTTCTATTTCATGAGAGACGTTGAATGGAAGTCTATGGAGCCAGAGCCTTTTTGGAACCAAACCCTAGAGGCCCTTGGTGGTATTGCATTTAAGGAACTTCCACATTGACCTCACTTTTGAGACCCAGAACTTATGTCCACTTATATACAGTCTATGGTTACCACATTAACACACAGCAACCCTATATAACTACAGTTACTATTAGCTACCGAGCTAACAAGAAGTTTTACTACCATCGTTACCATTCAAACCAATCAGAAGTCCACTACAGCGTTAGCCACCAGGGTAAACACCACCAACAAACCTAGCAGGATAACAAAGATCCGTAGCGCTACTGTAGACTAAAATGTAAGGTCATAGATTAAGATATAGCCCCCCCAAAAAAATCCGTTTACTGCAGAGCGAGGAACCCATGTCACAAAGGAAACACTATTGGTGCTATTGGACATTGCTGTCAGAGTGTAGAGGTATTATATTTAAAGGAAAATATCGCTTAAAGCACATTAAACTTCTCATCTGGCACCATCATCATGTCACATTTTAAAACATTATAGTTGTTAAACATCCTTTCTACTTTTCATTGTCACTGTGAGCAGATTGCTGTCGCTTGTTGATGTTAGCATGAAGCCTAAAGCCTCACCCAACCAGAGCCTCACAGAGCCATTTAATATCTTGTTACAGTAGAACTGATGGTGATGTTTTGTTTTCTTTATCTGAGCTTCTACTCCTCTACTGAACCTATAGGGCTTAGAAGCCACCCCAAGCCCATATAATTGGGAAAAATGTGTGATGATAAACACCTATTCAATGATAACAATCAAATAGCGTGCAAAGCAGAGCTTCAAAGAAGAGGAAAAACTAATTCTCTTACTGTACGATTTAAATGTATCATTCACATGAGCATCGGATATCTCTAATGTTTGCTAAATGAACATGTTTAGGCAGTAAACAGTGCATTAGGTAATTGCAGATGTGAGAGGACGCGGAGGAGTGTGTCTTAGGCAAACAATTGCTGCTCATGTAGAGCAGACGTCCAGAGGGAGTCCAAGTCTTTAGTCAAGGACTTGTGTTTTATTAGTTGAACGATATAAAACATGACAAAATGCCTACTCAAAGAGAATCAAAGATTCTCAACCCTTCCCACGGGGACGTCTATATAGGGCAAGAGCTCCTCGCATCTCTTTCTGTTTGTCTCTTTCTGCTGTGTGGTGTGTAGGAAACTGACTAAAAACCTCTTCCATCGACCAACAACCAACATTTGTATTTAACATGGCTGCAAAACAAACTTCAGTCTTCCACGTCTTAAAAACGCTTGTTCAGGTGGAGTTTCTGCTAATTAGGGTTTTGTGAATTTTTTTTAAATTTTGTTTTGATATTTTGATAGTTATATTGATCAAGAGAATTTTTTTAAACTGTTCAACACAGCACAGGATTATATTTGCATGCTTTTATGCTTTAAATTTACGTTGCACTCTAAATATTTCAGATCTTAATTCAAATCCAATGTTGACGGTTCCAACCACCAAAGAAGAGGTAAATTCAGGGTAAAGTAATTTGTCACAATTTGCCAACCTTTTGTCACAAATCCACATTACAGAAGAAAACAAACTCTGCATGCGTCTGCGTGAACATGCTGAGATAAGACAGATAATTTTTTTTTTACAGTGGGTGTGCGTGTTTGTGCTTTGAAACTTTCTTGATGCTGTGTTCGCTCTCCTGCCGTAGCACAGCTCCGTTTTAGCAGCAAAAAACAACATTTGAGTAACTAAACAGGAGCATAAGTGCGATGTTTGTTGTTTTTGATTTCACTGGTGCCTCAGGAAGGATTTCTAGCTTTGGTGGTTGGGCTTTGAAGAGAGTTTTCTTAAAGGTGTGCAATGTTTTTCTTGTCTCAAAACAGCATTTGATTTTTATTTATCCTGCTAATGTCACGTATCAGGCACACACACACACACACACACACACACACACACACACACACACACACACACACACACACACACACACACAGACAGATTTAGATCAGATAAATGTTATGTTAAAACAAGAAATTTACTGGGCCAGACCGGGATTATAAATGTTCATATTCATATAAAACAGATGGAAAAGTCAACTAGAATTTTATCGCTCTTTGGTATTTACAAACAACTCTACTTTTCTATTCATCCACACTGCCCTTCATCAGAGCATTTACTCTGAAAATGTCCAGACCCTCTTAAAAATTGATACATTGAAATGATCTTGGTGGTGATCACGAACGGCAACATGCCTGGTTTGAGTCTTGCCTCATTTCCTGTGACTCTCTACTGCCAGCTCCGGAGTAAAGAAATGAAATGCCCAAAAGGAAAAAATAACTGTACAGCAGCCGGATATTCAGATTTAGTTGTCTAGCCTGATTATTTTAATGGAGCTTTCAATGGCATCTCACATTTTCCTGAGAGAATGAAGAGGGGGTAAACTCCCTGAAAAAACTGAGACACAGATACAGCTAAAAGCTCTGTATAGAAGACAGTAAGTAAACCTTTAATACAGATTTGTTTTTTTCTTGCTCTTTCATACTTGACTATTTAAATGTCCTGAAGGACAAACTAACAGTAAACTTTAAAATATCCGAACTCCATTCCATGTCTTTGTAACAAGAGTCACAAGTAATTGTGACAAAAAAAATGTGTACCTTATGTTTAGGTAATGTTAACTGGTTGAGCTGCGGCTGCATCATAACTGATAATCGATTCAAGTCAATTATTTTATAAATATCAGAAAACTGTAAAAAAAAAAAAATGATGATCTCAGATTCCCAGATCCCAAAGCGATGTCATCAAATGTCTTGTTTTGTGTACCTAAACCCCGACATATTATCAAATATTGTGACAAAGATATGTAATGGAGGCAGGACATTTTACAGTTAAACAATAAACTTTATTGTTCAAACTGACATCAGTGCATTGAAACAGTGAATCTCACTGGGAATATAATAATTATAAACGACTCCAAATAAAAGAACACAGAAAAAAATTATAAATTACTCAAAGCATCCTTTTCTGCAATACATCCTTTAAAAATATCGGACAAAATCATACGGAGAGATATCTGTGATCGGCCAATAAATACATCACAACCAATACATTAGTCAGGCGCTTTCATTTATTAATTAATCAATCCTCATACAGGCTGAGTTTTGAACTGAACTGCACAGAGGAGCTTAAAGTAACAACAGACTGAAGGTACAACTGAACTGAGATTCTCATTCAGGGTCAAACGTTTTATAAACAGTGATGCATTCAAGCACTGATGTACCTACTGAAGTGCATTTGAACGGCTTAGAAAAAATGTGAGTGAACAACAAAGTGACTATGAATCTATGAAGTGGATGAAACTAGAAAAATCCCAGCTTGTGTTTTTTGAATGTGAAGCAGCTAACTCTCCTGAAAACGACACAAATGTATGTGCTCACGATGCCTCCTGCAAAGATGGCCTCTTGACTTTGCTATTAAATGATACTGAACATACCTTTTCAAAGTATTGCACAATAAAATGACATTTTTCCCACTGATGTGTGTTATCCATCACTGTGCTGATTTCTAGCTGGAAAACCTCAGTGCTCTGACTCTGTTCATGTCATGTTTCCACATGATTCATAAACTCTGCTGAGCCTGCAATTTGCTGAAATGTGAACATTTCTCCCCTGAAATGTTCACCATAATAGCTCCGCTCTGAATTATAGCATTGCTGAAGGTGGCAATCATGTTGCCAAATTAGTCATCCTGATTTCGACCAAAATAAATAAATAAAAAAAAAAAGGAGAAACGACAGAATGACAACACAAGTCCCTCTTTTGCAGGAGAAAACTGTGTTGCAGCCTCAATGCTCTTCTTTATAAATTTACCTCCACTGAAAAGAAACAGAGCACATTTCTCACTTTGTCTCCCTAAAACACACACACTCTCTCTCAGAGCAGCAGCAAATCAATATCTTTGGCTTAAAACTGTATTTCTATCAATAGCGAAGCTGCAGCAGCTGCAGATTATCTTTGTTTCTTTATCGAGTTATTTGAAAGGGCTCAACAGAGAGATGAAAGATGAAGTGAAAGGAGCGTTTCTCACACTGAGGGCCCCTAAGGCTGAGCGCTTGGATCCCTCACCACTACACAGGACTCGTCATGCTTGTCATGTCAATGTTCCTGAAGGTCGCTTCATCGGAAAGGCTGCGAGGGAAAGACGTGAAGAAACACTCGCTGATGAAGTTCGCACTGTAAGATGGAGCGATTCACAGATGATCATTATGACGAACAAACACATCTGTTTGGATGAGAAAGTGACTTAACTGTATCTTTTAAACAATTTCTGACTGAAGGGCCTCATCTAGAAAAAAGAAAACGCCTCCAAGCACTTCGTTGCCACTTCTGTGTTAGTCAACAGCAGATCAGGAAGTAAAAAAAAATAAAATAAACCACATCAGAAGAGGGACATCAGTAAATAAATGCTACATAGTTACAGTCAGAGTAAATTATCACAGACTAATTAAAGTTGGCAATACATTTTAACATGATTTTGTCCTATATACTAAAATAGGGGAATCTTTTCGTACTTTTTACACTGAATTCAAATCTGTCTATCGGATGTTTCTTTCTGACCTGGTTTTTAAGTGACAGGATGTATATTACTTCTTCAAAAATAAGGATGTTGTTACACTTAATATTCACCGATCAGCCACAACATTAATGATTCACCTGTCAGTGCACTTAAGTATAATACAACAGCAGTAAAGCCTCCCTCTGTGAGGATCATAATGTTCACTTGTTGTTCAATCTTATTGAGAGTTAGATTAAACGTGTATAAATACATAAGAAACAGATATTTATGGTCATGGGTCAAAATCTTTGTCGAACAACGTCCTCTTAGCGCAATGAAAAACAGATTTATCTGTTCTCATTATACACGTCAAGTTAATGTTGCTTGTTCACATAATTTCATGTGGTATTCCTTAAGCAGACAGCTGTGGACTTTTTACAGGTTGTGTTTAAAACTATTCAAAAACAACAAATTAGAAATATGAAAACTAACTTCTTGTCCCACATATTCAGTTTGTGTAGGGGGACGACTAATGAGAAACACAAGAACATGAACACAACTGATGTGTATCTTTTGCAGTAAATTATAAATGATATCCGAGTCATGCAGCTGTGGCTAAGAGATAGTGATGTTGACAAGTCAAGCAGTGATGTTGAATAGTCAAAGACTACAGTTTGTGTGCGCTGTTGTTGTTTGTTGACTTGAATGGCTCCTAATACAAAGTGTCCTTTATTCACTTAAGTCTAAGAGTCATCTTCCACAGCCCATAAAGCTTTCATTTATATATATATACACACATATATACACACACACACACACACACATGGGTACTTCTTGCTCAGGACAGAACAGATTCATTAGGAGATGCTGTTTCAGTGTTTCCTGTTTCCCAGCAGCAGGAAACATTTGTCAGCTCATGCCGATGTCATCATGCTTTAATGTCAAAAACAGAACAACATGACCGTTTTTCAGTGAGAATTTTACAAAGATTTTGAGATGTATATAATGGCCTTTTGGAGTAATATATCCAACATTCGAGTGCTCCGACAGTCGGAGCAAAGTGCTGCATCCTCCTGGTGTTTGACAATTGCATTTTAAATGTTGCATTTGTTTTTGTTTTTTGGACTATTTGGAAGAATATTGATATTTGAATGACTGAAAAGATTTGAGGTAATCGATCACACAATATACGCGACACTGACCCAGTGTATGACTGCTGCCAGTTTATATTGTACACAAATAAAAAAAAAAAATAGGTTCAGCCATAAAAATAAATTCAAAAGTTTCATTTTTAAAAGAACAAATTCCTTTATTTCCATCTATTTGGACTGAGAAAACCCCCACATTGTTTGACTTTTTTCAGTGTACCCTGAATCAGACACTGAAGGAGAACCGTTCTCTAAATGTTCTTGCAGTACCAGACCGTTACCAACAGAGGAGGATAAAGGTCACGGATGGCTCAACGCCCTGTGGCACACATTGTGAAACAGAGCTGGACATATTAAGGTAATGTGATATTTACAGTCTGTTGTGTGTCCCGCACTGGTTCCAATCTCTCTGCAGCTTTCCTTCAATTGTCTCCAGTTTAATTGGTTTCCTGCCCCCTGAATACCCTTCTCTCTATTCTGCCTCGCTGTCCTCTCGCTCCCTGTCCTTTTTTTTTTTCTTTTTTCTCTCCTCACCCCCTCCCCGTACACATTTCCTCTGGCCCCAAGTCAGGCAGGGCAGCTGCAAAAGGCCTCACCAGTGCAGGCTGATGAGAAGTGACAGCTCTCTGTATCACTCCCTGGCACTGACAACTGACAGATGGATACCACTCACACACACTGCAGGGGAAAAGAAAGAGCGAGCGAGCAGAGGGAGATTTCATGGAGCTGTTGTGTGATTGAATGCAGGGTAGAATAACAAGCTTGTGCCATGCCAACCTTAAGCTCTTTTCTCCTTACAGACACAAACATAAACATGTACGAGGAGTGGAGAACACCTGCACTGAAAATTTGACAAATCAGCTCGACAAAAAGTGGAGAAAAAAATTATTATTATCTCCACTGTACTCTAAAAAAAAACATTTCATCCTGTTCCTGTGGATTTCAGTGCTGAACAGACAAGTTATTCACCGTCTTAAGACAAAGTATGAATTTGAAATAAACATTCCTGTATTTATTCTATGATGATATGCTTGCTTATGTAAATTGAGAAACACCCTTTGTTTCTCCTGATCACTCACATGACAGATGTTTAACATGTTGTCACGCATGGGAATACGTTGCTTGATTGATGCCAACACATTCAACTTGTGAATATGAAGATATTTACAGTTATGATGGTAAAACTACTCGGATCTATCACAGCATATTTTATTTAATGGACCTATCCACTTGATTATATGCTTTTGACATAAAATGTTACTTTTTGTGTGTTCATGTTAATTTGATTAGAAAAAAGAGAAAAGTATAAAAGAATATGGAAAACTACTTATTGCCTGTTATAAGCAGGAAGGTACGCTGTAAGTAAGCTCAACCAACTTTTATGTGTAAGAAAATTCTGTTCTTTTTTTTTTTAATAGACATGGTTCAATAGTTTTTTTGCATTTATTGTTATAGTCTGTTTGGGAGGAAAGAACAGGTTCTAGGTGGTTTTTATAAAACAGAAAAAAAAAATCAGTGCAGCATATTGCCTTTTCTGGTATGCAGTTATAAAAAATTTTTTTTTTATAAATTGATTTATTTTGGACATGTGTGTTGGACTGAAACTGACAAACAGATGCATTTACAGCTGACTAAAGAAGCTTATTCTATTCTGCCAGTGACGATACTGACAGAGATGTACCTGTCCTGTTTATATTGTCAATCATTTCAATTCAGAATATAGTTCGAACAACGAAAGCAAAGTAATAAGCTCAACAGTTGGATGCCCAGCAAAGTTACGCTGGTATATTTGAAAACTTTTGCAATACTCAGCAGCATCCTACCTGATTTTTCAAAAAACCTTTACCATCTCACTGATGCAGAGGACAACAACACGCTGAAAATACTAGATTATATATCTTGCACCAGAAACTCAATAGTTTGCTTTAATTTTCGTTAATCAAGACAACAATCTGCCAATTGATCAATATAGAAAACAACTGCTAGCTGAAGCCCGATGGAAGTTGTGATAATAGAAAACATGTTGGGAAAAGCTGACAGTAGCACAGGACAAAATGTAATAATCTTCCTTCTATTTCTCTCAATCTCGACTGTGATGTTTGAGATGAGGGTGGTAGAAGTCTTTAATTGAGGATTGTCCAAGAAAACAAGCAAATTACTAACGTCACCCTCTAGTTTTTCTCTAGTAGAGAGACACATAAACACAGTAAATAGTATATGATATTGAAAACATGTTAGGTATATTCAGTAAAAAAAAAAAAAAAAAAAAAAAGGTTAATATTTGGGCAATGCTGGAAAAATAGCTGTTTTTTGCAGTGTGCAAGAAAAAAAAAATGTTGTGCCTGCAAATTAAAGGGGGCGGGATGGTGGTGCAGTGGTCAACACTGGCCTCGCAGCACAAAGACTCTGGGTTCGAACCTGCTGATAGTTTGCATGTCCTCCTTCTGCCTGTTAGGTTGATTGGTGATTCTAAATTGCATGAATGTGAAAATGAATGGCTGTCTGTCTTTCTGTCTCCGGGGTGTACCAGCTGGAGCAGCCTACTGCCCCCTGTTGAGAATAGAGCAGGTGTAGATGGATGGATAGATGTTTGGCTTAAAGGAGAATCAGTGGGCTTCATTCACCAACCGTTCTTAAGAAAAAATTTCTTCTTGCGCAGCTTTTACGAAGATTCCGGAATTCATCAATGTTTTCTTGTTTGAGATTTTTACTTAGGTAATAACAAAATCTATGCATACTGAAGAGCACTCTTAAGCACCTCTGAGTGCTGAAATGTTTGTGCCAACTAATTGCTTAATGTGTTTTCTTCGATTCAACAGTTGTATGATATTATAGTATTTCACCTACAGGTGAGCAGGGCCTGGGTGCAGGTGAGCAGGGCCTGGGTGCAGGTCTGGAGGTTCTGCTGCAGGACAGTCTGCGAGCTGCTGGTTATTTTTACAGAATTGATTTTGCGGCATCGTCCTGACTGAGCTTTCACTGAACGAGCAATAATCACATGCATCTTTTTTTGTTTTAAATTTTACATCCAGTACCTACGCTACGCTATTAAATATGACAGCGCCCTTTCTGTTCACTTCCTGCAGCAGCACCTCCGCTCCAGAACTGCTGAAGTTGTTCTTCCTCTTGGAGTCCTTTGCTCTACCGGCATTATTTGCGTTTCTCTCAACTTCTCTCTTCTCCCTCACTGTCTCTGACTCCGTGTGCACACAGCATTGGGCATTGGCAGGGCGTTTACTTCTGCCAATTGGGAACAACTGCCACGCGCTTTGAACTGACGAGGACCGTGGGATTCATCGAGATAAGAACACTGGTGCGAACAAATCCCGGGTTTAAGAATGCGTCATGAGTCTGACGTAGACTTTTTCTTGGGACAATTCTTAAGAACAAATTTAAGAAAAATCTTAAGAAGATATTGATGAATGAGGCCCATTGTCCAGGAAGTGATCGTGGTTGTGAGCGACTCAACTCTGCCGAAGAGTAGAGGGTGATGAATAGAAAAGACAAGAGGGAATGTTGCATCAGAAAAGGAAATCCCAGGAGACTGACGGTAATCAGACACAGATCACAATAAACAATGAACCTGCACGGTAATATGTATATCATTACTGTTACTATCTCCTCTTTGCTATAAGGTTGAGCTAAAAACACAGCAAACAGAAGAGTCTCCCCTCAGACCCGTCTCTGTGACTGCCGTAAACCACCTTCTACTTTAAGAAATCAAATTTCACACTTAAACGCCACACGGGGAGATTTGGCAAAGTTGGCATTCAAGTGCAACACGCTCCGATTTGATTTTAAGTTGGCACACACTAAGCATCCGCACTGAGTCTGATTGAACTAATAAGCTCGCGCCTGAAACCTTAAGTGACACTCTAAAACAGCAACAGTGTCAAGTCTCAAATGGGCGATGCCACACCAAGGCAATGATGACACGAGCATTGTGTATAGGGGGTGAAGAGTATGGTAATGTTGTCAGTGCACCCCGAGGCTTCAGAGCCATCATACGGCACAACAAGAAGCCCTGCGATACGCTGTCTCGTTACTGGCTGGCACGTTTTCTGTCAGTCTTCCTAACGCCAGACTGCTGCTCTGATTACTTCCTCTCCACTTCCTACATCTCCTGCAGACTGCTTGACCTTTTGTAATTACGTAAAATGATATATATTTCGCTCTTTCTGCAGGGTAGAATATCCCGAACATGAAAACTTGTGATCATGATAGCTCATGTGATCATCATAACTCCAGTCTCCCACGAGCATGATTGCTAGTGTGTTGATAGCTGAAGGCAGCTTGTTTTCTTGGAAAGAACGAAGCCTGATGAGTTTGATTCTCAGCCAGGAGGAGAGGACTTCAGAGCCAGGGGACTCTGTGGCAGTCTGAAAACCCCCAGAACATTTCAGGCAATATATAGTCAGATTACTGCCTGGGTTGTTTGCTCTTGGATCAGTGACAGGATTTGTTTTAACATTTGTGCTACATTGGAAAGTGAAGAGTGGCACAAAGGACAAAGAAATACTAAAACAACAAAGCGAGATAAGCTGCACTTGAAATAACAGCAATGTGAGCGCATATTACAGCCTAACAGCAGCGCATGTTCCTCAGACTGCTGCACCGACCAATGATTGGCATTCCTTAACTTATTGATCTGAGCCCGTTTTAACAGATTTAAACTTTGTATCACACAACCTCACTGCGTGGAAGTTACTGGAATCATCTGCGGTAACAAGAGGACATTTTGTCACCTAATTTCTTAACTACAGGATACATTCATACGCTAACAAACGTATTGTTCAACACAGTTTATAAGAAAGCACTGTGATAAATGCATCCAAGAAAAGAAACAATAAAACCATAATTTGTCATCAACCTTGACAGCAGACCAGCAGCCTCCTGAGTTAAACTCTAAATTTATATCATATCTTGACCCGAGTACAAACAATGTACGAATTTTTGCAGGCACACACTTTTGATTAAAGCCTTTTTTTTTTTTTCCTTTTCCTTTTTCTTTTTTGATTTTGAACAAATACTAACCTGTGTTTTTCCAGGTTTAATGTTTGGAAACATTATTTTTGACCCGACACATGAATGAAGGCATAATTTTCTTTTTACCCCAGTTTTTGTCAACTTACTGCTGGTTTCACCGTAAAAGCACAACACTGCCTTCACATTTAAGGACATTCAACATGAAGTGGACGTGATGCACCATTAACTGCAGCTTCCCTACTTTACAACTCAGTTGGAAAA
Organism: Embiotoca jacksoni; assembly: GCF_022577435.1. Classification (NCBI taxonomy): domain Eukaryota; kingdom Metazoa; phylum Chordata; class Actinopteri; family Embiotocidae; genus Embiotoca; species Embiotoca jacksoni. The sequence goes on from NW_027185425.1 coordinate 10,466,912, forward strand.
ACTGCCTTTAATGTATTATATTAACCTTCCTGCTGTACTCGGGTCTTTCGTTGCATCAAAATGGCTGTGAAAACGGGTCACGAAAGACCCGAGAGCAGCTGGAAGGTTAAATTCCACACATATGGCTCCGTTCCCCACTAGCGTATTATGGTTATAATCTGTGCTGATACTGATCCTGTAAATCAGATCAGTGAATTTCTACTTCAAGATAAAGATCAAGATCCAGACAGAGTTTATTGTCGCACGGGGAAATTTATGTTGGGCTCAGATTTACTGCCACACAGAACTTATTTCAGACAAACAGAGAAGCATCATTGCAGCAATTAATGCATAAAAGTGTCCACGTTTTGCAAGTGCAGAAGTTTATTTAGTCAACAATTGAAAATACAAAAAAAAAAAAGAACAAAAAAAGAAAATGTAAAATAAAAGTGTAAACAATTGCACAGATGATTTGCTTTTTGATTTTAATACACTCAGGAGGAAATAAAAATATTCAATGTACATCTAATTTCCCACTTGTCTTATAAATAACCTTTTTTAATCACTATTCAGTCAAATATTTAAGTCTTCACAGTTTTAGTCATTAAAATTAGTCCCTCCCATGCACTCATACACACAAACGCACACACACAGGAACAATGAAGAAATCTGCCATGAAACTTAATCACAAAAGGTCATGTTGTTGAGTAAGAAGCAGATTAAATTAGCATAGTATTAGATATGGAAAATGACTTCTGTCAAATCAAACTGTAGCACAATTATAATATGTTAATTACTTATTTCATTAAGGAAGTTGATTGCGGTGAACAGACGAAATCATGCGGGCAGAGACACCTGGAAAGAGGTGATGAGGCTTGAAAGTCTCTCTCTCTCTCTCTCTCTCTCTCTCTCTTTCTCTCTCTCTCTCTCATATCATCATCATCATCATCATCATCATTTCCTTCCTGCGTCCTCGTCATCTATTCTCACTCTGGCTTTTCACGTACGTATTAATTGCCTGAACGTGCCACACAAGAATGTTTCAAAGGGCACGGGACTTCTCATTTGTTCATCAAAGGGGAGATGATGAGCAGTGTGAGATCATATGACCTACCCACAATGCACCTCAGGGGAACCGAGGAGCAGAATCAGTACATGAGGCAGCCAATGAAAACACGGGGGGGAGAAAAGGAAAACATTGAGGAGGATTTATCACTCAGCGGGCTGGATAAACAAGATCAGATTTTACCAATTAGTGTTATAATAAAATGGAATTGTTTGTGATGGTAGAAAAAATTATTGGTGGCTCTGTGTTTATCATCTCATATTGAAATGCAGACATTGCAGCTTTAGAGCTTCACTGAAGAGTGTGGTTTTTTTTTTGTTTTTTTTTTTTAAATGTTTATGCTTTGGATTTAACTAAAGATTTATCAGTTTTGTGGCAACCTTTATGAATATTTAACCGGCAGCTGCTTTTGCTTTCAGATGAATGACATTGAGAATGTGAGGATCATTGACGTCTACATCGTTTGGTTTGTTTACTCAAGCAACATAAGACAGATTTCATGAGCAGCTTTCTACGGTTAGTCCATGATATTAAAAAACTTGTAATTATAAAACAAAGTTATACATCATTTAGAATATTAGGAAACAAATAGTTTTAATCAAATTACATTTAAAATCACAAGTTCCCAGATGTGAATACAGAGTTGAAATTTGTACATGTAATTTTTGCACCTCAAATGCAGCAAGCTCAAACCAGGAGAGATCGGAGAGTGACCGTAACAAAACATCAGACACGACATCTATGTATCATCTACTTTCACTACGTTGCCGCTTAGTGGTCCAACAAAGAACCTCCAACCACCGAAAGGAATATTTCTGCCTACCGAGATAGAAAAATCGTTCCCCAAAACACCTGACGCAGCACCAAGCAGCAGCCACCGAGGATGAGAAATGAACTCAAAATGGCCGAAACAAGAACCTGCAGTTCTGCAAATTACCACTTGAGGATGACTCCAAAAATGCCCAACATTACAGCAGAAATGAACACGTTTACAGCCTGGTACGAAAAACTTTTTGTGTTCATTCAGCTGTAGAAGTGGTGAATTTTTATGTAACTCACCCTTTAAAATTGCACAAGGGCTTGAAGTTATACACAATTAAGGGCGGGGCTGCTTTGAGTAACAGCTGCCTGCAGGTTGAAACAAACAGGCCGGAAACACTCAAGACTGACTGTGTTTTCCAGCACCCATTTTACCGTCCTATTTAGTATGCCACAAACAGATTGTAGCACGTCACAATACATAGCAGTAGGACGATAATACCAGGACATCCTACTACATCCATCAGCATGCTTTTCTGGCTGTTCTGACCAACAATCCTCTGCGCAGCAGAAGCTACGTCACATCCACAGAGAGTTGGTGGCACTAATTCTCTGCCCGCTGAACAAGAAGAACAGGAAGCAGAAGACAAAGATCATTCCAAATTGATGAATGTCGTGCTATGGATCCGCGATGGATCTGACCAAGAGGGTTAAAAGTTCAAGGTGCATTTTTATGACGAAGTAATATGTTCCATTTGAATTCATACTACATGCAACAGTAGGCGCATACTTTGTAAGGGCAGCTGAATGAACTGAAAACAAAAATAAAAACTATGAGATTCAGTGACATCACTAACACTACATCCATTTTTTATATAGTCTTGGCACAGTACACAACAGCAGGATGCATCAGCTACACAGAAGACAATTAAGAAGGTAATAAACTGTAAGTATGCAGCAGACTTTGAGTGCATAAATATAAGATAAAAAAAAAATAGCTGTGTAGCAGCAGCATGAAGGATAACAAAAGAGCTTGTCAGTTTGATATAGAGACAATATTAAGATTAATAAACAAACTGACATATAACCTACAGTATGTTTTGAGTTGAAGTAGTTTGTAAGTTTCACAGGAAACAAATATTACAGGGAAATGAGTGGACACATGAAAGCTCTTAAGTTTCCATTTCCAAAGCCAATATACAATTTTACCATCTTTGACACAATGAGGCTGGAAATCCTAAAAAAAAACAAAAGAAAAAAAAAACAAAGCCAAGAAGGAAATATGTCCCATACCAACCCAGCCAATAAAACATCAACACCAAGTCAGTCAATTATAAACTGATATTGTCGGGCGTTTTCTTATTTCACAACCATAAAGCAGCAGAATGAAAGCACCAAACAGCAGGAACACAACCTCAGACACTACAAGGACATCATGCAAAAGTAAATATCACACATCATAAAGACATCGGAGATCAGAAACACCCGGCAGACGCCAAGAGACAACATAAGCCATATTCAGCACTTCAACATGGTCAGAAGAATCTAAACTTCATGTTACTGCAAACAAACATCATCTGAATACACATGAACTCACTATCTGCATCCGAGAACAAATAGCACACATTTACCTTGAGGAGGAGGAGCAGCAGAGGAAATCACAAGGGTCACGTGATGTTACGTAATCCAAACTTTACGGCCAGAAAGTGAAACTCCACTTCCGGTTCTGAAGTGCTAACAGAAACCAACAGGTTTCAGAACAGGTGACATGGTACTGTTTGCTGACGAGACTATTTTGGAAATCTTACATTTCCAATTCAGCACACCTGTATGCATCTGAGCAATTGGAGGGACGGCAAGGCACAAAAGTAGGCGGGGCTTGACAGGTTCAAACAGACCTCTGTCAGCAGAGGGTGCGTTTGATATGTGTTGCAGCATGGGGAAGATGTCCCGTGACTGTTGGGAGTCTAGATGCCTGCCTGCAGGTACCTGTAGAGCTGATATCTTCTCTTCATTACATGTTTAAACAGAATGATGATTGTTCAGGCTGTTGAAAATTTAAAAAAAAACCGGATTCATTCCCAATTTAATGTCTTTATGGTTTAAGCTAAAATAAGAAATTTCATGAAAGTAGTGTTACATACGGAACATGAAAGGATGTAGCAGAAAAAGAGGGACCGTCAATCTTTTTTCCAACTGCAACTGTTGATGAACAAACTACTGGACAAATACAAGTTGTACACGTTCACACAAAAGTGTTTTATATTTCACTGAGCACCACTAAACTGTTGTTGGATAAAATAATATAATACAGCTGCAGATATGTTTTTCTGTGATGCATTCGAATGTTACAATCATCTCTGGTAAGTGCAGAACAGCCGTGTGCGATTTTAGACAAGATTGCTCTGTCAAACTTCAGGCACTACACAAGTAAGTGTACTACATTTAAGTGTACTAACGTGTACACAGTTTGAGACACAGCCATGGTCTTCATCAGAAGATGGAGTTGTAAATGTTCATATATTTCATAGATTAATTAAAAGACTAATCATCCATGTTGACTTAAGAGCTGAGATTCAAAGATCCTCCTTGACCTTAAAACCTGTAGTTGGCAAAACAATCTTACCTAAAAGTCTATTTAGTAGGTGGTCTGGAGCATTCGGTCATACCACATGATCATCGGCATATGAAGCTCGAATCAGAGAGTAGTTTTATTCTCATACTCGGTTTCATGGCTGCATTTGCCTTATAACTGCTTATAATAGTTGGACTGTTGGACACTACTTCTAGATCCACACATCAACAACCTCCGGGCTATAAATCATTCCACAAAGCCGTCATATTTTGCCAAATTGGATACATTTCATAATTTATTATCTAATCAGTGGCCAGAAAAGTTTAAGCCGATCTGAAGCCTCTTCGCTTGATTGAAAGACTGACACGTCTTGTGTGAGTTACTGAAAGACTGCGAGATGATGACGACGCTAAATGACACTCGCCTCTGACAAGTGGCAAATGGAGAGGATTAACATAAGCCAATGAGCTACCGAATGAATATATGTTCAAACCTCATTTGAAGTGGCATCTGTGACATTGCCATGCCAATTTAGAGAGAATTCAATCTGCTGGCATCAACTCTCTAAAAGTGTGATTGGACTTGTGAAGAGACCAATTTGTTTCTAAATGTGTGCAGCCAGGCCTTTTTGTGATTATGATACCATATCTCTATCTATTCTTGAGCTTCAGCTGTATTCTCAACTCCATCAGCACTCAAATTAGCCTTTCTTATCAAGTATTTGAAGGAAGATTAGGGCATAATACAGTCTATCATTTTGAGAGGCAGGGTTAATGTTTGCTGGGATGTTTGAGAGGTTATCAGCTGTCAGTACAAATTGCTCGAAAGTTGATGAAGTCTGTGTTTCATTTGTGACCAGCAGTTAATGCAATGTACAAGACTTGTATTCTGGGATGAATTATTTTTGATGAGACTTTTTCATCAATTTCATGCATGTTTGTACACTCCATAAATGAAACTGTCACTGTCCAGAATCTGCTGGTTTGTCCTGGCGGCTGCAATTTTCCAGTTTGCTTCTAAAAATATACAGCATATGCAGTTTTTACAGATGTGATGATAACTTTTCCTCTTGTTGCTGCTACATTTCATCATAGTTTTATGACAAATAGATTGTATAGATTTTGTTTTATTGCTAAATTCGTTTTTAAAGTGTTTCACGTTTATCTGAATTGTTTTAATTCTGTCTAATGCTGTGTTGCACTTTGGTCAAATAATGTTGGGTACAAATGTGCTATGGAAATAAAATGTACTTGACTTGGACAACCTGGTATCACCCCAAATTGTGTAATACACCTGCCAGTCCACTAGAGGACAGCGTTTCAGAGTCCTTGCTTTGCCTCGTCCAGGTGTCAAAAACCACGTGGTTACGATTAGGCAGCAAAACTACTTGGAAAATATTTCTTTAAACACTTGTGTCACATTCTTGTGGACTCAATCGCCGGACCCGTGAGTGAAGGTTTTATCCATAAGACCACCTCAGATGGACTTCAGCGCTTGTATTACATTGATTGATCTGTCTACTTTTCACTCCGAGGCGAGGCCTACCGTCAAACTAACACGCTGTCCTCTAGTGGACTGGCGGGTGTATTGCACAATTTGATAATGGGCTGGACTTGACTGGATTAGAAGATCCCCCTGTGTTTTTATGAAGCTAGAAGCCAGTTAGCTTAGTTCAAACTCCTCAACAGCTAACCTACCTCTGTATGAAGGTAATACATAATCTCCCAGCACTTCCAACTTTCACTAGTCAACACAATATATACCGTTTGTTTGATCAGTATAAGGCTCCTATAAAAGGGCAACTTATCCCTTTTACACTTGTCTTTTTACATATTAAATAAATTCGTTATAACATGTTCATTAGTGAGAGTTGGAGGTGCTGGTTGGTAGATTTTATTAAAGCTCACTATTTGCAATTTTTTTCCCAGTATTTCTGCAAAGCTAACAGGCTGCTCCAATACAGATATGAGAGAGGTAGCAATCTTAAACTATCAACAAACTGTTGACAGAAAGTAAATCAGCACATTTACTAAAATGTACCCAAAACAAATTTCTTTAACACACAAGTCTTACAAATGGCAGAAAAAAAAAGAACAACTAAACGTAGATTCACTGAGGAAACAAAATGACACCAGATAATTAAGAAACAAATTACAGAGAACTCGAGCATAAAAGAGACGAGAAGAGAAAAAAAATTATTATTTGTTTTAAAACATGCACAACATAGTTTGCAGTGCTGTTAAACTCTATTGTAATATACTGTAAGGTGTTTCTGTTATTTAGCCTCTGATATAAATGGGGTGGACAAAATATCAGAAACACCCTAAAAAACAACAATCTACGCTATATTGGAAAAATAAAACTTCTATACTATATACTTTAATATATTTTCTGATGAAAATGAAGGAGAATCCATTCAAAACATTTGATTTAAAAGTCTTCTGCTTGCCCATCTGTAGTGTTCTGTTTCTTACTTGTAACTTAGAGTAAAAGCACCAGTTTTGGGGAGCCGAATGTTGCAGGAATCCGTATGAAATCGTGTGTGTCTCATGGTTTGATTATGGTGATGAATGATTATCATCTGTCTTGCTCTCACAGGGCAGCCAAGTATAGAAATGACCAGTTTCTTAGAATATTATCTCTCGTGTTTGTGCAAATGGCACTTTAATGCTTCAGAGATGTGTCTGAATAAAATTTGAATAACTGGATGTGAAAGAGGAGGTTCACTCTGGTGGGGTCCGCTTTTAAAACAAATCGTGTGTGTGTTTACGTGTGCGTGCGTGTGCGTGTCTGTCTGTGTGTGTGTGTGTGTGTGTGTAGCAGGACACTGGAGCCGTGTGCATGTGTGTTATGTGTGCAGGAGAGCTTGTGTTTGCCCTGTCATATGATAAATGTTCTCTCTCTTATAATCTATGTGCTTCAAAATATGATGTATGTGAGGATGAACTTTGAATTATAACCTAAAGAGTGACTCATTAATCTTCTGACTTTGCTGGGGAGTGGACCGGAGGAATCCATTTTGCGTGTTTATGTTTTATGAATAATGCAATATTGCGACTGACCGGTTGGATGTAGGCAATGACGTTCAGACACATAGAAGTCAACATCCCAGCAAACAGAGCTGTTTGCTGTGATGAAAAGGCGGTGAATGTGTGTTAGCATTCACGAGGAAGGTCAGCAGATCCTATTGGGGTTTCACTTGGTGTGATGGCTACATGACTCCTGTCTTCTGGAGATACGGTTATGACCAAACTGACCCGTCTTTCCTCATCTCATTTCTTGCTATTGTGTATTTGTTGTTATTATTTTGTTATATTTTGGTTTACTTCTCTATCTTTTTTTGTTATCTTACAAGGTTTTTTTTTTGTTGTTTTTTTTTTTAACTCTTTAACATTTTCAATATGGCCACTGTTGAGGGAGGAAACACCAAACCATCCTCAGTAGAATGGTAAATAAATTTGATTTTGAACCTTAAATTCTGACTGGCCTCTTACAATATTCCAAGTAAATACAGATAGCATTTGATCCAGTTATTTGTTCGAATCCCAAAATCAACCCATCCATAATTGAAGAAGTGCTGACTGGTTGCACAAGCTTAGTCAAGATGGTAGAGGTGCAATAGTTATGGATAGACAGGGATTACTTATTATTTAGTAGAGTAATCACTGCAATAAACAACAACAACAAGAAAACTATGAGCTGTGATGAGGCAACTGCACCGGATACATCTTCCTCCAATCTGAGTCAACTGTGACACTCATGGTGCAGAAAAGTCTTAAAAATGAGCTAAAAGTAGCAGAGAAATGAAATAAATAAAAAAATAAGAACACTAAGCCAAATTTCTAAGTTTCAAGTAACCTCATGTTGCATATGAAAAATAAAAATCTTGGTTTCATATTTTAAGCTCAAATAAAAATGATGGATGGTATAAACGTAGGGGACTTGAAGCTCATTAAAGAGCTGTAGTAGGCACAGCAAAACACAAAAGGTTGGGTTTCAAGCGTTCAAATGTAATCTGAAATGGACATCTGTACAGTTTAATGATAGACTGCATACTGTTTTGCTATATTTCAATTATTATAATGTTTGTTTTACTGTCTTTTGTTTGTTCCTTTGCTTTTTTCGGTACTGATACAAGGTGGATTATCTTGATTAAATTTTTTTAATTGAACAGAACATTAACACGGTTGAAAGTTACATAAATGATCCAGATGTAAACAGCTACTTAATTGTTTTCAAAGATTATCCACCCATGTCAATTATCTGCTCTCTGCCATCATTCAAAGCTCATTACCCTTAAAATCAGATAGAAGAGGCACCTGGAAAAAAAACTGAACACAAATTTAATATACGTGAACTGATTTTTGCCATAATTCCACCAACTCTCACTTAAAATTTCCAATATGGCCAATAAGGTTTTTAATATGTTTATTATGGATTTTTATACCAATCAATGTCAGATCAAAACATATTGTTGTGTGACAAGAAAAATAATAAAATACTAACCACTCAGAAACTGAACGTTTTATAGTTAAGGCTTGAAATATGACTTAATTGAATAAAAAAAAATAATAATCTAAACAGCGTGTTTGCTTCTTCTCCCTGCAATATGACACAGGAAGTTTGTGAGAATCTGCAGCAAGAGAGGGAACTACAGCTCTATCCAATCATTTTTTAACACAAATATGCCTTGTTACAGTTTTTACAGTCATTTAGGCATCTTCTGGGTCAATTATTGTTTTCCGTGGGGATGCAGAAAAGTCTCCGCTGCTATTCTAAATAGTCATTTAGGGCCTGAGTCCCTCGTGGTGTTCTCAACCGGAGTGACAAAATCCTTTTCACCAGGAAATGTAAAAACCTACCAACTTATCAGGTGAGCCCAGACACAATGTAAGAGGTGATTTACTCTGAGCAGGCTGCATGTCACCGGGGCTTTCATTGTCTCCCTGAGGTCTGATTTGAACTTAAATTGCTTCTGTGAAGACTTGGCTTGGCTTCTCATTATGTTGCCCCTCCTACTGCTCAAACATTAAGGAGCCCCATGTGCTGCGGTACACTGTATTCTCAAATGGTAATGGCCTCATTCTTTACCACCATTACTACTGTACAACCATCTGTCAAACTGCTGTGGTCGCCATTAAAAGTCTTGTTTTCCAGGTCATCAAAGAACAGAGCAGAGGCAAAAGCTGAGAGGCCGAGATATCTAAAAATCGATGAAAACAGTAAAATGCTGTAGTCAAAATATAATTTGCACTATCAAATATAATGCACACTGAATGTTGAGTCTATATTTTGGGAGTTTCATGATATTGTTTTTCCCAAATAACTGAGGAGAAAATTATTCGAATTTAGGAAAACATCACACACATGCAAATATCAAAATGCAGGCAGTCTGATTTTCCAGAGAAATTAAAACCACTGAAGAATGATCCAACCTGATCACAAATCAGTTACCATTAAAGCAACAGTTTGGCATTTTAAGAAATATGCTTTTTCCATTTTCTAACCATGAGTTAGAGAAGGTCAACACCGCTCTGATATCTGTCTGTTCATCTATTTCTTAAATATGATGGAAACGAACTGAAAACAGTCCAAAGGGGACAAAATCCCCTACTGGTGGCACATCTGAAGCTCATTAAAGAACCATTATGTTGGATGTTTTGTGCAAGGCTTCATGGTGACCGTAGAGTCTCGTGCCCACTTGGAAACGGAGGGTACGGCGAGGGGTGTTCAGTTGGTTGCAATCTGCGACTTCACTTCAAGATGCCACTAAATTCTACACACTGCTCATTTGATCGCCCTGGACGTCTTATTGGCTGCAAAGGATCAGTGACTTCAAGCAACCTGACCAAGAAATAGTCCTCCGCATGAACCTTGATGTTAATTTTCTTTCCTTTTGGTCAGAACCAGGCTAACTGTTTCCCCCTGTTTCCAGTCTTTGTGCTAAGCTAAGCTAAGCTAGCTTCAACTGGCAGTCACATTACAGTAGAGACACGAGAGCGGTTTAGTGTTTTCATTTAGAAAGAAATGTTTTAAAATTACCTATGTAATTTTTGCAACAAATTATTCTGTTTCGATGAAGTGGATCAGCAACTGTATATAAAATGAACAAAATCATGGAAGTAAAGACGAGAATTTCTAGGAACATTTGACCCTGAAGACCCAACTATTTTGTTTCAGTTGTTTTTGTTAAATGCAAAGAAAATCAATGTAGTTTTATCTATACTGCAAAATCAGAGCACTTTATACTGAAATTCATATTAATGAATTAGACAGAAGAGTATAATTGAAAAAAAAAAAAAAAAACAAGCAAGAAGATGGAACAATAATACAATGATTCGGAACACAAGCTCATCATCTATGTGTATTCTCAGAGGACATTTTCGTATTCTGCATATGTTTCTGTATATGTTCCGTTTTTCTCTCTGTATTGGACTCCAGTTTGCTCATCAACATCCAGTAATTTGCGTGCTGCGTCAGATGATTGACAACAGCACTCATTAGACAGGTTAAATGCTCTATTTGGCTGTTAATTATTACCTATTCCTGATATCTAGGAACAAAAGACAACAAACACACACACACACACACACACACACACACACACACACACACACACACACACACACACACACACACACACACACACACACACACACACACACTCCGCAGCTTGCCGACCCATCACAATCATCTGCAACGAGATAGAGAAGGATAGACCGGGCAGGAAAGTGTACATTAACAAACTTGTAACTGCTGGCGAAGTGCCTCTCACCCTTCTTGTGAGCAGCCAGGCAGCCATAACCAGATGCATCAAGCACACATTACATCCCTGTACCCTGTGTATTTACTCTGCCATCCAGCCAGAAAGATTAGTTTAGCTGGAGAGTTGATTTATGGACGACATAAAGTAATCCCTTCTTGTCCTGCGTGCTGTAGTCGTGCCTCCTCCTTCGCCAATGCGCCGAGCTTACACAGTCTGAAAGCCCTTGATACCGTGTTCGCCCTAAGGTGTAATGTTTGATAATATAACTACTGCTTCTGTCACCCAGACCCCCCAACTCATCTGCACCCACAGCGGAGCCTCCACCCCCCACAAATACATTACAGCCCCACAATGCTTTGAGATTTATGAGCGAGTAGTGGCACAGGCGAGAGAGAGAGAAAGAGAGAGAGGGAGAATATGCATTGATTGAAAGCCCGAGATAGTCCCATCCAATCCCGCCCCAAAGAACATCCGTTATTTTGCATCCTGACACAGCGATTGATAACTCGTAAATGTGTGCGGGGATGACAAATGCAGATGGAAACTGACTCTGACAAAAATGATAACGGCATCGGTCTCGAGGGGGTGACAGAGGTGGAGGTGGGATGCTTCTTAAAATATTTAATAATTGATACGGAGGCAGTGAGATGTTGTTTGACCCTGGAGGAGTGTGAATGTCATCAGAAAATTGCCAAGACTTTGAAGTGAAATACATTAATGATGTGTGTGCGTGTGCGTTCGTGTATGTGTATATGTTTGCAGAGGAAGGAGAGAGGTTATGGCCTGTAATGGCCACTAAACTGTGTCTGCATTATTACTTGTCCTCAGATTATAAAATTTAATAGTTTTTTTCTTCTCGAGTCAGAGACGTTGTAAAGCTGTTGTTCCTGCGGTGCCGTAAATCAGCTGCATTTAGCTTTACTACACGCTGACGAGCCTTTATAAGCACAAGATAAACTCTTGTTCATGTTTATGGTTGTAGGTCAACTTTGGTTTTAAAGATCTGGTGAACATTTAGAAAACACAACATATTTATTTCCTGATACCATACAGGTCATGTAGTTTATTAGATGAGAGTGTAACGATGCAATAAAGTCATGTAGTTTGTATGTCAAACACAGAGACCACCGTGTTAATTAAAATTCTCTTTGTGCATGAGACTGTGCGGAGATCATTAAATAGATTGAAGACAAACTATCCACATGTTGATTATGTTCAGTGTAACAAAAGTATGATGTCTTTTGACAAGGAAAATCCATTTGGAGTGCAAGGTGCTGTCCAGATTCTCGCCGCTTGACTGGCTGCAGCTGAGAAGTGCTCCTGTTTGCAACTATTTGATGTCTAATAGTTCAAAACACTTCCTCTGCCGTTAATCTCTTTCGGTGTATGAATATAGATCGCCAGCGGTGTTGACCAAAGTGATAACTGACTCTGGTGTCGAACAACGTATTGATTAAAGCAAGCAAGAAAACATCTCAAGTTGTGTGTTAACGTTCCTGATAGCATCTTGTCCCTTACAGAAAAATACACATGAATTTCACATGTGCAAAAACTCACATGATCACGTGACCACATTCACATGTGATTGTTCCCATGTGAATCATGTATTTGGTCCATTGGAAACTTGTGGCTTTTAGAACATTTTCATGGTGTCGTGTGTGAAGCCGGTGTAGATACCCACGGGAAAACCTTTCCACGTATTTTCCCCATGTTATTATATGTTTCAACATAGATCTGATCACGTGTACCATGTGGAAAACATGCAAATCTCATGTGTTTTTTCTGTAATCCTACAAGTCCATAACGTAATAACTGAGGAAAGTGTTCAGTACCAACACATTTCAATTGTCTTTTATCTCCATATGTACTCAGACTCCTGCCTCATCTATCTCTCCAACACACTCACCAACTTACAAATCGACCAACTAGGCTGATACAAACCAAAATACTTCTGTTACCTAAATCTAACCACAGCCAGGACTCATGTGAACCCTGAAATCTAGTTCAAAGTCCTGCAATTTAAACTCCACGCTCACCATCCGACCAAAACACCAACTCTCCCCCAAAACGTAATTGGGAAATAAATCTAATAATAGATATATATAATTTCAAACTGTCCATGGTGTACCCCGCCTTCACACATAAGTCAGCTGGGAGAGTCTCCAGCACCCAGTGACCCTGTTCAGGACAGAGCAGGTAGAGATAACGGATAGATATATATCATTTCTGTAAGGGTTGCATAATTTTGTAGGTAGTTTTCTAAGTGTTTGAAAATTTAGGCCTTTAAAATGTGTTTGCAAGACTTACTGTAGAGGAGGAGAGGTTTAACAACAACTTAAAGCTAACCTTCTCACACAGCAGACAGTAAAAGGCAAACAAACACAGAAAGTTGCAGTAACGGGGTGCAACACACCTCCATTTCAGTTCTCCTCATGCTGGATCTAACACTATGAAAATGTGACTTGCTCTGGATTAAAGCTGCGTCCACACGTCTCACATTGAAACATCTAAATTCCTCTCCATATGGGAATCTGTGGTCCCCTGTGGTGGACACAGCGGGAAGCTGAACAGTTTCAGCCCCATCGCCTCTCATAAACAGCCCCAGAAATCTTTCTCCTGTCCAGTTTGGTATTAAGACAAATCAGCCTCAAAAGTCCGGTGTGTGAAGCATTTCAATCCTCTTACACAAGTCTGATGTCTGAAAAGAAACAGACAGTTAAGACGTTTCAATTAACAAAGTGCATCAGATTAAAGAGCGCTGTTGTGAAGTCCATTATGTGGCTCATGGAGGAAACAGACAGGTAAATAATATCGTTGGTCCACTTTATAGTTTTATTAGAACACAAGAGGATGAATTGATTCATAAATGTGTAACGGGAAATGGACGGAGATTGGTGATGGACAAACAAAAGGTGGTATTGATTCCCTAAATGTTAAACCTGTATAGATGTATAGAGAAAACTCAGGTAAATCTTTGACTGAGTTGCATCAAACTAAAGCAAAGTGTTCACCTAGAAATAAAATTGTGCCCTACAAAACGTCCTTCCCCGCAGGCTACGTTCACACTGATGTGTTTTTTTTTATTACTGTTTTAAAGTGAAAGCGATATCGATGAACCTTTTCACAAACTGCTAAATGAACAGCATGTCTCCTGCACATAAAAGCAATTGCAGCGTTATATAATGTAGAATTGAACTACACAACAGCTGCCAGCAAAAGCAACAATTTGTTATCCATGTTGAATTAAAGACTTTGTAGTCCAAGCTGATGTTTGCTTTGCTCCAGTCATGTGATGAAGGTAGGACAGATCAGGAAAAGGATCTTCATTACTGAACGGATTTAATCAGGAAAAGAAACTGGATATCTGTGTGATCGTTTTCGAAAGTCTTCGTTTCCGCTTGTTCAGACCAAAACAGCAGCGTTTTTACAAGTCTCGCCAGAGTTGCATGAATGCTCGGTGTAAAAGTAGCAACAAAAACATGCTAGCGCGGATGTGGATTTGACCCCATCGATGGATTACTGAGGAGGCCTACCGGGAAGAGGTAACGTCACAAGTGCCCGAGGTCAAAATGTCCCAGTAAGAGAGTGCAAAGACACTAAACGACCATAAAGAGATAAACAATGGTTGCAAAGACATTCAAACAGCTACATAGAGACATAAAACAATGCAAAACAACTCCAAATGAGAACAAAAGCAGATAAACCCCCCCCCCAGATCAAAATAAAGAGGCATCTCTTGCATCTCTTTCAGTCAGGGTTCTTGCGGGGGGGGGGGGGATTTTTACATGTCTTTGTTTAAGGGGCCATTCTTCTAATCTATCTATGTTCATCCTCTTGCCTGGCTGAGCAGATGTTAGTAGGATGCATACAATACAGTACATGCCAGCTCCTAATAGAGGAGAACTGGGAGTGATTGGGTCTGTCGCCCTCTGGGAATTCAAGGTGTAGAGCAGCTCCCTACAAATGCCATCACTTTAGTAAATGAACTTCTGCATAAAGCCGCACTAAAATTCTGATTAAAGTTGGACTGATGTTCCTCAGAAGTTAGTTCAAGCTCCCTTTTTTTTTTTTCTTTTTTTTTTTTTTTTTAATACGTTTGACAACGCCTACCTCCAGAAACGAGGGGTGAGGAGACTGAAGAAGCAAAGGAGAAGGAGACGACAGGAGCAGAATGTGAAGAGACATTAAAACATTTCAAATGAAAGGTGCGTCAGAAGAGCTTGTCAGTGCATTACCGCCAAGATTAAAGGGGTCTCGGTGTCTTCTGTCGGGTTCAAGGGAGACTGCATGAGGATTTGGCTCAGACTCTTAAATACCTCTGTCGACTAAGATTCAAACAAACACTTCCACAATAATTACATGTTGACTTTTCTTCATTTCCAGAAGAGAAGGTAAAACATTTTAAATGAAACTCCTACATTGTCAGCATAAGCAGCCGGTGGTGTTTATTCAAGCGGAATTTTATTTCTTAACTCTATTATTCACTGATTAGGGCATATGGCACCGAAAATAATAAAATAATACCAGCACATTTACAAGCCTTTGGAGTTCAAGAGGAATAAAGTATTTAGTTCAGGTATTAGTTGGGAAAGGAATGTGCCATTGGTTGTCATCAGGAAATAGACAGCCATGCCAAAATTGTTTCTCGAAGGTTTCCTGCTTGCAGTGTTGACATTTTGCAGTTTTCAGCTCTTTTATGGCTTAAAACACACACAAATGTCCTGGAAGTTACTTACACTGCACCACACCTGAAGCAGCTGTCATCCTGGTGTTTCTTTCTCCTTTTTCCTCTTCTTGCTGTGTGTTTCAACGAGAAACAAAATCCTTCACCTGACAATGACCTCTGACTTCCCTGTGTGAATAAAGAAAAGAAACGTCACTACAGCCGCACTCGAGTTTCATTCTTAAGAGTTTTAAAGCTGGAGAGTTTCAAAGGAAAAAAAACACTCACTCTCTGCTCTGGAAACCAGTCGGGAGCTCAGTTGGAACCCGTGGACTGCCGGCGTCCTTAATAGCAACGGCTGTCAGTGCAGACAGGGTGGCTGAACTCTAGATGTGCTTGTCAGACGTCCGGGCAGCTGTGACCGCTGCTGCCGAATGCAAACACGACCGGCCATTTGTATGAACTCAGCAGGCTGAGAGGTGACTGTCAAGGCCTTGTTGGAGGAAGGAGACTTGTGCTACCTGTCTTACCGGAGTGGAAAAGTTCTACAGAAAGAAACAGTGACAGGCACTAATGGCATTTCAAAGTTTTTTTTTGACAGTATCTTGACCTTTGAAGCAGCAGTTTGACAAAACAATATGAAATCTGTGTCCATTTACCAGCTTTTTTCAGACTCTTTAACCATATCCCGGCCTGAGCAGCCTTCATCCACTGATTAAAACCATGCGATGTCACTGAAGCTTCAAATCAATGGTTTCTAAGGTGGATTTCTCTCCAAAAATACTTTCCCCATCTCCTAGAAAACACATTACTACGCAACTAAAACGCTTCTCCAATTATGTTTTGATATTGACGCCATTCACTTCCTGGATTATATTCAACGGCAACGTTTCTTCTTCTATCTTTCTTTTTTTTTGACATGAATAAAGTGCTCCATTATAAAACAAAGTCCTCCAACCAATGCGATTTGTTCCGACCCTCAGGTGTGTCTCTTAAATCATTGCCCCGGCCTCCTGCACCAAAAGCCTGCCGTTGTGTCAAACCGTCCGCCCCAAACACCCCCACCTAACACCAAAACACCAAAACACCAAAACACTCACATTATGAAGATGTCACCTGAAATACGTCACTTCTCCGGGGGAGCAGATTGTCACGTCGCGTATAAACTAACGACATAGAGACCCACGGAGTGGTGTTTTGGAAGACAGTCTCTACATTTATGATCAGCGTCTGAGGAAAGTGTTGGGCTGAATAGAGGGAATACAAAGCTTCACACCCGAGGGACATCTGAAGTTACAGTCTGGCAACAAGAAATTAGTTTTTGGATTAAATGTTGTGTCTCAGGTCAATGTGGACTGTTTCTGTATTAAACCAGACCACCATCTTTCCCTAAAGAAGTCGTGAGACGTAAACCCCCCCCCAAAAAAAACATACTGTATGGTCAATATGTTCAATCTGTTCAGTCAGGCACACGAGAGAACAGATTACTAAAAACATGGCTGAAACGCTTCCTGCGCAGACGCTTCATTAGAAGTCAGTGCAGAGCAGGTCAGCTGAACAGCTGTGAGACAGTGGTAGTAATAAGTCCTCATTTAAAAATGATTCATTGATTAACATTTATTTGGCTGAATAAAAAGACAAATTTCTAACTAACAGTATTTTAAGGAGATTAGATTCTGAATATTTTGAGTCTTCTCACTTTTTGTGTCTTTCACATTATTGAACAAATGTCCCCTGAAGAGATCGTTGCCATGGGAATGATGCCGTGCACACTAGAGGCTTTTTCTTCTGATATTTGCAACATGCATATTCATATCTTACTAAATGTGGATATTTTGTACACACACACTATAATTTTGTGCTTCTGATTTGAACTATGCAAATTAGTTATGTGGCATTTGTAGATCATTCTCAGTCTATAAATGTTAAAAAATAAAAAATAAAAAGACATAAATTTGAACTCTACTGCAGATGGCTCATTTCTGCCTGGAACGAACAGCGGTGAGAAGCTGCAGAATTATATCTGGTTTGACTTTCTTGTCAGTCAAGAGTACAAACACACTCCTGTTATGTTTGAGCTTAATAAAGCACCGTGCAGATAAAGCCCCCAAAACAATTCACTGGAGACATTAATTTCAGCGCTTCAATGGGAAAGACAACAGAATATTCCAAATGTCAAGGTTTGGAAAACCTTCCAAAACAAATGGACGTATCTTTCCCCCAGCGATGAAAAAAAATGGCAGCATATAATAACCCGGAGTGATGCTAAGCTACTTAATGTAAATTCTGCCCCGGAGAAGAAACGTGTGCTCTGTTTAGTTGACCGGTACAAGGGCACACACACATCACAATGGAGACAAAAAGACGGCAGAATTAGTGGAAAAACCGTGCAGACTGAAACAGAAATGGCTGAAAATTGATTTCAAGTTCTGTCAGTGACGGTGAAGAAAACAGCACGCAGGAAAACAACATCCCTCACCAACTGCCTTGAGAAAACAAAACTGTGCCATTAAAAATATAATAGGATTATCGTTTCTGTTTGTTTGTCACGGTGGATCAAGAAAATTACAGTTAAGAGAAGAGCTTAGAGCCACATTGTTATCACCACTTCAGAAAACGAGGCGCAGACACAGGCCATTTGCATATTCATTTACTGCTTTTGAAATTCACCTTTTTAATTAGTCTGTGTGTAACAATCACTTAATATCTGCAAACACCTCGACACAGTGAGCCGCCACAAACAACGTCCTCAGCTGCCGAGCACTTAACACGGGATCATCAAACAGCGGGGAAGTTGCACGAGGCTGATGTGTGTCGCAGTGACGTCTGAGTGGGAGGAAGAGAAGTGAGGAAGAATAGAAAGGAGATGAAGGCTAACAGTCACTCTCAAGGTTGTGGGGAGCTGCGCTTGTTTGTTTGTTTTGCTGTTAGTGCGAGGAACAAAAAAAAAAAAAACAACAAACAAAAGAACGAGACAAAAGCTTCGTGACAGGAAGTCGTCGCAACGGCGCTGATTTCGACCATCCCGGTGTCCTGTCTTGTTTTTCTGTTTGTTGTTATTTTGTTTGTTTCCCACCAGGCAGGGTGACAGGGAGGACTCCCTTACGTGTCCTCGCCTGCCACGCCGCGGCACCGTCCCCCCCCCCCCCTCCCCTCCTCGTCATAATTATGCTGGTCAACAAGGGGAGGGGAGCGCGATTTGCTTCAGGGAACTGCCAGTCATGTGCGGAGCGTCAGGGTCGAGGCTCACGGCTGCACGGAAAAGATGTTTCCAATTATGGGAAGTTGGCAGGAAGAGTTTGCTTTTAGTCCAACACCTTGATTTCGAGCGGAAAAACTACATTTTTCCATCGTGAAGCCCTAGCAGCCGGATGGGGACAACAAATAACAAAACACATCTATATTCATGTGTGAGAGCGAGCGATGCCGTGGAGCCGTGCGTACTATTTGATCTCGTTCGTGGCGTCACACGTAAGTCACAGTGGTTTTGCGCTATCTGCAGCAGATCCGTCACAAAACGGACATTTCCTGACGGTGGTTTCAACAACACCAGTAAATTGGTAAACTACGTGTTTCAAATGTTACCAGCCCGTTAGAGGAGCAGCGTGGAGGATTTTGTTCCATCTGTTGCGAGGTTCAAAATGGAGAACATCTGATCATCCCGCAACTCGCTCTCCCTTTCAAGCCTGTCGGAGAATCTTTGGTTCGCGAACCTCGCGAAAGGCCGTCTGTGGAGCCCGTGTTGGGTTTGTCCCTTCGGGGCTCCTGTAGAAACGCGGCAGCGCAACGTCGAAGAGGACCCGCTCCCCGTGTTCATCCTGAGGTCACAAAAATACAACGACTCTTAGTTTCAGGTGATTTTGAACGAAGGAAAACACAATTATGAATACTGTATCGCATTTCTGCCAATAGAGCCTTCTCAATCCTGCACGCTGGACCTTTAAATGGTTGTTTTTAGTAGTTGTCACTCCCATCGTTATGTCTCTGATTAAACAAACTGCGCCCACTGTGTTTTTACGAACTTAACAAAACTACGATTGCGTTACACCATTAACCACGTTTACTATTGTTACCGTGACGACAAAGGTCTGATCTTCTTGTCACTGGAACTCTCCAACAGACACATATATCATTGATAACAGGCAGGAGGACAGCTGTTTGTACCCTCGCAGCTTAAAGAGCATTCAATTCACCCACACACACACACACACACACACACACACACACACACACACACACACACACACACACACACACACACACACCAATGGTGGCAGAGCCTGCAATCATAAGTCACTTGAGGTTCCCTGTCTTGAACACTGAACTTCGGTACATGGACAGAAGGAGCTGAGGATTGAACCAACAACCCTGCAATTTGTTGACAACCTGCTCCACCACCTGAGGCACAGCTGCCCACACGTCTGGATCATCTCTGGTCTCAATGACAACTGATAACGCACGTTTAATCTGCTGATAATATTCAAAGCAGGTGAGCATGCTGATAAGAGTCCTCTGTTTCCTTTTAGCTTGTAAACGTCCCAGCTTCTGTTTTTCTTTGATACTCCTTGAATGTGTTTTGTTAAATTAACACACAGCTCTGCACCCATTCTTCGTGTTAATAACAACCGGTACGTGTAAATTTCAGTGACACTTTGGTTTCACAGCAAAAACCCACAGCGATCCTTTTGAAATCCGACGTACATGTCCTTTAACTCTAATAGCGGACTCATTAGTGCTGTTTGCTTTCATTTTCTTTCACATATACCGTAGCTGTTAACCTCTGGCAAAGCATTCAATCTCTATTCAAACTCCAGTCATTATTTTGCATTTCATAGCATGAAGTTTTTAAGATTCTTCAGAGGAGAGACAGAATGGTGACAGCAGAAAAATAAATCAAAAGATAGATCGTTTAAGGGTATAAAATAAACAAAGGGAGAAGTGAGAAAAAGAAAGAACATGTAAGGTTTGAGGTTTAGTTAACTGCTGCTGGCCAACAAACACATTTTCATCAGACTAATCAGAAATCTGCTGATGCCTCCAGCTGACAGTCAGACAGCACTGCTTAGATGTTCACTGTTATAAATCATATTGGGAAACACGGCTGCATAAATAATCATTTCTACGGTAGCTGCCACAATCCGATGTTTTATTGTTTAAAATATTATGTGGATTTAGTGTTTTTACTGCAGGTGGATGAAGAAAAATAGTCAGCGATTCGTGTTTGAGTTGTAACTGTAAATATTGTTCCAAATCACTAAAACTTCAGTCACATAATCACATGTAAGTGTATGTATTTTGTGATTTCTTAGAGGAGCTGATCAGTAACGTTAAAGTTTAAGACCAAGTTTAATCTGTCATTTCAATCATAAAAAAAAAATCCTGAGGGAAGATTAAGTCGCACTCTGAATACAAAATGTGATACTTCAAGCTTAATTCATCAACTAATCCGCCGTATAAGGACAAAGTGTTGAGAGGGTTTAGAATCATTTCATTTCAGCCATCACGAAGTACTGAGGGTGAAACTGACAGCTGCCACTCAAACCTCACTGATGTCTCTCAAAAGCTGCAGCTCTGACGGCCGACAGCGTGAGACTGAACAGGCCGGTCCGGCACAGTCTGCCGTGATGTCATCACTGGTTTGAACAGAGCACCATAGTGTGATGCTTCTTATTGATCCCCACAACGGAGCTTGACAGCGGCAGCAAGTTACATAAAGTTAGTTCCAGTTAAGCATGAACTGTGTGAGCGCGGTCACTTGGGAAGAACATGGGAAACTCGTGTGTTTTTACTGTGAGGGATCCGGTATTGTAATTATTGTTTCCTGTGTTTGTCGTGGCTCTGAGCAGTTTGAATTTTATTCACGTCTCTGTCTGGATTCTGCATTTTTCCCAGAGCAGTTTGTAATGAATCCGTTTAAAAGAAGTAACAACCAGGTTATATTTCCCTTTTAGACTGTGTGTACTTTTGAACCCACAAAAATATTTTAACTCTGGGGGTCTGAAAGAGAAAATGTAGGTTAACCGTGTACGACCTGCACCAGTGGGGCGATGTTAGATAAAAATCAACTCGGATTAAAATTTAAGATCTGAAACAATAGAAAACAAAAATCCAATTCGTATTTCTTTAAAAATGTTGAAGAGAGGAAGACATTGTCCTCCCACCACTTTTTGCCTTTAAATAATTCAAATAAAAAAATGCTTTTGAGATCCCCTTCCATTTCCATCACTCACGCAGATGGCAGCTTGGCTCCTCTGACTGGCAGTTAGACTCAGACGATGTGACAGATGTTATTTCATTTCTCTGCTTCTTGTTTTTCTCTGTTTGGACATAGAATAATAATTGGATCTGCTGAGTGGAACTTTCTCACTTTTAGCTCCGTTTTGTGACCAAACTGCTGCAGATCTTTGGTTTTCAGCGGTGAACACTGCGACCGGAAGCAGACGGATATAACCGGCGACTGAGGTGTTTAAATGTGATTTACTCTAAATTCAGTGTTTCTGCAGCTCGAATGATGCACCTAAAGGACTGATAGGACTTCCATTGTTGGCCAGAATCTCACATTCAATGTGATAAAATTTGAAATTTTCGTAAAACCCAACTCCTCCCTCAGCTGTCAGTGAGACAATCCACTTTTTTTTTTTTTTTTGGAGGGGGGTGGGGAGGTGGGGTGAGGGGGTTTGGGGGGGGGGGGGGAATCCTGCAGCAGCAGCAGAGCGCAGCCAATTCACTCTGTACTGTAGAACCAAACCAGTTTTATTCTTAGGACCGCTACGTAGGACTTTCTGACACATTTGATGTGTTTGCATGTATCCGTGTGATGCGTGTGTACATAAATAACACAACTGACTATCTGTGTGCAGGGAGGAGGGTGTGTGTGGGGGGGGTGTAGGGGTGGGGTGGGGGGGGGGGGGAGTGTGTGTGTGTGTGTGTGTGTGTGTGTGTGTGTGGGGGGAGGTTAGGCATGCGGATGTTCCTTCTGCAGCGCCGTCTTGTTGCCGCATTTCTTGCTGACAGGTCTGATCAGAAAGTGATGACAGCCTATGATTGTCAAAACGCCTGTCGCTGAGTGGCAGATCGTCTGTGGCTCTGCCTTATTTCCCACTCCCCCCCCCCCCCCCCCCCCCCCGGTTTTGTCACATCTCTTTCCCGGCAAGCGGGGTTGGCTTAACTCGCAGTGAAGGTAAGGAGAGTGCGCGCAAGGCAGCATGAGGAACTCAATCTCGGCGTGTTGTGCGAAGGCCATTGTAGATGTCATGCGTTAATACTCCCACGGCTGCAGAGAAGCAAGCCAGATAGTGACAGTGTGGGAGTTAAGCCAGGAGTTGGAGAGAGAGAGAGAGAGAGCTGAGTTTGGTGAGTGTCTTGACAAACAAAGCAGAGCTGCTGCTTACATTGTGTCCCGGACAGGTATGCCAAGAGCAATACGGGTAGTTTCCCCGAGAAGAATGCTGAAAGTCAAAGCTTCGCATTGTGCACCAACAGATTCGGCTCACAATAAACTTCCTCTTTTACTCGAGACGTTTGAGGCGTTTGGAGACGAGTGGATTGCCTCCGCTTTAGTAGAAGAATTCAACACGAGTAACAGGAGATTTTTTTTTATTTTTTTTTTATTTTTTTTTAGAGAACGTTAGTTTGTTCTGCACTCTGCATGCTATTGATTGAGTTTGCAGAATTAGTCAACTTCTAGCTTCACCCGGATCATTTCATGTTTTTTTTATTTTTTTTTTTAACAAAGTAGGTACTTAATATTCACAATTCTCACACAGCCGACTGCACAAAAAGTCAAGTGACAAGTAGTTTGTGCAGTGGGGTTACCGCTCGCCGTCGTCGTCGTTTGCCTTCAAATGACCGAAGCCAATCTCATTTAAAACCCGACCGACCGTGTCCCCCGTTGTTGCCCGACGCGGGCGGGGGGGCCCCTCTTTGCGTAAACCGGCCGTTCGGGCGCGCTTCGCTCGTCCAAACGAACGCATCGCATTTGCGCAGCTCAGCGCAAAGCCCACGCTCGTCGCCGTCTCGCCGCTCCCCGCGCCGCCCTCCCGTCGTTTCCCCGTCGCTCTCGCTCCCTGCCGCGATCACGACGGTCGGGCGACCGCCAATTAAAGAGACGTCAAACGAATGCCAACGATGGCGACTTAATTTGGGTCTGGAAAGTAAAAACGGCGATACAGGCGGTGGCTTTAACGCGGTAACTTAGAGTAACTTCGCAAGGAAGTCGGTCGTGCCGCGGATCGGCGGCGCGGCTTGCCCTCGGCGGAGACGCCGAGGCGAGGCGGGAGTGACAGGCCAACATCCATCCGCCTCCTCGTCCCGTCTATTTATACGTATATTCACATTCATGAGCTACTGGACCGTGCGCCGCAGAGCGACGCGTTCAGCTTCATTGGAAAAACCGAACCCCGGCCGCTCCCTCCCGGCAAGTGACAGAGAAAGATTGCAAGCTGCCCAGGTGACAGAGGAGCGGCGGGGGGCCTTGCTGCTAAATCACCGTGGCGACGTGGGCGACGAAAGCGGGATCTCACCCGTGGACCGGAGTGACTCCGCCCTTCGCTTCGGGGAACATTAAGCGGAGTGTTGGTTCTCCGATTAACATCTCCTGACAACTCGGGAAGTCTTCGGGAGGCTCGTTTGAAGACGGAGCAGAGGGGCGCGGGCGACGCGGCAATTTACGACGGGATGGCGGTTAACCTTTAAGTCAGCCAATCATTTTTTTTTTTTTTTTTTTTTTAAACACCGGCAAAATGAAGACTTTGAAATTGTCGGCGTCTGCCGGAGCAGAAGGCAGGCCTCACCTCGGCGACGCAGGGGTTGTGTTCTTTTAGAAATGCACTCTGGTAAAACGACGTTTCAACGAGCAGAGCTTCCGGCGAGGTACTAATTCGCTTGGGCAAAGTCGAGAGAACAGGAGGAACAGAACCGAACGCAGTTGACTTTATGTAAAAGAAGAGTTTTGAGGGGAAAGCGCATGAGTATTGTGCAGTGACATTTTCAAACTGCAAAAAAAACTGATTCAGCTTCAGAAGAAATGATTCATTTACGTTTGTGAATGAGTTGGGAACAACGCCCGAGGTGCGCCGGTGCAAGGGGGGGGGGGGGGGGGGGGGGGGGAGTGCGGGGCACATTCGGCCGATGTTTTTCCGATCATACGGAAGCAATATTTAGCCCGTCGAAGATGTTACAGGAAGTTGTTTTTGTCAAGATCCAACGTGTGTTAAAAAAAAAAAAAAAAAAAAAAAAAAAAATTACAATTTAAAAAGGTCTTTTTTTGTTGTTGTTTCTGTTAAAGAGAGACTGTATGCTTTACATCGACCCGATCGCGCGTCAGCGGCTCGTCCCTCTGAAACCACACAAAAACACAACCGTGTGAGGTTTCTGGCGGTCCGAGCCCGCGACACCGGAGCTGCAGCGCTGCGGAACTTGATCGGTCCTGACACACACACGCCCCGCTGTGTCTCTAACTTGAACGCGGTCCAACTCGTAGTGAGTCATTAAAATGCCAGAAGGCGCAGGTGAAAAGAAAAAAACGCTGTCGTCTTCATAAAAAAAAAAAAAAATGTTCGAAGCCTTTCTCGCTGCAACGTCGGAACATTGCTGACCTCGGTCTGAAGCCGAGTCGTGAAATCGCATTTAAAACAAGCGAACGTTTTAAATGAACTAACAAAACTACATTTCTGTTCATTTTTGTTTTCAAGTGTTGAAGAAAAAAAAAAAAAAGTTCTTTAACTGAACGATCTTAACCTGTTTAGTATTTATTCATAAATAAACTTGACCTCATGCAGTCGTTACTGAAAACAGATTTCTCCACTTCTCATTGATTTTCAACTTCTCCCCCCCCCCACCCCTTCCCTTCCCTGCCCCCCCCCCCCACCCCGCCCCCCCTCCAGGCCTCTGCACTTCCTTCCTCAGTTCTTCTTCAAGCCTCTGACAGTAGCACTGCACATACAGACACTGCTGCCTTTGCATAATGCGGATGCGCCTTCTGTAGGTCGAATGGAGCTCCTTCGACATGTGTCAGAAGCTTTCCGTGTAGGCTTGGACTAATGATGGCACAACGGCCAGCCCACTGCCCCTCAGCATATGCCCACTCTCACGTATGTGTGTGTGTGTGTGTGTGTGTGTGTGTGTGTGTGTGTGTGCGCGCGCGCGCGCGTTTGAGAGTGTGTGCGCAGGGGGTGGCAGGGTTCGTCATGCTGATTAAAAGCAACCCCCCACCCCCACCTCACAAAGCCCCTCAGAAAAAGACAGCAGGGAACATGAACCACTGTCAGGTTGGCCCAGATGAGGACACAGGATCCGTGTCACCTGAATTTACCGGCCTAATATGACAGCCAAGTTGTGATCCCTTGTCTGGGACGTGTCACGTTTGCAGAGTTTGGGCTTATTCTCATGCAAATGATGTCAGGTTTGGACAGAATGTGAATGAGACTCGTCACACTGTCCAAGGGTCTAAACCCAAACTCATGACAGCGGTTCCTCGCACAGCTCAAGATGAAATAAATACGACATTTGACATTCAAACCTGGCAAACACACCAGGAATAGTTCAAAATAATGAGGAATTTGCGAGAGGAACCACAGCGCCACGAGTGTAACCTATTTACTTTTTTCTGAGGTGCTAAATAGCCCGTATTTAAAGTCCGATAGGAACATGCAGAGTCCGTTACTAAACACACACACACACACACACACACACACTCTCCGCAGTGTCCTGTTAACAGATTTACACAGATTCACCCTTTATTCACAGGAGCAGACTGAATTAAATTTTTTAATTACATATAAGAAAATAAAAATAAAAAGTACACCGCATTTGCTGTGATGAAGATGAAATCAGACGTCTCTTTTGAGTACGAAAGGAGTAGAAATCAAGCAAACGCAATGTCCAGCGGATCTTCTCTCGAGCGCTCGCTCTCCAACACACTCCTTTAAATCGATGAATTAAACTACAGAACAGTCAAATTACAGAACCCGCCCGTAACGACACACTCGTATACAAACGTCTCAATATTTCAGATACTTTGACACAGCGGTTGACGGTGCGGTGCATCACACCTGTGGGCTTCGCGGCGCCGGAAAACGTCTTTGATAGATCCTAAAAGACACTCCATCCATTCAGAACGCTGGCAGCCGTCATTATTCTCAAAAGAATCGACTTTGTCACTTCTCCATTCTTCAAGAGCCTCTCCTCCTCGGCCTGATGAATTATGTCGTCTGTATCTTCCAAAAACAAGGCTCATTCCTGACAGGTACACAACACTTTACAAGATGCTTCTGACTGCCTGCAGATCTCAGCGGGGACAAACGTGTCAACAAGCAATCGGATTCAACTCTCTGTCCATGATGAGACGTCTCAGGTGATTTTAAACCTTCAGCTTCTCTTCAAATCTGGCATCGAGGCTTAATGTTTAAAAAAAAATAAAAAATAATAATAATTTTTTTTTTTTAAGGTGCCGTGTTGTTTGGCTGTCAGGACGGCTGCAGCAGACAGAAATGAGTCTGACACCTCGGGTGTATTTATTTGTTACGTGAGAAACGTGTGGCTTCAGTTCTGTTCGACACGTCGCAACTTCTCACACCTTCGAGTTTGGGGTCATCAGCTGGGATGGAGCGACCACTTTATAAAAAAGTATAACACCTGGAAATTCTTTAACAAGCTCGACCACGAGAGAATATTTTGAGGGAAGCAGTCAGCAGGAGAAGAAACACTGACGGTAAATAATTGTCAGGAAGATGAAGGTTGATTTAGAATCAAATTATGTATTTTATTAGCTTATGGGGTAAAAAAAAAATTTTACAAGTGGAATTTGGCTTTATTTATTGATTAATGAACAACATCTATAACTGCAGTGGTACCGCATAGAAGTAAAAACAACAACCTGGCAACTAAACTGGTTTCTTATTAACAGTTAAAAAGATTTAACCATTAATAAAGATAATTTATTAGAATGTGCAACTAATCCGGTCACATTATTGTTTCAGTTTAATTCAATTCGCATCGTCACTGAAGAAAGCAGAAAAAAAAGTTGGACTTTGTGGATATTTTTGCTTTTCTCTGTATACTAGTAAGTACAATATCACATATTGTTAATAGTCATCTAAGATGTGAACAAAAACGTAAACGGGAAAAACCACAATAACCGATATTATGAACATTATTTGTCTTCCACGTTCTGAAATGAAAGCCACGCTCTTACTTTCAGTCCTAAAGTGAACCAAAAAAAAAAACACAGAAACGCAGTTCCAGGAAGTGCTCCGTTTCTCCAAACAGCTTCCAGCTTCCTCCACTGGCACCTTCTCCGGTTTAGTCACGGCACTGCGAGAGAAAAAGAGAGAGAGAGAGAGAGTTTTTTTTTTTTTTTTTCAGATGTTCCTCTTTGTAGCGAGCACGTGTCTCGAAGGTGAGGTGTTGCCGTACAGTGATGTGATCAGCGGAGGGTCGCCCCGAAGGCGGCAGAGAGGGGACGGGAAGGGGACGAGGTTAATTCACCGAATCCTCGCTTGTCGGCGTGGGTACACATGATACGCGTGTCACGGGGGCTCAGGCGCTCGCCCGCGCCGCCGTGTGCATCTCGCTGACATGTAATACTTCACGGGCGTACAGATGTTACTACTCAGCACCAGAACGGCTCGCTGCGACTCCGAGTGTTTCCATTTTGATTATTATAAATGGATAACAGGCTGCATCACGACGCCTCTTGTCATAAACAGCCTTTTTGTTTAACTTCAGATTTGCGCTGCTGTCTTGTGAGCCTCTGTTCGCCAGATAATGGTGATGACATGGAGCCAATTTATTTTGTGTTTTTTTTTTTTTTTATTATTTTTTTATTTATTTTGTTTTAAAGCAAACAAGAGTCATGCGAGAACAAACAAAACATCGGCTGCCTGACAAAGTCGTATGTGGAGCTTTTGTATCTGTTGTGACAAGACGAAGACGGCTTGTTTTGGAGATCGTATAAGTTGTCGCTGTATGTTTACAACATAACTATAAATGTACTGATAGATCCTGAAGGGGACACCTGACAGTAGTTACTCATCTAAAGCCGGATGGATTAAAATCACTATCATTTATGTAACCGTGCTGTTTATGTAGGTATATTATGTGTTTTCATTTGCCGAGTAATAAAGGAAAAGAGAGGACTTTTTCGATTATTGATTATCTTATTTGAAGGTATGTTCACGGTATGCTCTGGATATCTTTCCATAACTTGCCATCTTGTAGGTGGACTTTGAAATGAGACTATGTCGGCATCTGTTGTCTCCAAGATCAATAAAGCAAAATCTTTTGAATTTTTTTTTATTGCATAAAATCCTATTTGAAAAATTCAACTGGACATCTGATGATACTGAAGCCCCAAAGTAATATCATTTCTTCGTTGAACAAAATGCTGAAACAACCGTCAATATTTGTTCCATAATTATATTAAACATAATCTACATCATACAGTTGCCTTAATGGTCTATTGATCACTATTAACGATTGCTTTCTTTGACAAAAAATAAAACAAAATGAAGTTGTATTACAACAAACGTATTAATTCCTCATAAACAAAGCTTATCGACTTGGCTACTAGGCCAGCCGACCCTCCAACCTTAGTGTGAAGGAAGGTTGTTTGTCCCGACCCAAAGGACACTGGTCACCACGGACATGCAACAGACACGCTACTAGAAATCACCGTTAAAAAAAAAATGAACGATTATCCCTTTTGTTGTCGCGACGATGCGATCAACAAGGTTTCATGAGTTTTAGGCACAAAACAACTCGGGTTTATGGAAAAGAAATCAGGGTTTCATGGAAGCCGAGGGAGAGCACAGCAACTTGAGTAAACACCTTTTGTCATTATCAACACGGTCCAAGACAAAACATGACTAAAAGAAACAATCTCGACCATCAGTTTGAAACAGGAAACAAACGGCAATCTGCCAGGCAGAAGGCCAATGTTTTGTCGACTCATCCGTCCACCCCGACCTCCTCCCCTTCCCATAAAATGTCATCTCACTTCTTCTTCTGCTCGATCATTTCTAAGGCCACCAGAGGGTTTCGTCGCTTGAACGTGAACACACTGTTTTGGGACATTTGTTCAAACAGCTGATGTGGTCTCACACGGCCGCTAAAATTCACTTAACAATTGAACAAAACTTCATTGTCACATGGAAGAGTTTTACTTTTTGAGGACGTTCTCAAGTCGGCCGGCTGCTCAACAAGGACACAAAATGCACGTTTTGTTCCGCGAAATTCCACCAAAAACTCGATTACAGCTTCTGCCCGTTTGACCGGCTTTCGCCGGGAAACTCAAAACGCCGGTACATATTTTCACGCGAGACGTCGAGACGGTGGACGAAAAAGCGGATCGCAAAACATCTCCCGTCGATGTTTCTGAAATAAGATCATTGTTTTCAAGGAGAAAGAAAGTTGAGGACAGTTACTGCATAAAGTTTATGATGCTTTTTTTTTTTTTTTGGTTTGTTTTTGTTTGTTGAACGAGCCGTTCCGGTTTCTCGCGTCGGCAAACAAACTTGCCGTGCGTTGCACTTCGGCGCGTTGCCGTCGCGTGCGACTCTCCTCGTGTGCGACTTCTCTCCGTATCTCTCGCTGCTGCTGCTTTCTGTTTCCCTGCCACACAGAGCGCGCTGCAAGGCGCTGGAACTCTATTGTTTCTTGGGAGAAATGCCTCGGGGTAGCGTTCAAGAGCTGCGTGGGGTGGGAGCATGTCGACTTAAAATACCTTCAGCGGAGACACGCCGTGGCCTCTTTTTTTTTTTTTTTATCAGGTGTCTCACTAGCTGAACTATAAAGCTTAGCTCTATGTTAAACCATTAAGTCAAATCCCGACTTCTTATAACAATGTTTTATTCACTTTTTTTTTTTTTTTTTTCCCTGAAAGGGATTATGTCGCCGTTTGAAATACACATTTACTGATTTGGGGCTCTGAATTGAAAAAAAAACAAACAAAAAAAAACTCGCATTCATTTAATTCTGTACAAAAAAAAAAAGTGTCATAATATTGAAGTGTCGCGGAGCAAAGGAAATGTGAAAAAGTTGTTCAGTCTTGTTCGCGAGGCTGCGAGTTTTAATTCAGCGGCGGTTTGCTGCAGTCGTTTGACCGTCACCTTAAAAGCCAAGTCAAACTATTAAACTGCATTGTTGTGATACACTGACGCATACTGCTACGCCGACAAATACAAAACTAAAAAAAAAGAAAAGAATATTCTATGTGTTCACTGATGCGGGAAGAAATGTCTGACCGCAAACTTTGCAGCTGGTTTCCTCTCGTAGCAGCAGCTGGGGAAAAAACTATAACCGGATCGACTCTACGTGAAGATTAAAACCTTCTATGAAGATGTACTAAAGGAACAGTTTGGCATTTTGATAGATATCGTCATGGTGTATTCGATGTTTAGCTTGGTGAGGCCGGTTTGCTTGGTTTAGCATTTAATGAAAAAAAGGGGACAGCTGGTCTGGCTCTTAGCAAACCTGACAAAATCTGCCTCCAGCAGTTGTTGTTGTTGTTGTTGGAAGTCACTGTTTCTAGACAACTAACTGTCCAGCAGACGACCTCTGTTAGTGTGTTGGTAAGTTATGAGCCATGGATGTTTAAAATATGGTGTAATTATAGGTGATGTTAGTTAAATGATGAAGAACGTGGCATGATTTACGCATACCAGGACATGTAACTGTAAAGTTATCGGTCTTCTGGATTACTCGGGAAGGTAACTGTAGAATACTTTTGGAAGATTTGTCGAGAACCTAAACCCGTAAGGTTTTAAATTGCCCGTGCTCGTGTGTGATACCCGAGCGACGTCACCCATTAGTTTGTGACCTGCCGTTCTGAAGTCTTGAGTTTGGATTTCGGCCGTCGCCGTCTTGCTATCTGGGAGCCAGGAGTGACCATATTTGGACGAGCGGTGGCTCCGACTCGATCGGATTGGGAAATCCGAGGGCGCTGCGTCCCGCCCCCCCCCCGTAGCGGAAACCTGACTGCACAAAAAGGCCCGTCAATCAAACAGACACAGCCTTAAAATTGCACTTCTTGAGGCCCGATATCTCATTAACGGTGGGATTATTTTCAGACTTTCGCGAAATGATGACTGTATTGACTTTTTGGAGCCAAACCCCTCACGACCCTTTTTGTAGTGTTGCAGTTGAGGGCACTTCTGCACTGCCCTCATTTTTCAGACCCAGAAGTTACGTCGACGATCACAGGCAGTGGACGATAACGCCTCAGCCAGCTGGTCATGTTTGTTAACCGTCTGTCAGCTGAGCGACTTGGATCTCTCTTTTCAGCACCGAGCCGGCTCACTTCCCTCCTCAGCTTTGATTCAAGAGGCGCAGCAGTGGACTGAGACCGTGCACTCCGCTTCCCCCCTCCCTCCCCCGTACAGCCTCCCTCTGTCCCTTAGAGCAGCGAGGGAGTCCAGTCTGGACAAACCTGCTAGCACCCTCACCCGAGGCACTCGAGCTCTGCCTGGCACCCGAGGGCTGGGCTTACCGCCGCGTGACTCAGAAATATTGGATCTGCGGCGATTAGCCGAAAGAGGATCCCCTGAAACGCGTTGCGGTGGAGACCGTTTCAGACAGATTCCAGGTCTCAAAGCAGCTGGTCAGAGATTAGGAGCTGGGGCTCACGGCGGGAAGGTAGCTACTCCCTCAGTGGGACTTGGAAATGGTGCAAAAAAAACAACAAAAAACAACAACCAACCTTTGAGAACAAAAACCGAAATAATTCGATGTCACCGTCACCAAGGAGGTGTCTCTGTGCAACGGCGTGTCCCGCGTGAAAAATGGGAGGGGGGGGTGAAAGTCGCACTCGTGTTCCTCTTTAAGACTCAACACTAAAAAAAAAACAACAAAAAAAAACCCTTGGGCCCCTCAACACCTCTGGAAGGACGGAGCTCTTTACACGCGTCCTAAAAATGTAAAAGGAAGCAAAAAGAAGACAAACCAGCGATGGAATACTGCAGTGTTTGCAATATGATGTTCTATGGTTTGTCTGAAAGTGCCACTCTCCCAAAATCACTCAAACGACACCACGTTTAATCCAGGACATGGAAGTTTATTTTACAACCGAGGATAAAAGAATGCCATTCTGAATAACTTGGTTGATGATAAAACTTGGAGGTTGGTCATTGAAGAATGTATTTTTTTTTTTTTTTTTTTTTCAATGTCATGTACAGTCCCGGGCGACAGAGCAGATGCCAGTAAGTTCTGTCATTTTATGTAAACCACATCGAGGGACCTACTTTTCACTGAAAAAAAGGACATCGCGGTCCGACAATATTCTGTAGATTTATACATTCCCCCCCGCCCCCCTCCCATATTCGTCTAGAAAATAACATTGTAAAAATGCACACAGTACAAATGATGCTGAACTGTAAAGAGCAAGATATGCTGACATACATGTATACATACTTGCTGATTATTCAATAAACTTCATTAACTTTACAACTGTAGCTTCACAATAATAAATTGGTAGCCAACTAACGCAAATACTGTACATGTTGAAACAACCAGGAAATTATATTTGACTAGAGAAACAAAGATCCTAAACATTTTGTAACAATTTCTGTGATTTAATGGCAAAATAGAAAACAATATTATAGTTAGTCCCAAAAATGCTGAACAAGGGAATTGAAACTCAAGAGTCATGTGTTGTCCTTTTCACTCGTACAGTTCTTCATCAGTTTACACTTACTTAAAGTGCCGAAATCACCTTAATATTTTAGAACGCCGTCTTTCACCATATACCTATATAAACAGCTGTATCCGCAAATTTGTTAAACAGGGATATCAGTTTTGTCGTCATCGTTGAAATTTCATTAGACATATACTCACTGCTTTACATAAAAACATGCACAAACTGTTCTCATAAATAATATGCAAGTTGTGTTGAAATATATTTAGCTTTTAAAAAAATTAGTCAAAAACAGTGATCAAAATAAGAGCATGGTCCAGTTTTGAAACAACAGATGGACTATTCCTAAAGGCTCAGATAAGATGCAGTGCATTAGAAAAGCAACAATCAGTCAATGACTATTATAGTGCCATGGCTGCTGCACCAATTTGGTACAATTTTGTTCCCCCCCAAAAAAATTCAACTTTTACAATGTAGCTCAGAGCCTCTGCAGTGCAAGCTGCTGCCGTTTATGGTCAACTGAATAATTGCAGTATGTGGTATTAAAGCTCCCGTGCTTTCACGTGTCGTAACAAGGCTTCGTACAGTTGTGGCACTATCTGTTATGACAGATTGTGGCTTTGAGTTATAGTGCAACAGTAATCTGTCATGCTATCAGCTTCATCTGACTTCATTGTTTATCAAACTTCTCCAGCTCTTTCACAAAGATGAGATGGTCCTCCGGCGCCTTTCCGTGTGTTTTGCAAAGGTGCAATTTGATTGCGTGTTTGCTCGCAAATGTCCGATTGCACAGTTTGCACTGATATATCGAGCCGGTCTGTTCTTCTGGAAGTCCAGAAGTCTTGTCCTCTATCCTGCTGACCGCCTGCTGCTCCAGTAAGTCTATGGAAAGCTTCGAGAGGTCCTTCAGGGTAAACCCGAGGTGGGACTCCAAATGGTGAATGTAGGACAAGGGAGTCCTGAACTGGGAAGCACAGTCACTGCACAAAAACAAAGGTTGGCCAGAGTCGATATTTTTGAGGAACTTTGTGCCCCCTGTCCGCTTTAACTGGTATTTTACATTGGCCAGCCAATGTGAGATAGTAGTCATGGAGAGACCAGTGAATTTACAGATGTGGACCCGTTCCTGGGGTCCCAAGTCACTAACTACAAACTTTCCGTCCGGAGTCTCTCGAAGGCTGGACACAAACTGGGCCTGCAGGATCAGGAGGTGCTGGGGATTCCAGTTGGACTGTCGGCCTTTCCGTCTTTGGATGGGAGACAGCTCCTCCATGCCGTCCTCAAAAGTGCAGCCGTCGATATCGGACTTTTCGGAGATGGAAGAGGGGGTTGTAGACTTTGGTGTCAAACGGCCGGTCAGATTTTTCACCATGTCTGAAATATCCATCAGAGCATTCTCTCGGAGAGGCGGAGACGACGACTGAGAGAAACCTTTGAAAGCCGGTTTGCTGCTGTTCCCATTGTTTGGAGCAGTAGAACTGCCCTTAGCTGCACTTCCGTTGGTGTTTTTGGATTTTGTCAAGTCCATGGGCTGATCGTCGTCGTCGTCATCGTCGTCGTCGTCATCGTCGTCATCTTTGTGGTACTGACTCCCGGGCTCCGCTTGCTTAATCTGAGCAGAGTTGCTGATCTTATAAAGCATCGCAAACGGGTCTAAGAGGGGGGTGGAGACTTTTGCAGCTTTCCCCAAGTGGCTGTTCATGATAGACTGCAAAGCACTGAGAGGGTTGACAAGTGGCTGTTCGGGGGAGTGATCAGTGATGATGCTCAGGTTATTGCAACCATTGCTGACAGGCTTATTTGGTGAATCAACTTCACTTTTTATCTGTATATCTATTTTACTCTCCGTTTGCTTTCCTTCTTTGCCTCTTGACCTGTTGTGATCCTGCGCTGGAGAGCTTTTCGCTGCCTTCGGGAGCTTTTCTGGATTGGGCGAAGCCCGTTTGTCCTTCGGCTTTGGCAATGGAGACTTTGCAGAGCGACACTTATTCTCGACTGGCTTTTCCTCTTTTTCCTTCTTCACTGAACTTTTTCCGGTCACTTTTTCCACGAGCTCCTCCATGGCCAGCACGTTGCTCTTGTGACTTAGCGGTGGAGAGGGGCTATTTGGCGAATGGATCAAGGAGCCTAAATCAGAGGACATCACCTTCAAACTGGTGCTGCTGAACAAAGGTTGAACCTGCGCACACGAGGGCAAGGTAGACCTCAAAGCTCCATGGAGCTGATAGGCTGCATGAATGCTGGGGTATCCACCCCAGGTTGGCGTCCCCGTTTGGGCCTTGTTGATTGCACTTGAAACTGTGTTCTCTAAAGACTTGAGGATGTCCAGGCCACCTTTAGGTGTCTCTTCCAAGTCTTCTTCTGTAAGATACTGGTAAGATCTGGCCTTTCCAGGTTTATCAGCCTTTTCAGGAGGGTCCTCTTTCTCCTCTTTTATTTTTCTCTCTGGTTCAATAAATTCAAATTTTTCCTCCTCTGTCTCTTCTTCTTTCTTTTCCTCATGTTTGTCCTCAGGGCAGGAGGGCTGTAATGGGGAGTCAGGCTGCGACTTATCATTGGGCGCTGGGAGTCGTGTCGTAGTGGGAGGCAGAGGAATTGACTGAATTTTCTCTTCAATTACAGGGTCAAAAACCAACTGCTTACCCTTTTTAGAGGCTGAATTTGTGACTTTAAGAAAGTGTCCTGTGACCATCATGTGGGCTGTTAGTTGTTGCAAGGTGTCATGCGAACTGCCGCACTCCATACATTTGAGAATTTGTGCCTTCCGTGCCTCAAACTGCCAGGTATAACTGGCACCATTTTGGTAACCATATCGATTGTTAGGAGTGACGTAGGGATTGGCCACTTTTTGGTCTTTGGGAGACTCTCCTAGGAGAATGCCAGACGAGACAGACTCTGGTGAGCTCGGAGACATCAAGTCTTGAAATGCTCGTTTTTTGGTTGGGGGTACCAGCTTAGAGGTGAGCGCTGGCATCGGTTCTTTTAGAGGCACTTTCTGATAGTGTTTTGTTTTGATCATGTGAACACTAAGGTCTTGCAAGGATTCAAAAGAGTGGCCACAGTACATGCATTTAAGAACTTTCTGGGCGTCTTCTTTGCCCTCCATCTCCAGCAGAGAGCGCTTGCGTGGTTTGGACCATTTCTTGCTTCGGTCGTCTTCTGTGTCCTTGTTGTCATCGCGATAGTGGCCCGTCTCGTTCATATGCACAGTAAGGCCAACCAAAGTGTCGTAGGCTCCACTACAGTCCTTACACCTAAACTTGCTGGCTCCAGTAAACACTGGGCCATAGAGCTTATTGTTTTGCCTGTAAAGCTGCACGGTGCTGAAAAGGCTAGGCTCAGGAAGGAGTTGGTACGGAGTATGCTGCAAGGTTTTAGCCAAAGCTGCCTGATGCCAATCATAGGCTAATCCTCCTGTGCTGCCGGAGCTTACATTGATGCCACTGTTGCTCGACACTGTTCTTGCAGTGGTACTGCTGGTGGTAATATGCGTAGTGGCTGAGGTGCTGTTACTGCTACATCTGTTCTTCAGTTGGATGTGGCCTGGGCTGTGACTGTTCAAGATCCCATTGCTCCCTTTGTGATTGCTCCCACTGCCGTTGCTAGCTGCGAAATTGTTCTCTTGTTTACTTTTAAGCATGTCCAGAGCAATGCTGGACCAGGAGGCATCCGAGATCAGGTTTGCATAGACGGCTTTCATTTTCGCCAGACTGTCTTGTAGCAAGAGGCCATTGATGGTCTCGGTGCTGTCCCCCAGCTTCTCCTCTACCCTGTCCTGATCACCGAAGGAGGAAGTGGTCTTAAGGTCCACCAGTTGGTCGCTGGTGGTGCTGAGGGGAGACGCGTACCCAGCGTCTGGGTTAGTGCCATTGCTGAGAGGAGAGTTTTGGCAGCTAAAACGTTCTCTTGCGTCCTCATCCTCATTGAAAAGATAGTCTGCATCTTGACCATCCAGGGAAAGGCCGTCATCCTGCAGAGGCTCCTCTTCATCACTCTTGCCCACTTTGAATTCATCTTCGGGTCCATAAGCTAGAAAACAAAACAGAAGGGAAAAGTGACTTTAGATACAATTGTTTTCGTATTTGAATGCACTTGACACACTAGAATTCACGTATCACTCTCGCTATATGTACGTGGTGGGTGCAACAATCCCAAATAGATTTTTGTCAATAGTCACAGCAAATAACGAAGGTTCGCAATAATAAAGGGGCAAACATCCATGTCTTGACAATGACAGATAGGCCTGCTCACTGCACTGCCTAATGGAGCTATTGAACACTACAACTCAGCGAGGGTAAAGAGCAGAGACGAGTCAGGGAACGTTTCCACTTGGTGTGAAACAAACAACGAGCAAAATTTCAAATCATGCAGAGAATAGATCCTCAGAGTAGATGAGACGTAATAGATGTCATGTATTACTTCACAACAGAAATAAAGATGTGTTTTTCTCTCAAGAATGAAAGGAAAACAGATAAACTATCTAACCAACCAACAATTTGTTTAAGACTCACTTTGATATTTTCTCAAAATATTCTAAGATAATAAAAAATTAAAGGAATTTTCGTGCAAAATGTGCAAGCGTTGCAGTTTACTCATTAAATGTAAAACCCCGGTTTCTTGTCAGCAAATTGAGATGCCAGAACAGCCTACAGCCATTCAGCTTTCAAACAGCATTTCATTGTCTATTTTGCTGCCGTATAGCAACCATAGATCTCTTCTTGACTTTGATTTGCACCACTCTTCCAACATGCCACACATACTATGGATTCACAAGTAAGAGATAGTGGAGGAAAATGCCAGCTGCATCAGCCCTGCCAAGCCACGGTTGGCTGGAGTCAACTTGGCATCGGCTGTGGAAGTCCTCACAGCGTGGTGCTAGGAATCGGCCAGTGGACACGACAAGCCATGTTGTTACTGCCTGTGGTCCCTGAGTACTCACAGCGTCAAGTGTGCCATTTTAAAAGAAGACAGAGAAATTTATAGTATCCACGGAAAATGGCTGCTTTCTCTCTCTCTCTCTCTCTCTCTCTCCCCATGTAACTGCCCACAAATTCCACAAAAATATATAAAAATATAAATGTACTTTCAATTACAGTTGTCAAAGATTAAGAAATACAATGGTAGAAAGATAAGAGAGGTTTGTGGAAGCAGATTTAGAGGGAAACATTACACAGAGGCAGGGAAAGGGGAAAAAAAAAATTGAGGGTTAAATATGCTAAGGGAGCTTCCCCAATCCATCCCTCATAAGATGCTTGTCTGAGGTGCCAGAATCAGTCTCCAGTGAGGAGGCAGATGTGCTGTCAGCTTCAAACAGCATGTAGCTCTCTATCCCATAATCGGAATGGACATAATACCTGATGTTTGTGAGGTGCCAGTTTCTGCTGCCTGGGAAAAGCTGGAGGTCCTGCAGCTGCTTTGTGTATGTGTGTCAAAGCGTGTGAGTGGGAAAATGTAGATGATCAACATGCATCCTTCCTCTGGTTAATTACTGTCCCTGTGCTAGTTTTTGACTCAACTGCATGCTCCTAATTATTCACAGACATTAGTGAAATCATTTCTTGTGCTCGTCACTAAATTAGGAAATTTTAACCTTTCGCCAAAGCAGCTGTAAACCCGTCTCATCCCCCCCCTATCAAGATGCAGATCGCTGCATTGAAATAAATCCAAAACTGAACCTATTCAAAGTCAATGTGGCGAGAGTAGTCGAAGACAAAACAGCCTCGCTGACAAAGTGAGAGAAACCTGACAGCAGTACAAACAGATACACATTCACGCAAGGGCAGCACACCAACACTAAATTCTACTCTTTTGCTGCCATCCTCCGTATGTTGCCTTGACAGGCATCAGTGTCAGGAGTGTGTCAGTGTCAGCCCGAGGTGTCAGTGTCCACACAAACAAGCCTGAGAAGAGGTGGGAGGGGAAAGTAACAACAACAAACACAAGTCAGCCACCCCCCCCCCTCCCTGCTCGAGCCTCCTCCTTCACCATCTGTGTCAGAAAAGCTGCGGGTGCCACCGCCGGCTAATAAGGCAATCAGAGATGGAAAAGATGCTGACACGGCGGCTTTCGAGCGTCACTCAGAACAAAAGAGGAAAAGGAGAGGGAGGGCGGGAGGGATAGGGAGGGGATTAAAACGGGGGAGGAAGGGGGGGAAAAGTGTCTGTTGTGGTTGTCAGTCAAAAACGTAAGCCCACTTTGTGCTGTCAGGGAGGATAGGGAAAAGAGGGGAAGTTTTGAAAAGAGAGGAAAAAAGATGTGTTTAGGCCAGCGAACAAGAGGTGTATGTGTATGTGTGTGTGTGTGTGTGTGTGTGTGTGTGCGCGCGAGTGTGTGTGCGCTCGCATATCAGACAGAAAAAAAATGACAGGGAAACAAGTCGAACGCCAAAGTATGAGATATGAGGAGAACAAAATCAGTTACAGTCCAGCCATGTGTGTGCAAGTTAGGTGTGGCTGATCAATTGCGTGTGTGTGTTTTTTTTGTGTGTGTGTCTCAAGTGTCACAGCGAGTCAGGTGCAAGCAGAGATGCAATGTGGCTAGTGGGGGGAAAGCGAAGCCATCTGCGTCTGGAGAGGAGCCTGTCACTATTGTTGTGCCCAAAGTCCAGGATTTCCTGCTACAGACAGGTGACACCACAGTAGGACATCCCCCCCCCTTCTCACACACACACACACACACACACACGCGCACACGCACACACACTCACGCACACAAACATACAATCCCCCAAACTGCATTCCTCCCCAAAAGCAGGAAGCTGTGTGAGGTCCACACAAGCAAACACACTCACAACACTTTTCTTTTATACACATTTGACACAAACGTTAACAAATATGACTGAACATAACTGATGTATAGTTTTGGTAACGGTAGCAAAATTCTGATATTTCACCCAGACTCACACATGAGCAGTACAACTGTGGCTCAGGGTGTAAAACAGTGAAAAAACCCCTTTGAAATCTTGATATTTAAATAATTTTCAGATTAAATTTATAGGAAAAAGGACTTTTCACTGCCTGTTGTCAGACATCCCGACTGCTTGGGAGAGATAACCCGAGGCAGGCTGGGACAACCTGAACATGGCACCGGCACGATCAACACACCTCTTCTTCCCTACCTCTGTCTTTCTTACATATACACACAACACACACACACAATCTCCCCTTTAAACCTTCTTCATTTATTCATGTTGTCTCAGAGAAGAGGGCAATCCCGGCTCTCATTTGCAGTGCTAATGTCCAATTCCGCCAGCTTTCACCCCGCTGATTTACCCTACATGGCGGAGCGCTGCATCCGTAGCAGGGCGGCCGGCGCGGCTCCCTCACAACGTTTAGCGGCCCTTCAAAATGGGAGCTCTGGCGTGGCAGTCTTATTTCTCTCTCCCGTTTCGCTTTGTCACCGGCCCCTCCATTCCCTGCCACTCACCTCTGATGGCTTTGGACAGGCCTGATCAGTGTGTGTCATTGACCTGTGCGGCGTGCATGAGTGTGTGTGTGTTTCGGCAGAGAGAAGGCTGTAAATAAAATGACATTATTATTTCCTCTGTCCTATCATGTAGAAAAGCCAATTATGGTAATGCTTAGTATGTCAGGCAATCTCTGTCTCTTTGCTCGCCCCCGTCCTGTTCATTCCTGCTCTTTTTTTCCTCCGTCTGGGAGAGTCGACGCTGAGGTTTCATAGGACCTGACACTCTCTTTGGACTACTCTGTGGACGATGCACACTGGGGCACACTGGCAGCCAACAACAGATTCTTCTCAGCAGAGGTGGTGGTTGTCAACTCACTTGGTAGTTGTCTGCACAAAGGTGACACGGTCAAAATTATTTTAAACTTAACATTGCTATCCAAATGATTAACTAAACTGTGTATGCTTGGTGAACTCTTTAGATCAATTACATCTTTCGAGACCTGCAAGATTCTTGCCAGCTTGTGATTCATTACAAAGCTACATTGGTAAATACTGCCTCGGACACAATGTATTAGCTATAATTTAACCCACAGTTTTCTTGACCAGACATGTGAAAGCTTACCGAACAGCACCCTCCCAGTTCCACCCTCCCCTAACCCACATAGAATAGTCCGCCATATGGCACAATAGCTCCGGGGCTTCTAATAGCTCGTGTTGTACAAATCCACCTTCTCAGCTTCCACAGCTCTTCCGGTTGGGGGATAACAAAACAGCCAGTTTAGTCTGCTTTTCATGCTGGTCGCTACACGAGCAGGAAACTGTTGTTCCTTACTTTGATCAAACACAGCAGTCTACGACAGCTATATGAAATGATTTAAATTACATTTTTCACTGTCCTGCCTCGGCCTTAACGGACAGTACCGGCTTATAAAAGATGCTTTAAAAAGTAGGGCCGTGAATACTTTTAGCACAAAGAGCAGAAAATAAATCGAAATAAAATCAGTTTTTGGTTTGACCACCTTAAGAACAGCACCGATTCTCTCTGAGGTAAACCTGAGGGGGCTTTTTGAGGTTTTATGGCCACTTGGCAGGTGGGTTGGCCCAAGCATCCACAGTTCTTCTGCAAATGACTCAGTGTCTTCACTCTCTTCTGTAATCCAGGACTGACACTACGATGTTTAGATCAGGACACACCATCTGTTTGTTTGTTGCAGGACTCCTTGTTCTTCTTGAAATTAAGATAGTTCTTTAGGAGTCTGGCTGTATTTCTGCGACTGATCACCTCCCAGATGATATTATGTGATGGATATAATTTAACAACTAAAGCTTTTGCACAATACTGCATGTTCCAAGTAGTTTAAAATTATAATAACTCCTATTATGCTAAAAGCCTTTTTAAATGGGTCATCTTGACACTGCATTTCACCTCTGGCTTACCTTCATTCTTTTGACAATGACAAAAACAGAGAAAGACCACGAGACAGAACAGATCATTGAGGAAAATAACAAATCTGGAGAACTGCATTTCCAGTTCTTTCTTGAATTGCTCTGAAAATGTTCTTCTGTTCTAATCTTTCTTTCATTTTGTGCCTGTGTGTGTGTTCAGATATCCTGTGAGCCAGTTTTGACACGCCATGACAGTGACTGCGGTCTATAAATCACCTTTTCCCTGAACTGTCAGTGCCTGCTTGTTCTGAGATGAAACATCAGCCATTAGATCATCGGCACCACAGATTCCAGCCCTTTCTGCTCAACTTTTCTGCCAAACCACCCCCCCCCCCACCACACACACACACACACACACACACACACACACACACACACACACACACACACACACACACACACACACACACAATACAACACTGCTTTGGTGCTGCACAGACATTTCAAACCATCTGGTTTGTTTTCAGGCAAAGTACAGATAAAGCATTACTAATGCTAATTAACAATGATGTGAGGGAAATTTACTCAACCTATGCCAAGCACTGATTCAAAGTAGGCTATACCAGACAGATGTAATTTATTAAACACAATTGTTTAGAAAAAATATTGTCAATATCTTCAGCATCTATAACTTATTTGCTATGAACAAGTTGCAGTGTTTAGATTACAGCCATATACAGCCGCGTCTTAATTCTCTGTTGTAGATAGAGACATGCTCCGTTTAATTCTAGAAAAATTAATCATAAAATTAACAAGCAAACAAAATAACACGGTTTATTTTTTTCTTCATAGATGCCGTCTTTTGAATTCACCTGCATTGCCCCTGACAGTGGAGCTTCCCCCGACTAAACAACATCTGCTCCCATCGCCTAGCAACAACCAGTTGATGGATGACCCCAAAGATGGATAATTACCATAAATCACTATGGTTGTGTGGAGAACAGAGGCAGAAAATCATTGCTGTGAAAAAAAAAACCCAGGATGAAACACAGTTTAGACTAGTGTTGCCTCGTGTTTAGATAAACTTTATTTGTTCTAAAATTGTCAAACGTGGTTGTTGACGAGTTATTATATGGACAAAAAAACCTGCTCGCTGAGTGGGAAGGTAAAAAGCAAGAAGTAGATTTGGATTTGTTTTCTTCAAAGTGGCCGCTGGTATGTAGAGAGAATGCATGAATAAAGGCTGTAAAATGAACCCTGATGAAATGACTCACGGGACAAAACCTGTCCTGAAGGAGCACTGACAAACAAACTGGGCCGAGGAAGGAAGAAAGGAAACAGCGGACGAAGAATGATGGCAACACTGATGACTTTAGTGCAACCAAGAAGACGAGGGGAGTCGGAGGAGAAACACGAAGAGGAAGTGTGTGTACAGTGCGTGTACAGCCTGCACGTACGTGTTTATTTATGCACGGTGTGCGTCGGAGCGGGAGTCTGTGACAGAGGTAGATAGTGGGATACAGGGAGAGAAAAAGAAAGCTAGAATTCAAGGAAAGAAGAAACTGAGAGGGCACAGGGCCAATAGAGGGTCACCGCCTAACCAGTTTGGTCTAGCTGAGTCTGGTTGCACAATAAGCCATCAATCAACCTTCTCTGCACTGTCAGCCCTCCCCTCCATTCACACAGGCCATCCACTTTGTACACTGCTGAGGAACAAAACATAGAGAAGGAACAGAGACACACAGGGAGGGGAAAAAGACACACACGTACACGTACGCACACACACACACGTACGCGCGCGCGCGCACACACACACACACACACACACACACCGACATGAATCTGATCCTTTAGTCTCTGCAGGGAAGAAGCACCCGAACGGCCCAGTAACACCGAGAAGAGGCACAATAAAATCCATCTGCTCGTCTTCACAAAATACCACATACTTAATGACAGGTGAAGGAGTGACTACCTGAAAGGGGAGTTGATGAGCTACTGACGATGACAAGCTAAACACATGCTAACACTAATTATTTAACAAATTAAATCTGG
Source organism: Embiotoca jacksoni (assembly GCF_022577435.1). Taxonomy (NCBI): domain Eukaryota; kingdom Metazoa; phylum Chordata; class Actinopteri; family Embiotocidae; genus Embiotoca; species Embiotoca jacksoni. Next base: position 10,511,194 of record NW_027185425.1, read on the forward strand.
ATGCTGTTAACTAAATCCCTTAAAATGTGGTCGCAAAATCGTACATTATTTCAGCGGTGAGCTAGCTTGCTACTGGACTTTGCCGTCTCATAAATATCTTGACAGCAATGGGACATGATTTTTGAATAGTAGTTATATAATGTAAAAAATATCATTGGTATACGGGACCGTCGTTCTTTCTTATATGTCCTGTTTGGCACGTGGTTGTAATGCGTTACTGCCTTCAGAAGGTGGCAGTAATAAACCTAAAAGCTGTCTGCCAGCCGCCATTAAACAAAATGAGGAGATGAATGCGTTGGTAGCAGACTCAGAGTTTTGCAGGTAAAATGGCGTCTTGTTGGGGGATTAGCTGTCACAGTCGATTAATATCGAACAGTTTCAAGAAAATTTCGAATAGTATTTTTGCTTGCCCATCCTTAAGAGATACCCATTTCTGCTTTGTGCAACGTTAGCCGGGGAATACCAGATTCAAATACACTGCGTGAATATATGGGTCTGGCCACGCTCCGTTGGAGATGGTTTCCGCCACCATGTGGAGAATGTTCTGCACCAAAACCCTTCCACAGCTGTCATTGTTGGAAACAATGGCATGACTTCAGCGTCATCCTAGCCACTCCCACAGGTCACTGATTGGTCCACCCATCAGGGAGGCTGAGTGAGCCCTCATGCGAACAGAGTTTCCAGACTATAATTATAGTGAAGACTGAAGCTGTCAGCAATAGGTGGGCGGAGCCAGTCTAGTGCAATGTGCCTTTCAAGTCAAACAAATAGTGTGGCTTTACTCCACCCCTGCAAGCAAATCCGCTGATTGTGGCAATTCTATTGAAAAGAACAGATTTTGCTGTTTTCAATGCTCGATCAAAACATTTCATCAGCTGCACTCCGTCCTTGTCTACATCTCCATAAGGTATTCGGAAACAACCCACAACACTGCACATGCAAAACAAGCCAGAACACAATAATGCTGAGAACTTTGCGAGGCCTCAGAGACCTAACTTACATCCTTTTCCCAACATGCACACAGATAGACAAAGAAATTATAACTTTAAAAACTATAAAGTCACTTTAGGGAAATTAATTAGAACGGAAAACCCTCAGGCTGCTCAGGACAACCAAGTGTCCCCAAACATTTTAGTGCTTTTAACGGCATGTGTCACCAGGGAAATTCCAGCGATTGTGCACCATCAAAACCGTTATCCTTTATGCATCGCCACATTTTCTTTTTCGTTCTGCCCGCTCAAGTGACGAGTTAGTGCTGAAGTCTGGCGCTCCATTAAACATAGTTCCAGTGTTTCATTTCAACACTACTTTAGGATTTAAGCATGATGAATAGCATAGGGGCGTAACAAAAAAATATAACAAAAGAATAAACAGAGCTACACAGCAGTTTGGAGAGTGTATGTGTGCGTATGTGGAGTTCTTTTCCCCCCTTCCTGATGACCATAGCAATAAAGTGACAAAAGAAGAAATAATAGGAGGGAGGAGGGATTAGGGGGAGAAAAAGGGTCCCTGGAGAAAGTCAGTAAATTATGTAGTGGGCTTTAAAAGTGGAATAGTATCAGTAGCCATCTCACCCTAATTGTGTCTGTGTGAGTATGCATGCGTGTGCGTGTGTGTGTGTGTGTGTGTGTGTGTGTGTGTGTGTGTGTGTGTGTACACACAGTGGTTATGAACAGCTTCACAGTCAGAGAGAGAGAGACAGGAAGAGAGGAAGCAATCCTTCAACACAGCATAATATCAAACTGCGGACAGACAACGAACGGCTGGAAGGTTCTGGAAACGAGAGAAAAGCCTGCCTCCCTCACATTTTAGTTCCCTACGCCGCCTCCCCGAGTGCCCTCCATCTAACACCAACACACACTCACACACACACACACGCACACACACGCATAAATGGCACCATAACTCCATATCCGCAATCAATCTCCGCGATGAAGACGCATCCATCTTCAGTAATGTTAATGGGAGGGTTTTGGGGGTTGGAGGGGGTGGAGGACAGGGGTAAAACAGAGGGTATGTGACTACAGAGCTTACCTCAGAGCCGTGTGAGGTAATAGAGACAAGGTAAATGAATAAAAAGTGAGAGAAGAGCCGTGTGCATTTGTCCATGTTAGCGTATTTGTCTGTATGTCAGGAGGTCATGTGTGCGTCAGTACGTGTGGGAGAGTGACTGATGGCTGTCAGCTTGCATCTGGCAGAGAAAATAAATTAGTCTTATGAAGACAAATGAACAGGGTATGCAAAGAGTAAAAGGGGGTGGAGGGGGATCACGACAGAGAGGGAAGAGGAAAGGAGGAGAGAGATAAAATGAAGGAGACAAAAAGCATTGCTGTGTGTATGTGGTGGCATGGATATGAAAGGGAGGAGATGGAGTGCTGGTGCCAACTAAGAGAGTTCCTTTCCGCAGCCAATGACCGTTCATTAAGAAGGACGGGTCTGCTGGCAACAGGAGAAGCTTTGGCTGTGGTTCCTCTGGCTGCAAGGGGAACATATATGTGTGTGTGTGTGTGTGGGGGGGTGTGTGTGTGTGTGTGTGTGTGTGTGTGTGTGTTGCTGGGTCCACTGCCAGCACGTTAAAATCCAGAACATTTTCTTTTTGCCTTGTGTTTTAAAAGTCTTTTCTTTCTTTAAACAGGAGCAAACAAAGTGTTTTAAAAAGCACAAAGCAGCTTGGGTAGTGTCTGATCGGTGGGTTTATATCTGTGCTGGAAGTGCCTCTGTGTGTGTGTGTTTCCTCTGCATGCGTGTTGATGTCAGCGTGTATCCATGTGTGTTCTATCTCTGTAGATTTGTCAGTGTCTATCCCATGACACACTCCCCTCGTTGTGAGTGGAGGAGAGCTCTCGGGGGGCTTTGTCACGCGGCGGTCTGTTCTTTTCCTGAGGTCTGGCGCCCCTCGTTTGATAAATGACACATGTCATTCTGTCAGCCCCTGCCATCCGGGCTGGGAGGCCCCCAGCTGATGTATGGCCGCCCAGGCTAAAGGAAATCAGAGTGTTTTGGCAGCAGCCTGAGAACATGGCCTCTTATACTGGGTATGTGTCTACTTTTGTGTCTGTGTGAGTGTTTGTGCCTGTGTGTCTGTGATACTGAGCGTATGTTTAATTGTGTGTGTGTGTGTGTGTGTGTGTGCGTGCGTGCGCCTATTAGTGAGTGTTTGTGTCTCCCCAAGTAGGTGTGTGTACATGTGCATGTGTGTGTGTGTGTGTGTGTGTGTGTGTGTGTGCATGCTCTCAACCTGTCAGGCGGACGGGCAGAGGGAGACAAATCATCGTCATGGCCGCCCCAGCTGTTCCCCAAATTTGGTGCGAGGAGGAGAGCGAGGGGGAAAAAAACTGCTGCCATTTGAGTTTTAAACGGCTGATGCTTCCCAGAAACGGGAATGAGTGAGAGGACAAGTGGAGCTAAGCACGCACACGCAGGCGCACACGCACACGCAACACACAACACGCAAAGTGAATCAAGACTCAAGCCAGTCCCAGAAGGAAGCAACAGACATTCAGGGGGAGAGACTTCTGCTGCGAGCAAACATGTGCGTACGCACATAAACACACATGCTTCAAACATACTCGTATACAAACACACAAACACAAACTTTGGACAGGGCATTTGCACCTTAACCTCAACTGAAAAGCAGACGGGCAACAAAACAAAAGCTTCACATGTTCACAGAACTGTCGGGCATGAACTCGAAGCATTTTCCTCCAAAATCTGCTGCTTAAAAACGCACAAAAACTGTCACTCCAACATGTTTGTTTTGACTTTCACCCCTTGAATTAGCTTTAATCCTTACTTTCATTGTAACCCCCCCCCCCCCAATCTTGCTTACATTTTTTTCAAAATGTCTCAAAACATCGGTACTGCTTTCATTTCCTGTTCGAGGGACGTTCTCTATAAACAGCCACCCACACACTAACACTTCCCTGGTGGAGGACAGTCCCACCTGGAGGTTGTGAACTCTGTACGACCCCGCGTGATTGGGTGCGGGCCGAACTCCCTCCCCCTCTCCCACGGAAAAGAAGCGGGAGAAGGGGGGAAAAAAACAGCGTCATTAAGCTGTGAGGGATGAGTGGCAGCCATGGGTGACATCCTCCCCTCTTTCTCTCTCCTCCACTATCCAACTGCTTTCACTGTCTCTCGCCCTCTCTTTTTTCTTCTTCTCTGCCTTGATACTTTTCCCTCGCTGTATTCACCTCTCTCTCTCTCTCTCTCTCTCTCCATCCCTCAACCCCTCAAGTCATTTCTCTTTCACTCCTCTGTTGCTTGCCTCCTCTTTTTCCACTCCCTCATCCCTCCCTCCTTCGGTCCCCCCTCCTCCCTGGTTCTTTTTTGTCTGCTGTCAGTCTCTTTTTCTCCTCTTTTTTTTTTCACCCTTTTATTCCTCTCCGTCTATTGCTTCTCTTCTGCCCCCTCCCTCTCTCTCTCTCCCACACACACACACACACACACACACACACACACACACACACACACACACACACACACACACACACACACACACACACACACACAATAGTGCCTCACTCAGTCCTGTCTAGCTCCCTGGCCCTGGTCTTGTAGACACTCAGCGCCTCCATACATAATAGATCCCAAATATCCTGAGGAGGGGTGCACATTTTCTCCAGCTCAGGATTGTGCCATCAGCACTGCCTCCACAGTAGCTCTACTGTCTGGCATTGTGAGGCCAAAACCGTCCAACTCTGTTTTTAAAATAGTTCTGAACAAGTGCGAAAATGTCTTTCTTACTCAGACAGACTTCATGTGTTTAGTTCTCTGTCTGAAGAGGAGACCTCATAGCCAATAAACTGTTCCCCTATTTGTTTAAATACCATGAGCCTACATTCATTTCGATGAAGAACTTCAGAACAGAGTGTTATGTCATGAACTTCAGTGTTAGAGAAACCATATCTGCTGCTACCAACAACCAGTGTTGCTTTAACACTGGGGATCTGTATATTACAGCCTTAACTATACTGATTTTTTTTTCTTTCATTTCTGTGAAATAGTTCACAGAAACCACTTTGTCCTTCATCTAAAGCTGCACTTTGTACTCAATGGAGTAGATGCATGGTTTCCTCTTGAAAGAGTCCGTATTAAAGTACAAATCTCCTTAAATAAAATTCAAAGGATTCCCAATTGCCAGGCACTCACCTCTGTCTGGTCGGCTAACTTGATATCCTGAGGGGAGGGGAGAGTCTAACAAGGTAATTGACTGAACTTGATAAACGTGATGTTAATCAGCACAAGCCAGTCTGCACCTTGATCTTGTTTAGTTTGACAAAGTTTAATTAAACATCCCTGACGTACACAGTGCACTCCTCTAAGAACACGTCTTTATTCCCTCTGCTGACAAATATGTTTCATTAACATTATTTTTGAACAGAAATTCAGGGGTTTTACAGAAGCCCTTCTAGCCTGTCGATGTTCAAGTGAGAGACTAATCTCAGATAAATGTTGCAGCTGCTGTTTGTCACACTGATAAGACCGGCCCACACTACAGCTGTTTTATATGCCTGCGACCGAGATGTCAGAAACAACCTGTTGTTTTTTTTGTTATGCCAGAGAAACTTCGAACAATCAAAGCTGCACATACTTCTTTCTGGTTCTGAATGTAAAACCGATGAAATCATGTTTCCCTGCATCAATCTGTGTACTTTAGCTGCAATAAATTATGGTGGAGGTGAAATCATCTGACCTTTTGTCGTGACAGATTTTGATGTTTATGCTGCTTTTAAGGCTTTCTTTGCAGTAAAAAGAAAGCATTTTCCAAGTACAAATGCAAAAACATTTTGTGTTGCTGCTAATTTCTGTTGATAGGCTGCTTTATATAGTTGATCAGACACAATGGTTGATTTTATGATATCACATTTTGAGTTGTGATGGACATTTTCCACTATTTTCTGATATTTTATAGACCAAATTATTAGACAAATAATAGGCAAATTAATCAACAGTGACAATAACCTTCAGTTCATTTTTAGCACTCCAAGAAATTGTAATATCATGAAACCAAATTTCTCATTTCTCAAATCCAGGTAAATGTAGCTTGTACAGAGAGATTTACAGCTTGTACATTAATCAATTATTAAGTGCAGTGTATTTTTTTTTGTAAATAAATAATATTCAAGTTGATGGTTGCTGTTCAGATAGTTAAAAGGTGTTACTTAGTCATGACTGGAGATTTCCAGTCCAGTTTGTATGACACTGCTTTCTTAAGGCTCTGAAATCTGACTGCAGTTATTATTAAACCAGAGGACGTTAAGAACGAGGGAGGCTCCAACTATGAGCCACTGCAGGAGAGGAATGAAGTGACAGACTCAGAAGATGAAGAGGAAAAACAGATTAGTTAAGTTAAAAAAAAAAAAAAAAAAAAAAAAAAAAAGGAAGTCACATTCACCTAGAAATGACTCACACACACAGACATGGTGAAACTGGGAATGTGGCCACTCGTGGACTTTAAATGTAAGGCAAGACAAGTTTCAAATACACTGTAATTATTCAGCAAGATGACAGATATATTACACAGGCCTTCACAAGGGTGAAGCAGCAAGCAGTGCCCAAAGTAGAAGGTAAAGTAGAAGGGAGAAGCAAATGCTGCTATATGGACCTAAATGGACGAGATAGACAAAGGGCAGTTCATGGTTGTAGGCCAGTATCTTAAAGTATACAAAAAAGATCATATCTTTCACTGTTTTAATGGAAATCAAACACCTTTAGGTCCAGATTTCAAGGAAACGGTGCAAAAAGCAGCACAGTCCTACAACCAGTTGTACAAAAATCAATAAGTATTAAAAGTAAAAGTGTTCATTATGTAGGGACAATCACAGGAAGGCTATTTCATATTATGTTATTGGCTTAAGATATAAAACATGACAGATGTAGAGACAGCAAGTTGATACTGTAGTTGTTCATTTTAACTACGTACTAAAATACAGCTGAGCTCTTGTTCAATCTTTTGCCAATGGTTAGATTAAAAAATGAAAACCACTCTCATTCCTGGACAGTAAAATGAAGATATTGCGAAGTCAGCAGCGGTTCAGCTTAGCTTAGCTAAACTTAGCACAAAGATAGGAGAGACGAGGGAACTGCTCAACTGGCTCTTTCCTAAAGTAATACAATCCACCTACAAGCAACTCATGTTGCATCTTGTTTGTTTAATCTGCATGAAAACCAAAAAGTAAAAATCGTTTTTTTTTTTCCTTGGCCGACTGCAGTGTCTGTTAAAAAAATATTTGCCCCTGAACTGTAGTTAAGTAACAGAATATGTGCAAATACTTACGTTAAGCAGCTCATGAGCAAACTTAATTAGAGCACTTTAGTGAATTTTCCACAAGGTCATTCATTTTGTTGTATTTATGTCAAAGATCAGCGTTCATGCAGACTCATCAGACGAACATTATTCAATGTCAACATATTTCCTGCGTAGTTAGTTTGACGTAGGTGCAGCCCTGTCATCATGTGGCTTCGTGTTGTGGGAGACGAGAGGCAGACGGACCAGAGACAGACAAGTAAACAGGCCGACATTTGGGTCACCATACAAACAGAGGCAGGAACAGAGACAGGTGATCAGAAACAGATGCTCAGGTGGACATTCAGCCAGTGAGTGAGACAGACAGTTGGTTTGGTGTGTGAGGGACTGACTGATGAAAGAGACACACTGACAGAGGAGGGGTGTACAAGAGGCCTCCCGCTGTTCTCTCGGAGACAGACGACTTAGGGAGACAGAGCTGAGCTTATACCCCCCTGTGACTGTCACTGTCTCAGACAGCACAGCGGCTCTGGAAAGATTTGGGAGGAATTTTCGGGGGGTAACATGTGGTGTTGTTGAATCGACTGGGATTCTGAAACATTATATCCCCTTTCAACTGCCCATCAAGTGGCGCACTGAAGCTGATGACTGCAAAGTGATTACTTTGTGTAACACCCAAGCAAATCGTGGTCAATGGGTTTCTGTTCAAATGACAGCATTCAGGGAAAACTGAATAGCGCCACGCTAACGAAATAGCATTTGATTCTTTTCCTGTGCAATGTGCTTCAAGGATAAACTGTCTGCTGAATGAGGATGGAAATGGCTATTGGAAAATATGTGACAGTCATGTGTTTAGACTTCAAAGAACATGACACAAGACTTTACTGCCCTGTGACCTTTTGGATTTTTACAACTCATATGTGACTGCAGGATGTTGCTGAAGTCAGACTATTAAAAAAAAAATAGAGAGAGAGAGGTTCTTGAAATATGAGAACAAGGCCAGTGGGCCTGAAAGAGGAGAGTATTACGTTCTCCTTTTCAGATGTCGAGTTCATGTTCTTGTAACCAGTTCACTGACTCTTGAGCATCCGGTGTGAGAGAGAGCGATAGATGAGGGTGAGAGACAGGGAGGAAGATGAAAGAAAATATGAGCAGGGTAGAGGAGAATTGAGTCAGTAAGATAGAGATTGATGACAGATAGGAAGATGAGAAAAGGCTTACAAGGAGAGAGAAAGAGGAGGGGGGCAGTAATCCCAAAAAAATGAGCAGTGAGAGGGAGAGACAGAGGGAGTAGGTAGAGATAAAGATGAAGAGGTAAGGGGAGGAAAGAGAGATGGCAGTGGCACTACACCAGGCTGCAGCGTGACCTTCCCCAGCGTCCGCTCTCAAGGACAAAGTGTCATCTGTTAACTGTATCTGTTCCCAGATGGCTTATCTGCAGTAAACTAATGTCCAAAAAATGATATTCATTGCTACTCAACCCACGTTATCAGTTAAATAAACACTCCCCGGGGGTTAGAAATCTCCGTCTCCTGACTTTCGTCCACTTGCACCAACTCCTGTGTCGATATGCTGAGGCCAGCTTTTATCAACTGCTATATAATAAAAACAAGTACCGGTCGGAGCACAACACCCTCTACAAACAGCAGAAGCTCTCTTCAGCACTACGGCTTGTGTGCACATGTTTAATTAATCTAAATGTTTACAGGAGGATTATATTCATAATACCAACCGTGTATAGTCATTATGTTCAGACCCCGGTCCAACCTTTACCCAAACAACCTCAAAAAAACATGAACGAAACACACAAATTCTATTTGTTAGCCTATTTGTTTCTTTATTGCTTGGTGTGAAGAATCGATGCAACTATGCATGACGACGTTTTCATTTCCCTATTCTGAACTCGCACAGGTTTTAACATTTCTTGCTGAGGCAAAACAATCACCTCGAATGCACTGCAGTGGTTACCACCCAGAAATGCCTTTTATTTATGTCCACCACAGAGGAGCCAGTGTTTGCACGTTGTCGAATCCCTCCTTTGAAAACAACAGATACCGTTGTTGTCTGTTCAAGATTATATTAGGGCAGCGACAAACGATTGATTAGAAAACTCGAACGATCAAAAAATAACTGGTAATTTCATTAAAAAAAATGTCCAAAACCCATCCAAAACCAGCAAATGTCTGTAAATATGATTCTGTTATATTATTATTCACCGTAAAAACTAGAACCAGAAAATGTTGGCTATTTTTGACGATTGTTATTGTTGGTGTTCGCAGAATCCCAACGCATACAAGAACTAAGTATCTTATGTCATTTCATACAAGGAATCTGGAAATGCACTCACTTCTATCCAGAAAGCTCCACCAGAGAGAACATCTCAATTTAAAATACAACCAGGGACAAATTGGTAATTTGGGTTCCCAAAGCTACACAACAAATGTTTTGCACTTATATCGCGTCTTTTTACTTTCCTGGTCTACAAAGCACTTAACCATTTTTGCCCTCCCATTTGCCCGTTCACACACCAATAGCAAAAGAGCTACCATGCAAGGTGCTCGCCTGACATCGGGAGCAACTTGGGGGTTCACTGTTTTGCCCAAGGACACGTCAGCATGTGGGCAGGAGGAACAACTTGGCTTAGCATCGTTTAAGGAAATATTACATTGGTTTCATGAATAGACAGTGCAAGTGTGGTTGCAATGAAACTGTTAAACTTCCACTTCTGCAATCGAGAAGGAAATGTGTCTTTTTATCCCTACATGCGAGGTTAAAATATATCTACATGGCACCAACAGAACAAGCGCAAGAGCTGGCGCGCATGTCTTGAACAGGCACATATAATCAGCGGCTAATAACGACACGTTGGGAGTCGCAGCCCCAACGTAAATCAATGGGCAAAATAATTGCTAATACGCTGGTTATTGATCAGCGTGCCCGCCGTGCACTCATTTTCTGGGGCGACTGTGGGTAAGCGCTAATGCTGTGACAAGGGTAAAGTGCTATTTCTCAAAAAGGCGCACAGACAGACAGCTGGGCAGGAAAAAAAAAAAAAATGACTGCAGGGCCTCTGCAGTAATTCTTAATTGACACCTGTCAGAGCAATGGCAGCAGTCACAGCTGCTGCAACAGAACGTCTACCCAAGTCATGTTCATCTGTCACTTTTAATACCTTTTCTTCACAGCCCCTCTTTCTTTCTCTCCCTCTGTTGTCCCCCCCTCCCTCCTTCCCCACACCCACCCACCCACGCCCGCTCTCACCCACCGTGCTTCAACCCAGATGTTCAAGGCTGGTGAACAGAAGCAGCACCACTTCAAGGCCAAACCGTACAGGACATCAAATGGTGACTCGCTCACCTCAGCACCGTTTTTAACGTTTAATTTGTGGATCAGAGCTACTTTAGAATTTAAGACCAAGAGACTGAGAACTGAGAGCAGTTTAACATTCAATAACATGGTCATGCATCTGCAGTTTCCTTATCTCTAGCATGATCGCCACAATTAGCACAACAGGCACCACATCAATGGGAATTTCTAATATATCAAGTAAAGAGAAGAAGAAAAAAAAAATCGGTTGTTGAGTAATTTCTGAGGTTACTGCAGAAAAATGCAAAAAATTTGTCTCAAATGTGATCACCGCATACAAACTGTCTCTCCAATACCAGCGTCCGCCTGCCATGCGGTATCAATCATACAAGGACCAATGCAACACAGACACACCAATGTAACGTGTTTTTACTGAGGTACTTACACCACGCAGGCATACAACACTGCTGGGGGCCAAAGTAAAAAAAATATACAGGAACCAATAAATTATATTATCTTATAGAGGAAGTAGACAGGTGCTCCCCTAAGTACACACTGACCTCACAGTGCACCCTGGACCTCCCATCGTCTCGTCTTAAATCATGACTTGCCCTTTTTCTTTTTCCTTTCTGTAGCCCTTTTGCTTCTCAGCCCGATTCCATCTGTATAATTCTAAAACTTCTATTATTATTAGAAAGACAAAGTACAATGTTTGTGTAGAAAAAGCAAATGCAGCTGGCCCACTTTGTAGTGTGACAACCTACCGTTCTTTGCTACTCTGCTATAGCCTACAGAGACCGTGAGAAGGTGAGCACTTTTAGACAACGTTGGCAAAAGTTGCCGTCCAAAAACCGGTCCTCTCAGATTCTTAACGTGGAAAATAAACTGCATGTGGTCATGTGAGATCAGGATAAAAAAAAAATGTATCAGAAAATTAATCGACTTTTGCTAAATAATTACGAAAAACACAAAAATATTATTTCAGCTGCTCAAATGTGGTGATTTTATGCTTTACTTTGTCAAATATGATAGGAAACTGCTTTAGGCTTTGAACTGCTGTTTGTTTCAGCTAATGCACATATATAACAATCAAGAGAATTTATGTCAAAGTCCCGGCCTGTTCTTTAACTCTCTTCTTCTTTCAATCAACTGTTTTTTTTAGTTAATTAGCAGGAAAACTTTTCCTTCGTGTGAATGCTTCAGAGTAATTAGCGACCGGTGCCCTAAACCCCCCAGGGACAGTCATGGGTTTGATTTGGTTCTTGTTATTATTCCTGTTATTATCTTACATCCCCACCGTACATTGTGGCTTTTGTTCTGCAGCTGGTTTTGAAACGTCGCCAAGATATCTTTGTGAATCAAAAACAGACGTGCTGAAATTCAGAGACAAAAAAAATAAGTGCAGGATGTATTTAAGAAAGAGGATGCTCGTGAGTTTTTAGTCCAATAAAAAATGACCTTGTTTTCTCTTATGTCTTTGTCAAGGCTCCTCGTGTTGTGCTTGAGTGCAAATCCAGGTTTTCCTGCTTCCTCTGAACCTCATTAAGCTCGGGGATAGTTTTACCTCGCGCCTGCAGCGGCGAATGCCTTTACATCTTCACTCGGCTGGCGAGTCTAATTCCCACATATTTTCAATTCGACCCTCTCTTTTCCATAAGAGCAGTCATCGATCTTCATTTGTCACTTAACCTCCACGAAGATGAGGACAGAGAGCGGAGTTGTGCGAGTGTGCGTATTAGTGTGTGTGTGTCTTTGATTTCCTGAAGGCCTACTGGCTCTGACACCACATGCAAATGAAACTACGGGGGTAGCGGAGTGTGGGATAGCAAATATATCCACTGACTCCTTCAGTCAATGTCACCTGTTAATGACACTTTACATACACTGCATTATCACAGGATCAGAATATTTCACATTCACACACACATGCAGGGTTGTACAAACATCCTGCTCAGCGATGCAGAGAGGCATGCACACCCAACCACCCACACACCAACCAACCACACACACACACACACACACACACACACACACACATACGCTCTGTTCTCATCTACAGACTTTTCACTTCAAAAAAAAATATTTTTTTTTTGTCACATCACAGCTTCAACTGCTGACAAATTGTCATTAAATCCTTTATCAGAAACATCCTGATAAAACTAACACAAGGTTCTAATAGTCATCTTTCGGTGCTTGCTTCTTAGCTGACAGGTGCCGTGAGCTAAATTCCTGCAGAGGAATACAATGCCAAGTAACAACAACAAAATGTATTAATGCTGCTCGGCTTAGAACTTTGTTCCTGTTCTGTCAAACACACCAAAAAGCTGTTAGCGGAAAGATCAGAGGGAGAGGAGAAGTATTAAGAAAATACTTCATGCTCACGGAAAGCCACATTCGCATTAAAACTACCTCCTCTGCATAGCTACTAAAGTTAAGTTCGCACCAACTGCGAGTGCGTCCAGCACAGTGTTGGCCTTTCAAGTCGCACATTTTGATTTGTCACGTGGCACTGCAAGCAAGCGCTGGAGTTGAGTTTACACTGGAACCACTGAGGCGGGGACATGAGAGGAGTTGATTTTTATCAAGGCAGCTTGCAGACTTGACACCGAGCTGAATTTGTCAGCAGTAATCGGTGGACCCGTCACTGATCTGTCAGCTACCTGGATAATTAGGGACCACAGCTAACGATGGCTTCGAGAAGAGGGGAAGCCCCGCCCCCCCCCAAGTCATAATTAAGAGACTCCTTTTTGAGGTAGTGATAGTGGCAGTCAAGGGCGCTCTGTTTACGAGAGAAGAAGGCAGCCGCTAATGTCAATGAAGGGGGCTCACAAGGTGAAGCAATGTCTGTGCATTCTGTTTAATCTGAGTGCAGCTCAGTATGGCTTCAACCTGGACAAATGCTGCACAGTGCTTTCATTACACGTGTGTTGAGCTAAGCGACAAACAGATTATTAAAATGTAGTACTGAAGTTGGTTTACAGGAGACAGTGAAAGACACGTATTACAGAAATGAATAGCAGTCGCAGTCTATGATTGTAGACTGAGTTCTGAGTTCTATATTAAGAGCGCTAAACATCTGATTAGATGCTTCAGTGAGTAACTTAGCCGGTTACCAAACATTTTTTATCAAGACAGCAGACAAAGGAAAGCTAATTACTGTCTTCAGGCATGAAGGACCACATTGCCACACGGTGATGTCTGACAGTGTCACAGCTCGTCAGTTCCTTCATGACCGGATAAGAACAGACCTCTCAGGAGAGGTGAGAATCGAGTTCAGGGTCAAATAAACTTTTGTATTTGGGAATGAACAGAAACTGAGCAGATTCTTGTGCCAAATTAAACCCAAGAATAGTGTACAAGTATAAAAGTGACACTCCCTATATGGACCTGTATCGTGCTCCATCCCACAGGGGATTGGTCACTCACAGTTTGCTCTGCCTCTTCCTCTGTCTCACTCATTAAAACTGAATGTTGATGCAGGAGAGGCAATAAAAAGGGATCTTTCTTTTTTTTTTTTAAGCTCACCCTTTTAAAGTCCTGTGGAATAAATTTAACACAGTGTCACACTGTAATCACACTGACATGTTGAATGATTAGTTGACAGATTCATTACTTAGAGTGACAGTGTTTGATTTAAGATATTGCGGTTGGCAAACTAAAAGCAGGAGTAGACGTGCGGCAATACCATTAATTTTCCAACAGCAATCAAAACTGTGACCTCGGTATCAAGGCAGACATAGAGTTATGGGTTCTGTGTATACGTTAACTACAGTATCTCCTATCCAGTAATTAAAATAATCACTGGCTATCTAGCTGTAATATTTACAAGATGTTGTCATAGTTAAACACGATATTACCGTCTGATATTTCACAGTTTTGATTAAAAACCGTTAAAAACAGTACTGAAGAACCACAAATCACAGACTGTAACCCCTCGATTACAGCAGTTACTATCACAGTCTTATTTTATTCAGCATAAAGTTGATTTTGTGCTATTAAACCATCTAGCACAGCTCTTGGATTCAGGCTCCTTGTAACCAATATCTAACTAACCGTTTTGATGAATTAATTGATCTATAAAATGTCAAAAGATTACTGAAACTGCATCTCAGCTTTTCGAGCAAGTCAAAGTGACATCTTCAAACTGCTTGTTTTGTCCAACCAACAGGTCAAAACCCCGAAACCTTCCACTTGCTAGATTAAACGCAGAAAAGGCAGCACATCCTCACATCTGAGAAGCTAGATCCAGTTAATATACAGATCATTTTTGCTTAATAGACAGCTTGATTGATTATCGAAGTTGTTGACGATGGGTACATCGTCTAATTGATTATCATTAACAACTAATCATTTCAGCACAACTTTGATTGTCACTTTGATTGAACAGCAGTATCTAAACTTAGCATAGGTGAGTGAACACAAAAAAAGTTCCTGCTCCAATGCCGTTTGTGTTTTTATCATTTAAATTCTTATGTTTTTATTATCATCCTAATTATTGCCATTTGATATGACTGCATTATTTACCTTTCATTAATTACTGGAGAAATACATCAGCGCAACTGCACTTTAGTGAGGAGAGACCAAAAGAAAAAAAAGAAAGAAAAATGACAACAAATGACTGCAGCAAAAGTCTCTGCTGCTCAAATTGCACTGCACTGAACTGAACTGCCAAAACTAACAGATGCAGTAATGCCGTTCCAAATGAAAGAACACTGATGTATTGTCAGTGGTCATAAACTAGATAGGGTACAGCGCCATTACAGGGTCTAAAATCATCACTGTGACTGATGAAACAGAGCCCATTTGAAATGGCATACAAAGAGCTATTGAATCCCCCCCACCCTGTCTCTCTCTCTTTCTCTCTCTCTCTCTGAGCAGCATATGCAACATTTTGTTTTAGTGCAACTCCAAAGTGACAAAACTGGGATGTGGAAATATCTGGCCGTGCATTGTAAAAAAAAAAAAAAGACAATAGCCTGTGTGTGCTCACCGAGGAAGCAGGCAGACACGTCAGTAAAGGTGGTAAAGTTTTTGGATTGACCATATGTCAAGCACTGGAAATAATGTAGAGACACAGCCTGCCAAGCTGGGATTGACCATTACGGCCTGTGATGTATGTGTCTGTCAGAAAAACAGACAATTAAATCAATATTCAAAAGCTGAGCCGGAATGGGGCCACTTCAGAGCCCAGCCAAATGACCAGAAGAGGCTGGAAAACAGAGCGAGAGAGAGAGAGAGAGAGAGAGAGAAACAACACACTTTTTGGTGCTCTCTTAAGGGGTTTTCACCGCCATTTGTAGCAGAGGTATAAACCGACACTATTCATTTTCACCGTGCAGGCTTGCTCTTCAAACACATTTCTTTCTATCCATCACTAAAGCCTCGCGTCAATTAGAAATTACAGCCCCACCGAGTTCAAAGTCTTCCCGTCACAACCTTGATTAAGTCTGCTTAACCTCACATTTCCACCGCCTGCTTAACATTCTACAGCTGTTTTATTCGGCTTTGGTCATTACTGCATGAACTTCAAAGGCTCCTCTTTTCCCGTCATTTGGAAATGCGTGTCAATCACACACATCTCCCAGGGACATCAAATGGATTCGGGCAAACATGCGATTCTCTCGCAGAACAGCTCGTGTCTGGTCAACTTAGCGACGACATGCAGGCCGGACTGTCGAAAGGCGAAGTGAGGGAACTGACATTGAAGCGGTGGTATAAAACTTCTCTGGAAATATGCATGTGGTTATTTACTTTTTATGATGTACTTTCCCTGTAAAAAAAACAAAACAAAAAACAGGACTGTTCAGTATGAATTAGGTCTTAACTTTTAGCACTGCGTGACACATCATCTGAAACAGACATTCATATTTTGAAAGTAGAATATTATATTTTGTCATTAAAAAAACAACAACATACTCAATAGTTGTGTTTAACCAGAAAGTTAATTATTAGCAAACTCTATATACTAAACTAGATTTATTTTAATCACATGGGATAAATCGTTTTCCTATAATGACTTCCAGAGCAAATCTGTTGTGATTTTGCCTACTTTATCCCTTCATTGTTATACCCATGTTTAATGCCACATGTAAAAAACAACAACAACAAATGTTTAGGATATGCACCACTTCCTGTTCCTAAGAGATGCACACAGAGGTCAGGTCAAGAAGAGACTGAAGTGACCATTAGAGGTCACCTCGCCCGTTTACCATTCTGTGTTTTAGGACTATTTCTGTAGGAGATGCCCCTCTGTGATTTCGCTACGCCCAGGCACCCCCTCCTCTCCCCTCCTCCCTTGTTCCCTCCCCCTTGGGTATTAATCGCCAAGTGTTTATCCCGCTTGAGAACTTTTCTTTCAATTTGTCTTTTCTTTGCTCCTCGGCGGGGGCAAAAAGTTATCCTTTGAGGGAGTCCAGCTGCCGGGCGCATGCGTGTCTCTATGTTGAATGATTTACTGATGTTTATCAGGAATGAATAGATCAAAGGCAGTCGCATGACAGGCGATCAATCAAGCATCAAATCAAGGATGGCAATCCCAGAGCGGAACACAAGATGAAAATACCCTACTTTACTTTCTTTTCTTACTGACACCAACACATCAAACACGTTAGCCTGTAAAAATGAGATAAGACGAGCTTTGTTGGGAGAACTTGGATGCTGGCAACCTACAGTGGAGGATCAGCTTTAAAGCGTTCAAACTATAAAGTGCAGCTCAGCGCATTCATTCCTCAGGAAAAGTTGGCGTTGAAGAACGGCTGCACAGATGAAACAATCCCGTTTCCAGTCAAACACGCCTTAGGTTGGGAAAAATAAACTTTGTTGTGGGCTTCTGAGCTGCTGAAAACTACGCATGTAAGCAGAATTAACCTCACATTTGCATTATGGTGGCTATAATACGTCCCCGAGAAGGTCCCGTTGTCTCTACATTATGTCCTACATCAGGCCTATCAGCTGCCGTGTCACCGTGCAGATCCCTGGCTGCGTATTCTGGCTGGAAGGGGGAAGAAGTGTGCGTGTTTCGGTGCATTTCGGTGGGGTAGTGTTTTGTTTGCAGTGCCGGGGCTTACCTGCTGACCGCCGCGGCGCTTGCTGCTTTCTCCTCGGCATGCTGCTGCAAGACTTTCCGCTTGACTTTTCATGCAGAGATCAAAATAGCGGACGAGCAGGAGAGGAAAGCGGTGCAACGAGAGGAAATCAAAGCCAGTAGCGTTTCCTCAGTTCTGATATATTTGAAGTGTAGCTCCCTCGTAGGGCGAAGAAGTCTTTCTTGATCGATGCAAGTGGAGAGTCACTCTCTACGCGTCTCGGAGCATTTCTCTGATCGGAGTGTCCGGTGGGGGGAAAAAAAGATTACAGATAATTTAGAGCAAAAAGGGTCTCGTCCGTTAACTTCTGCCGATCACAAAAACTCATCGCAGTCTGGTGTGGTGAAAACTGGCGGAAAGCTTGGTGCGGATCTCAGTCTATCGGGCAGGGATATGGAGAGCTGCCTGCGCCCCTCGTCGCGTTTCCATCAAAATATGTTTACACCCCTCACCGGACTATTTCATACCTCTGTTAACGGCAAAAGTGAAGAAAACAGAGCTCCTCTTCTCGCGTTTTAACTCACTCGGGTGGGTGCAGACGAGTCCAAACTGCGGTGTGCCGTGTTTTGCTCCCTTCGTCCGTCCAGGTGCCAGCTCCGGTCGCCAACCTCCGCTACAGTCTTTAGGAGGAAATCGGGGGAAAAGAGAGGAAAGAGTGACACGTTAGGCGGGCTGGGTGTATGTCAATCAGTCAAGTGTGTGCGTGGAGAAACCCCGCAGCAATCAACTCGGATCCCCTCTCGCTGAAAACACCCACTGGTTAATGAAATACTCACATACACGCTTCACCGTCCGATTGTCAACACGGACACTTGACGAATTTCTCAGAAACTCATCACAAAAGACAGCGAGCAGGCCAGCCCGCTGAGCCGCAGACTCGGGCTTCTTATTGTTTCCTATTTCACTCCCTCTCTCTTTCTTTTTTTTTTTTTTTCTTTTTAAAAAAAAAAAAAAAATGTATTATTATTTATTTCAAAAGCGCAAGGAGCGTCTCCGGATATTCTCCGCAGTGAAATGTGCGCACATTGGTGATGCGCGGTGCGATCAGACAGCTCCCACTGATAGACAGACACATCCAGCTGCCTTTCCGGCCTCTCCTTTACTCCACCCCTCCACAAGCGTCACCCTGACAGTCAGAGCCCACCTGTCAATCTGCTGCTCTAATTGTTCACTGGGATGGCTTTCATTTCAACGCCTTGCTGTCCCCACACCATCCGAGAGAGAGGCATGCGTCCTGCTCGTGGACACAGGAGTGGCCGATTTGCAACCCTGTATTCAAACAATAGAATGAGAGGTGCCTCAAAAAGTTGATGTGCAGTCTGTGTGTGTGTGCAGAGATATTTCTTGAATCAAAATTAGATTTAGTTGAACAGTCACTGCTACAGAATATCGCAGGCATATTAATAGTGTATAAGCGACGACTGCGCTAACATTTTTTTTTATGCACAGTGTAATCACGTTTTTTGATCTGCAAAAATATACGAATAAACAAATAAAAGCTAAAAAAAAAAAAAATTAAAAAAAAAAAAATCGTTATCAGGCCTGAAAACATGAATATGAAGCTTCAAATGAGGGGCAACATTTTTAACTTATTGTTGCCCCAATATAAATGCTATTTAAGATTATTCCTGAGGAAAACGTTTTTGTTTTGTTTTCAGTTCTGCACAAACTATCAAAACGGAGACGATGCGATAGTGCTTCATTTGTTTAGGCGGTGTTTAGTGTGCAGCGTTTTGCTCCGTCTCAAAGTTTGCAGCAAAAAAAAAAAAAAAAAAGGTGGATATTTTTGGTGACCTCTTTAGTGGGACAAAGGAGGCTGCAGATCGATTCGTTACACCTTTTTAGTGCGGCTTGGTGAAGGGGAGGGGCTCTGAATCCACAAGGGGCTCCATTAATAGCCTACACTCCATCCTAACTATTATCCACCGTAAAGTGTTTATAAAGAGCACACAACTAGGCTACTGTTATCTCAAATGAGACAGCATGATAATATCCGTTTACTGCAGTATCTGTCGGGGAGGATAGTGAGGAAGAGAAGAGGGGAAAAGTCTAACATTTTTTTTTTTTTTTTTTCCCCCTCACTGATAATAACAACATAACTTGGATGACATGAAAACTGGCACGGTTCAGACTGTTTGCGTATCTTCTTCCGTCTGCAGCCAGCCATCGGACTTATTATTCATCCAGCTCCAGTCCGGGCTGCGACTGGAGATTTGGACCGGATCTAAAGAGGAAGCTGGATTAAAAACTTTCTGCAAACCGTCGTCAGTCCCGGTTTCACCGATTCTGGTGAGTTTGTGAATTTATCCCTCAGCCAGTCTGGCGCTCTCAAAAGTGAACAGGCAATAAACATGACGCACAGCAGCGGAGAAGCTCATCGCAAGTTTTTTTTTTTCTGATCCGTAGCCTCTTTCTGAATCACTGCCTCTGTGCAGAACTGATCATCTGCGCACAGAGGATGTCTGAGGTCGCTTATTATGTGGTAAAAGAACTACCAAGTACCGCCCCAACATCTGTCTGTCCCTGTCTGTCAAAGCGGCCTGCCCGCTGATTGATGGAGCCGACTTACGTCACTAATATTTCCATCTCATAGTCTGCGGACAGACAGCAGAGCTGCAGCTCCTGAGTTATTGTTCTGTGTCATGTGAAGCTAGTGGAGCTAGAAAAATGTTAAATAGATGTCTGCTTATTCAGGCTGATTTTCAAGTTTAATTTCCTACAGTTTGATATAGGTCTATGTCAAATTCAAACGTGGACACGGGCCAATATTTACAAGGTTTAACTTTATTATATTATGTAGCTTTCTCATTTCAAATAATTCGGCTTACTGCTGCTGATTATTGCTTCTTCAGTTTGCCTTTTTGTGAGTCAGTGTATACACTGCAGGGCTGTGATCAGAAAGGTAGTTATTATTGCAGTGCCACATAACCAGAAAATAAAAGGCTGGCTTTAATTACATCAGGGATGCAGCAGTAAACTGCTTCACAGTTTTGGAGCAAGGTTAACATTTTCTGTAACCATTTCCAGTGGCAAAAACAATTTGAATGTTTGATTATTCATTTGAACAAATATAACGCTGTTTACACGACACACACAATATATTTAGTCATAAAGATGTAAGATCATTATTCAAGAAAATTCTGATGTCGAGGAACACTTAAAAATAGAAATGTATATTTGAATTAATCAAATATACAAAAAAAAACCGACCACAATGTTGATGCAGTATTTTTTATTTTCTGATGCCAGTTGAGTGTGTAGGGCAGTTTTCTCTTTCTTTAAATGTTACAAGGTTTTAGCAGAGGGGCAGAAAAAGAATCAGTGGATAATCTGATCCTGGGCCAGCAGGGGGGGGCATGTGGTTCAAGAGACAAGAGAACTCTGAAACATCAGGACATGTGCAGGAGTCCGTCCACAGAATGACAACACTCACAAAGTTTTCTCTGATATTGACGGTTTCTTGATTTTTCTGTCATTACAGAAAACGTCTACATATTTGATAAATATTTGTGACCTCAGAGGTGAATTTGAACAGAAACACATACATTTTTTTTTTTTTTAAATAAGTCTAACCGAACTCTTATCTCACCTCTGACCTAAGATGTAAAATGGATCCAGAGTACAAGTGCTTTTCGAGCAGCCGGCCACACTCGATGTGGAGATTATGATCCAAATTGCTTGCTACAGTAGTTACACTCCCCGTGATTCAGCCGCCCGCGTCCATGTGCATGAATGACAAAAGCCGAACACACAAACAGTTGTTTCCCACCACCCCCAACTTGTATACATGAAGCCCCTCTTCCAAGTTAATGGTGGCTCGGTGACAGCATGACGACATGTCATCCCGTTTCCTTCTCTTCTGCGGTAAGATGCTCCCCTCAGAGCGGTTGAGAACGTCCATGTAGTCGTCATGTACATCTACATACATTATACGCTGCCTTCTTTTGTCTCTTTCTTCTGTCTTTCTAGGTCTGACATGACCACCTAATGACGAGCTGTTTATAAAACGTAGCGGGTCGTAATGCAAAGACGTCCTGCAGGTTGTCAAATCAGGTGAGGAGCTGTGATAATCTCAAACTCTTCCGACCAAATAATGGCAAACATAATTATGTTACCATGTAAATACTGCTACTTCTAATAACACTGTGTTGTTCCCATGGGAATAGAAAATAGTGGGAATGATATGCCACACTGACACAGAGCGGGCGTACGTGATATGTAACTTTATAGGTTCTATAGTGTGAGAAACATTAATATAAATGTACTTGTAAAATGGCTTGGTCAGCTGTTTTACACATTTTAACACCAAACTCCAATTATAATTTCTACTGACCTACATATGTCATACAATTCTGAAAAGTCTGTGGATTTTAATGAGTGGTTAAAACAAAAAGAACAAAAAACAGAACAAAAGTAAAGTTTTGCCTTGAGGTTTGTGCTTTCACATTTTGTTGAAATTCGCACACAAGTGGCAGCGTGGTAATCAGTGGTCAAACACGCAACATAAGAAAATACGCAGTTGTAAAAAATGCCAGTTTCTTTCTCCTAAATGTTTCAGTTCTTCTCCTCCCCTTGTTAAAATCATCATCATCATCACTACCACAGAGAGCATCACACCCTCCTCTTCAGTGATCCTTTTTTTTTTTAAACAAAAGAACGGACTCTATAATAACACAATATGAAATGTGTGTCGGAGCCACACACACTGTAGAATGATTTCATTTGTTTACATTATTGTTTGATGCCGGTAAACAAGTTAAAAAACAAAACAAACAAAAAAACAGTTTCAAGACCAACAAAGTAAAGAAGTTTGCTTTGTTCTCATTTTACAGAATTTTTTGTGGACCTTTTAGGTTCATTTATAATTTGAATAGGTCAAATTGATGCATATCCGTTTAATTTGAGGATATTTTGGGGATTATCATGCCGATGGCAAAGTTTAGTGAAAAGATCACAATGAAGTAAAGCATGAATTTAATGCCTAACCCTTAATATTCATGAATAATAAATGCGTTGTATATTTTGGCCTGTGGCTAACCACCCGAGCATTTTGAAGCCACGATGTCAATTGTTTTGGGCTCTTCTGGCGTGCAAGTGCGATTGGAGCCACACATTTGCTTTTCTGGGGTCTCGCATGTCGTTTGACGTCCGCTGTCCACAGCGTCGTACTTTAAAAACTTATTTTGAGTGGACTGAAAAGGAGTCTAATCGTTTTCCTTAGTGTCATTCAAATAAGTTAACATTTGGAATGATGAAAGCTCACGGCTTATGATAATACCTCTCCTCATAATCTTGAGTAATCTTCAATCAATGATGGGTCCTATCAGATTCCAGACAATCATTGACAGCCTGAATATAAGAATATATAATAAAAAATTAATAAAGAAAAGGCTCTAACTTTGACATGAGCTATATCTCCACATCTATCAGATAGGGCTGCATAATTAAAATGCCAAGTGTGAGTATTAAGAGAGAGAGAGGGGTTTTGATATTTTATAGAGATGTACTTTTCCAAGACTTGTTAAATTTGTAGACTTAAAAACGATATGTTGCTGTAGTTTTGACAATGCAATTAAAGGTTTGTAATCCCCCACCTGAGCATTTAAATAAAACATTTTTTTTTGTCAGTTTGGACGAAGAGTGTGATGAAACGGCGTGCAGCGGTGACAGATGTAAGTTTATTAAGGGATTCGGGTCTCAGAGGGGTTTGAGGTTTTATTTTACTGCAATGTAAAAAGCTCAAAACTGAACAGCGAGGAAGCAACTTCAGCTTGTTTACATGAACTATGGAATAAATGTTCAGCACCGGAAAAGCACTGTTGTAAAAAAAGTACCTCTTATATGTTGTTTTTTTTCTTTTAAACTTGAGCTACATTACATACCACCACAGGCCAAACTTCCAGACCAACAGTGTGAAAGAGAGATCTCCTGCTTCCTGGAACAATCTTGCGAAAAATCCTCCCCAACGCGGCTGACATATTTCACGTTTCAAAATACCAGCCTTTCTGACATGCACGCTCCTTCCCTCTCCTCCTCCCTTGCCTTTTGTTTTCTTTGACACGTGCACTCCAATTAGCATTTTTCAGCCATTAAGGAGGAAAGAGGAGCAGCCAAATGTTTATCTCTCTGGGCTCTTTTCTTTTTTTTCAACAAGAGTTTCTAACTCGTCGGCAGAAAAAATAATAATATAATAATAATAATAATAATAAAACATTCAGGCAGAATGTGGAATATTATCCTCAATGTTAACATCATCTTCTTCACATAACAATTACCAATAGTGTGGGAAACTGTGACAATACAAGTAATTGCGTTCATGAGAGCAGTTGTCAGTCCACATTTAGAGCAATTAAAATGACTATCTATAAGAGAACACAAGCGACGAGGATTGTTTTCACGTCGAGTGACACACTGTAAAACTGTTCAACATTTTCATTCTCGAAATATTTCCATTTCTTAGAGGAATACGCTTCCATCCACAGCAACAACACAAGGAGCACCCTTTAACCTTTTGCGATAAA
Source organism: Embiotoca jacksoni (assembly GCF_022577435.1). Taxonomy (NCBI): domain Eukaryota; kingdom Metazoa; phylum Chordata; class Actinopteri; family Embiotocidae; genus Embiotoca; species Embiotoca jacksoni. The sequence continues at coordinate 10,535,355 of NW_027185425.1, forward strand.
GCGCACAACAGTCTCTTAAGGATAACATGCAGAAACGGCTATCATAATGCTCAGTTAGACAGTAAGACTACAGTTAGAAGTCGAGCCTCTTTGTCATCGGTCCTCTTGTGTGTCAAATTAGAGCATCCTAATCTTCAGCTTTACTCTCAAATGTAAATCTGCGAATCTCAAATTGCACAGATCGCTCGCTGCGGGCTTTGGCTGCTAAAATCTGTCACTGCTGCCGGGTTGCCGAACATTAAGGAAGAAAATGCTCTTAAAAAGGTGCTTTTCTGACATTAACATGACTTGTGTGCATAGCGCCGCTCGATCTGTGTAGTTTGAGGCATATATTTATGAATAGGAACCTTTAATTAGGGCTTGTGTTTCTTCCCTAGTCACATTGAGGGATGGTCCTCGCCGACATTCATTAATGATAATCACCAAGAGCGATGGCATAGCTACAGGCCAAGTCTCAGGGGACCCGACACTTGAAAAGAAGCATTAAATTACACAGAGGGACTCTTTAATTGCAAAAAGGAAAATATATAGCCATCATTGTTAAATATGATCTTTTGTAAGCCTTTACTGGTTCAAGGATTTGTCTAAGGGTTTCTTATCCTCACCGTTCCTTTAAATGAAATCTAGAGCCGCATTTCTGCGATAATACGCCCCGGAGCGTTTGTGAAATATAGATTTTTTTTTTTTTACCTTCGTTTCACTTATTGCAAAGCAAGCAACAACGGCAGATATATGACAATTTTTACACATTAGCATTTTACTGTAAATTCAGACAAGCCCAAAAGCAATTCGGCTGCATCACAAACTGTTCATGCACTTTCAAAAAAACTTTTGCGTGACTTAAAAAATGATTGGGATGAACATACAGGCAAATAAATCTTGAATATTTTTGGAGTAAAAATATCCTCCTTAGTCTGTCCTAAATATGCTTTTGATTAGTTCAAAACTGTACATCAGCCTCGCCACTTGAAGATGATTCGAACATAGCTGCATGCGACCACTGCATACAGGCGCCAGATTCCTCTGAACACATTTGTTCATCATGTTAGTCTCCTTGTCGACGTGCTTTGCTCTTGTCCTCGTCAGGTACAGGGGAGGAAAATAAAATCTATATTTTTGTTAGGTTGTATATTCTGTTGTTTGTTAATGAAAGGATCTTGATGGCAGAAAAAGTTATGCATGAACACACACGGACACGTGCATACACACATTCATACTCGTGCACACCCAAACTCCTGACCTAATTGCTCAGTCTCACTCAACTAATTAATCACAGCTGACTTAACATGGTGACAAGGTTAGGTAGGTGACATTCTCCAAAAACGCTGTCGTTCTGTTGCCTCTTTAGCTTTCCTTTTTAGCCATCCCAGTTTTTGCTTTGGTTTGTTCTTCCTGTATCTCCTTCTGTCTTAACCTCTTCCTTTTCTCATGGTTTTTCTTAATTTCTTTCTTTTATTCATTTCTAAAAAAAAAAAAAAAAAATCTTTCTTATCTCTTCTTTTCCTTTTTTCCATCTTTCCTTTCTCCCTTTTGCTTTTTTTCTTTCTTTCTTTCCATTTCTGTCTTTCTTTGTCTCCTCTCTTTCTGTCCTTCCTCGCTATCTTTTTTTTCCTATTAGATCGTGTCTTGCATGAATCCAAATGGAGAGCATAACTTGGCCCACATCTATTTTTACCTGTTATTGGGGGTAGGGGGTGGGGGGGCTTTGGAGAGGTGAGAGTGGGCATGCTGGGAAAGAAGAGGGGGGGGTTAGGGGCGGGGTCACAATGCTCCATTAATCAAAAAGAATGACACTCATGTCGTCCCTGACAACCATCCTGCCACCCATACGTCTGTTCCCCTCCTCCTCCATCCCACTCAAACAGGACAACTTTAGTGATGGGGAGGGTGAAGAAGACGAAGAGGGGAACGAGCGGGAGGGAGAGTGGGGGAGGGGTGAGCGAACTTTATTAATCAAGCATCTCAGATTAATTGTTATGAAGTGTCACCCATAAATTCTCCATTTGGATTTAATAATCTTGGAGGTAGACTTAACAATCTCTGTCGTGATTTGAGTTTTATTGAAGAGGCTGCAGAGAGAGAGACAGAGGGAGAGAGATGCAGTGACACAAATAGCTTCTCAGCGGACAGTCCTTCTCCGCATGACAGTTATGAAATACAATTATCAGCAAGATCTGCTTAAGAATTCATCAACTGCACCTCTGCCTTCCAAGGAGAGAAGGGAAGAAAAAAAAAAAAAAATCCTACATACAAAGCAAGTCTTAACTGATAAGACTTCTCTTTTCCCTGCAGCCCTTAAACTATCATTTCTCTGTCTCAGACGTGTTAAGTCACTGTAAAGGTATGGTGCGCATATCTCTTTGAAAGCGCTCCGTGCATTATATTAAAGCATAAATCACCAGGTAATCAGGGAATATGGTAAATGACACACCACATGCAAATCACCGAGATAGTGAGTAGTTTGTTTGAAATGTATTAGCCGTTGGTTTGCATCAGGGTCAATAATAGCAGTTAATCTCTGCGTGCAGGGAAAATATACTGTCACCGAATTGTACAAAACCCTGTCAGCTCTCAAAAGTAACAGAATCATAAAACGCAAATGATTTCAATCAATTGTCGTCTAATTGCAGTCATATCTTTTGAAATGAATGAAGAACGGCCACGATGTAGGTTGACAGTGTGCATAAAATTAGCATAGCTTTGCATATTGCAATGCCATTAATGTTAGTTTTATTGGAGGCTTGGGTTTTCCTGCATTTTTTTTGTACGTCGCCGTCGTCTTAAAGGAACACGGACAAATACAGAACGGGGCAGTTTATAGTTATGAAAACGGTTTGACTCACTATCATGAAGACACTTTCACAAAATGGAGCTAATTTCTGCATCAAAGACCAGAATCTGGTTGTACTTCGATCTCAAAACATTATTTTGTCTGATCTGAGAAATCTGTTTCCTAAAAAAAGAAAAGAAAAAGAAAGTAGTCTGACAAAAGACAGATCTGAGAAACGGAAAACAACTCTGTCTTTGCTCAGAATAATAATGGAAGCCTTTATGTGACCATTTTTGGGAAATGCCAGAGAAGCTTGTTAAACATGTGCCTTTAACTACACGTTCTCCTCCGCCAGATATCATCCTGATCAATGACGCCCACGGCGCCGTGAGAAATGACGGTAGCTGGATCCGCGGTAAATGTTTTAGCTATCAACACTGCTTCATCCTCCGTCACCCAACACCGCGGCCGATCCCTCACCGACACCGCATCCTGGCCCCGGCCTGGTTAAATCCAAGCCCGTCTCCTCCGGTCAGTAATCGCACTTGTCAGCTGGTGATGTGTGACTTCTGAACGATTCCATCACATCAAGCTCATCTGCTTTAGTGAGTTGAGAGCGCTAATTCAATTAGATGGTGGTGAAATTTTCAAATAATTCTGTGACACTTGAGCACCGTGAGAGGCCAGACCACAGACAGTGTGTTTATACGCACTGTGATAATGTAATTAAGACCAAACTAAAGCAACACAAATTACTGCGACGACCATATTAACAATTTAACCAAGTTATATTATATGAATTAAGGTCATAATCACAGTACACCAGATTCAATTAGGAGAGCTTGATTACATGTCAGTCTTTCAAATTACTCATGTCATTCACGCTCGTTTGTCACAGAGTGAATGTAAGGCAGTTTGTTGTTTGAAGTAATGTTTGAAACACAGTTTTAAGGATACAACCACTCCCTTCTCGGAACGAACGCTGCAATTAACACAGCTTGCGTGAAGGCTTTAAATACATCCAACAACAAAGTCCCTGCATTTCCCTTTATGTTAAATTTCCTATAGGACTGCAGAGTACAACACATCTTTTAAAACAGTAACCATCAAACAACAGCAGGTAAGACAGTCGTTAGGTACATTCCAAAGGGTAAATCCAACGGTTTTATTTATATTTACTTTAACCCTAAAGAGCAGTAAATGGAAATTACAGAAATCTTGGGGGGGAAAAAGCCTAAACGTTGCCAAACATGTTTTTATACTCAGCTGAGGGGGCTGTTAACAGTTAAATGAACAAATAATAATAAATTTAAAAAAAAGACCATAAAAACGAATGCAAACACATTCTCAAACAGAGCTTTTGCTTACGAGTCTGCTCTTCCTACTGTACACGAAACATGCTACAGTGCCTCGAACGTGTTGCGTGTTTCCACTCAAACTGAAAGTCCAAAAATCTAAATGAAAAAGAGATGTGGTGTTGGGATTACAGTTGGGGGAAGTGTTTCTACTGCAAAAAAAAATAAAATAAAAGAAAAGGTCACAATCTGAAGTGGGACGCACCAACGAGTCACAGTGCTCATCCTCAATTCATTATGTGTAATGTTCTTTCCTTTTTCACTGCTTTTGGATTATGTCGTTTTTTTTTTTGTTTGTTTTTTTTTAAACGTCAGATTCTTCCTGTGTGAACGTTACTGGTTGGTGCTATTGTGCTTTGTTGTTTTTCCTGTGTGTCTGTTCGGTGTAACACCACAACTGTAAATGCTGTTACTGGCGAGGCGGATAGGCTTCCCAAGAAAAATAGCAAGTGGCCAAACTAACAAATAAAAAAAATCTCTTTAATGCCCCCAATAATTCAAATGTTTTATTTTCTGTTGGGAGCAAAAGAATAACAAATGTTATTGTTTTGGACTTTAATTGGTTTCTATCTGCCAGTAAACGTTATTAATTTCTCTCAATCGTGATTTGGGTTGTTATATAACATTAACCATGTGCTTCTGATTGCGATGGCGCATTAACACAGAATTCATTTGAACCCAAAACAGAACTTTTTACTAGCCTAACTCTGTAATCCTCAACTAAGCTCTTTCTTTCTGTTCAAGTGTGAACTATGGATTGTTTTGTGCTGTCTGTACATGTTTTAAAGTCCGCGTGACATTGATTAAATCCTAAAAAAAAACCCACAAGTGTCATTATTACATATTCACAGGCAGTAAGGCCGAATGCCTTCAAGTGACTGAGATGAAACTGGACACATTTCCCTTCATGAAGTATGCAGATAAATATTCAAATACTCCCCACCTCTGTCTCCACACACCTCGCTGCTGCTCGTAGATTTGGAAAGCCCCCACCCTGCAAATTGATGGGATTGGTTACTTTGGTATGTGACGTATGAAACAGCGGCTTTCTCAATCCATGTGTTTTAAGACTGCAGTGCTGTCTGCAGTTCAAAAACAGAAATGGCCTTCACTGCTTATCTTGCTCATAATACATCTTGCGGTCTTTAATTGGGTACATTCAATTTTCAGTTTGAAATGACGTTTGCTACAATTAATCGATGAATCAAATACATCATCCTGTCACATAATTGTTGGTACTGCACGCTAAGTCCCATTTCATGTTTGGTCCACATTTTAAAAACGTGCTTAAAACTTAAAACTATTTTTTTTTCCGACCGCAGGTCAGCCTCGTCACACCTGCAAACCGGGCACTTTAATATAATCTGAACATACGATACAACCTTTCTATTGGATTAAAAGAAATGAAAAAAAAAAAAAAAAATCAACTCTCCACCCCACTGCTCCCTTCCTTCATTGCGTCTGCCCCAGTGGTCAAGGACACCCATATCAGTGGACGTCAGGGTAGGCCCCATCCATCAGGAGGCTATGTGTAATGGAATCAACCGGTGACAATGATCATCAGCACTGCAAACAATGGCCCATAAACATCCCTTGACAAGTGGTCAAATGCGAGGTGGGGGCTGGGCGAGGGTTTGAGGGATTGTATGGGATGCGTGTGCGTCCACATGTGTGAGTCACTCAGACAGAGAGCGACGGTACCACAAGGTGAGACAGTGCTGTAGAGTAGCAGAGAAATGGCGAGGACGATACTTCCCCAGGGGACGATGCGGTGGGCCAACACGCTACCTCGGAAAACAAACGTTCCCCGCCGGGTCGGAGTTCAAACATGCCTCAGCTTATTCTAAGTGTTTGCCACTCCCGCTTTCTCTTTTCTTTGACATGAGTTTTTTTTTTTTTTTTTTTTTTTACCTGCGTTTTATCAGATTGCTTGCAGGGAGAGAGTCAAGCAGAGAGAGAGAGAGAGATGGTATGTACTGTAGAAATGTTCCGGCTTTTTAATGATAACTCTTATTCCATACGGGATATTGCAACAATGAAAACCTCTGACTTCGAAAAAAAACCAAAACACTTGCAGTTCAAGCCTTTAAATTGCCTGTTTGTTCCAAAAGAGTAGAATGTGGCCAATCGTTGTTTTTCTTTCTCTCAAGTCAGCGTTGAATAAAACCCAATTAGAGAAGTTGAGCATTTCAAAGAAAGCAGTCCATGTTTTTTTTTTTCTCTCTCTCTCTCTCTTCATCTTAAGTTTCCATCGCAATAAGTAGTTGTTGCTTTTGTCAGGTCGGGTGTTTCGTCACTCCATTTTTTTTTTGTCAGCTGGTTTCTCTTTCTCTGCCACGCGCGCACGCACGCACACACACACACACACACACATCACACACACACTAATTAGCCACCAGTTCAATTAGCCACCATTTGTCTCAGCTTTCCCTCTTTTCCTGTTTATTCAAACGTCAGAAGTGACACTGGCCAATTAACGCAATGGAATAGTTTAGCCCTCTGTAACACTCTGAATGGTACAAACCAAGTGGGATATTTGCTCGGCGCTCCAGAACTGGTGTGCCGGGAGTGAGTGAGTGTGTGTGTGTGTGTGTGTGTGTGTGTGTGTGTGTGTAAGGAGTTGGGTTCAAACAAAAGAAAACAGTAAAAAAAGAAGCTCAGCGGGTGTTTGATAAAGATATATATATATAAAGATATATATATTTTCTTTTTTTTTTTCTTTTCTTTTTTTGCGATTATTAGGTCAATATTATTTGTAAAGTTTTATTTCAGGCTCATCAAACACAAGATGGCTTTGTTATTTGCACAAAACATGTGTGATGGCAGCAATCATTATTTTATGTTTTGTCATTAGTGGCAGGCTAAATTGACCCCGAGATTGGCTCCCTCTTCAAATATCCTGAAATCCAGGGCAACAGCTGGATAATAGGTGCTGCAGTGATTTACTAATTGTCTTCGGGACTCAAATTAATAATTGGCAAAGCCTCAGCTGAAGTGCACATCTAAGTACTCTTTGTCGCTCACTTGGATCTTGAGAAAGAAAAAAAAAAAAGGCACAAAAGGCAGCAGAGACGATATCATTAACAGTCTCTCCAAATTGAAACAGTCGTCGAGAGTGTCTTTAAATGTCTCTGGAAGCTTTTTGTTGAGTGCAAATGACATCTCGCTCATTTTGCTGGTGGCTACATGACTGATGTGTTGAATAAGACAGTCCGTTTTGACGCTTTTGAAGGATCTGGGTTTGAAGTATATGATTCTGAAGTGCCAGCATATGCTTAGCGAGATAAGTAATTTGACACACAGACATCACAGCCTGCAAATCTTTCGTCTGGCTGCGTTGAGTGTCCACGTCGGCCGCTTTTTCAAGAACACTTTACAACTGTCACAACTGACTGTCAGTGTGCAAATGACACACGCAAACGAGCTCATTTTGAACACAGATTAAGACAGCTGTCATATTAAAACAAAATACAAAACCAGACTAAAAATACCATTAATTTGACCTGAGGCGTTTAAAAAAAATTAATTTGCTATTGAAGAACCAAAGATTCCTCCTTTTTAGCATCAGTTTGTTCATTATAGTAATTAAATGAACTACTCATCCTCGGGAGTGAAGCTAGATTTAAAGCAGTTGAAAGCAACACAGCAATAACACAGCCATTCAGATAACAGGACAGTTTCCCCTGCTGTTATTTTCTCTTTCCGGAGAGACACATTTGACTGAGCTACCTAACATAAACAGACAAACACTGAACACTACTAGACACAAATAAAGACTTACACACAAGCACATTCAAACACAAACACACGCACGCACGCACACACGCACACACACACACACACACACACACACACCAGCTGGGGGAGGGGGAGGGGGGGGGTCAGAGCTGCAAACTCAGTCGCTGACATTGTGGCACTTCTTTGGCAGCGTTGTGCAGGTGTCGTCTGCACACAGCATTCTAAATAAATGGATCTGAAATGATTTACCGAGGGTATCTGCCACCTGAGCACTGTTCCCCACATATATACAGACAGACACACACACACACACACACACACACACATACCTAACACTAACTTCTTCCCTCCCTCCCTGTTGTTCGTATGGAGATGCTGAAGCAAAGGCACTCACAGACACCGGGTGGGGGGGGGGGGGGTGAATCTGGTAGAGCGGCAGCCTTTTGTATCGTCCTGAGTCACATTATCTCAAACATATAGAGATTTACCAGCGTGAGGTGAGGTGCCGTTTAGATTCTCATTTTGTGATGTAATTTATGCCTTTTGGTTTTCAGACAAGATGGAGAACGTGACTGAGGTCACGCTAACAATAGCCAATTCCCTGACCTCTGCTTATCCAGCGTCGACTGCAACATTAACAACGAAAAAAAAAAAAAAAATCTGCTATTACATTCTAACAAGAAGAGACGCGCATACAGGAGCAGCAGCACGCAGGACGACTGGCTTAGGGCAAGACATCTGGATCACAGCAGCTGTTGTCACCTATAAGCCACTTGCAATCACCCTGGAGAACCGTGCATCTTTTTGTTTCTGTGGTAAAAATGCTGTGTCTGCAAGTTAATAAATACACTGTGTGAATATACTGCGTGTGTATGTGAACTGCTATTGCTGCAAAAAAAAAAAACAACAAAAAAAAACGTGACGCGACTACTTTACCAGGGGTGATGCTGTTACATTAAACAAACAGGGGAGCCGACATGACAGTACAACGCATGGCCTAAATACTATTGAGCTCTATTAATCTGCTACGAGTCCACGAGGAAGCAAATCAAGGTGGATTTATTTCAAGTCACGTAAATAAGTAAACTTGTGTAATGTATTTAACTTCAGTAATATGTAACCTAAACGAACTTGGATGTAACATTACTTTAATAAGCAATGTTATTGTAACCCAAACCATGAATGTTCCCTGAAACCAAGTATGTGTGGAGCTTAAACCGAAGCCAACCCGAGAGCGTGTCACCCAGACCCTGATCTTTTCTTTAATCCAGCGGTTCTCGTGCCTAAACCCAAGGCAGCTTGTGCCCACGGAAAATAACAGGCCAAGAAAAAAACGTAGGCATCTCACAATTTGCGAGTCGTTATTGTGAAAGTGGTACGTTGTGCGCTGCGGACGCTGTCGGTATTAAACGTTCGGATGCGACTGCGAGGTCCAGTGAGGAGAGCAGCAGTGCCTTCAGGCGAAGCTGCAACAGGCAAAGCTCTTTGTTGCACTTCTCTGAGTTTTTGCCAGATCTTGCAGTCAAAGTTCATTTGAATGGAAATATCGACCCCAATTTGTTGTCTGGCACAATGCACATCCAGTAGCATTCTGACATTCGCAGGAAACAAAGGCATCAGTTTCGATGTAGACATGAATGGAGGGAAAAGTTAATTCTGCAGAATTCCTGCAGTAAGGCGTTTGCTGGATGGCCATTTATCTTTAGAAACCTCCACACACACACACACACACACACGCGCACACGCACACACACACACACACACACACACACACGCACCTCTCAAGTTGAAATAACAAATGGAAACATCTGGCCATTTCAGTAACTTTCCAAAAACCCACAGTCCAACATTCACACTCACTTCGCGCAGTGATTGGTCAGCTGTGCTGAGGCGAGAAAGTGAGCAGGGTTTGAACATCTTCCTCTCTCTCTTCTTTCATTCTTTAAATAGCCACTTCTATTTTCACGGGAACTACAGAGAGCAACAGGATCCTACACTACTACGTAGACTCTGTTTGTGCCTTTTAACGCGGCCATTCAGAGATGCCAGAAGACGACTTGCATTCACAGAGTACCAGGTAAGTACATTCAGATTCTAATTGTGTAAATTTGGATGATGCAGTCCAAAGCCTAGCCTGGTCCCAGTCCTCTCGCTCACCACCTACGTCCGATTCGCCCAAAAATTCAAATAAATGATGCATGAATAAAGATAAATGAAGTGAAACGACATTAACTATGTGCTCTCGTGTGTTTTGTTTGAAACCTGCAAAAAGGACAATTTCTCATGTCTCCGCAAAAATGCATTTAGGTCAGCAGACGGCAAAGAGGGATGAGTACAGCGTTATGTAATCAATTATTGCAAACAATTCGGTGAAAAAAAAAAATGAAATGACCACAACACTCGACGGCCTACTGTGGGGTGATTTTAATTTGAACTTCTATGACAGATAGCAGCTTTCACATTTATGCCATGAAATAACACTTTCCATTGCAAAAAACCCCAAAACGGGACAAGTAATGTTTTCGTGTTAACAGCCCCTCAAATATTTGGACCAATCGATAGTAAAGACACGAAGGCGACGGAGCAAAAATGTGGAAAAATTCACCAGACATGTTTTTGTGTGTGTTTTGCTCAGAACAACAACCTGATGAACAACCAACACGATGTAAGAGGAAGCAAAGCGTTCTCGCAGCACTGTTGCAGGCACACAGAGGGTTAACGGTCTGACTGTCCAGCGCTGATGGGAGACATGTCCCCGGCAGATGGGCAAAAAGAGAAAAGAGGAAAAACAACAAAGTCAAGAGGTTAAAAACAGAGGCATCAGAGAGATACATCATCATCCCAGCTCTCTGACACTCTGTAGGGCTTGACCTTACCCGGCTGCTGGGTTGTCAGAGTGGCCTAATCAAGTAGTAGGCAGGGCTGCCAGACCTGCCCTGGTCGGAGAACACGCACAACCTGGACTTCATCAGTCCGGCTGATGCGTAAAGAGTGTGTGTGTGTGTGTGTGTGTGTGTGTGTGTGTGTGTGTGTGTGTGGGGCGTGCGTTTAAAATCGGCCGTTTCACCCGTTTCTACAATATTCCCTTTAGGTTGTTTTCACGCAGACGGCACAGTGACATAGATTTAGCTCAAATGAGAAAGTGAGGTATGATGGATCCTTTCTCCACTATAGAAATATACTAAGTCAATAACATATTTACAGATAAATACCTCCCCCCCCCCCCAATGAAACTTCTCTTGCTTCAAAGTCACTTACTATTAAATAAGGAGTACTTCAATAGATTGTGCTAATTGGCCTTCTAATACATTTTTTGTTCATATTTTTTCCTTTAAAATCAGATTTCTTGCCTTTTATTTTCCCTGTACTGTCACGGGCAGACTTGCCGTGCGACTCCTTCAAACTGATTCAGTAAATTTCTTACTAGATTTATAGACGTAAAAAAAAAAAAAAAGGAACATCATCTTTTATATTACGGGCTCCCATGGAGAAAAAAAACAGCAGGTTTGAAAGAAATTAAATTTGCTTCACGCGAAGTGTAAACAAATCTGACTACAGTTATTCTGTAAACTCATCTATTTCTGTGTCTCGCACAGAAATATCTTGATAATGACAATTTTCTTTACAGACACGCCTATAAGACAGTAGGATTAATGCCATTGCTACGCACAAAATCCAATTTAAAGGTGGTGACTAAGAACATGAATATCATTAGAGTCGAATTAAAAAGTATTATTGACCTTTCTGTGGCTGTGCGAGTGGACATCAAAGCCAACTTTTTAAAGTCTCCGCCATGTAGAGTGTTATTAACATATGCCGCTCTTAATAAATTATTTCTGTCACATTATAAAAAAAAAAATTAAGCACAACTCTACAATTTTATGAGCCTGTAAAGGTGAAGGCCATGCATATTAAGTTTTTCATGCACCGTGAACTTTTGAGGTATGCTACAATAGGTTACATAATTAATATCTGCAGGGAACCCTGAGCTATATATTTTCAAGATTTTTTTTTTTTTTTCCATTCTTAAAGGGTGATGCTGCCTAAAAGACATTGTAAAATTGAAGGAATCACCATTATCATCTGGTAACCAGGTTCAAAGTTCAACTTTATTGACTCCTAAGCAGAGCATTACCTTAGCAACAGTTAAAAATGACAGATATAAGGAGATAATGTGGGTCATAATAAAATGTTTTGAGAAATAAATGATGCAAATGTTGTCACGTGTTCTGCTCTAACATTCAGCGGTTGAGCAGAGAAGAGGGATGTGGACAGTTATCACGTCGAGAGCTTATTATTTTCACCAGTGCAGCCAACGTGACATTCTTTAAGACAGACACAAACCATCATTAAGCGGATATACTACACTCATCAGTGTTGGGAATCTACGCCTGCACGCACTATTTGCATTCAAATGTAAAAGATGCAACCACATGATGGATCCAACTGACTCGGTGGAGGACGGTGGCTGTTTTGCTCTTGTCACAAAGCGGCCGCCTTCTGTCTGGTTTACGGTTGGGATAAATTTCAACCTGCGTGACATCCTCCGCCTGCATAAGAATGTGAAATCATTTTTGCTCCATTTCTTGTGATAATTGCTTTCTGGGGCACTTCTTCATATTAACGTCAGCTGCTTTCCTCATCTTTTTCTCTTGAAGATTTTCACTTGAGGACTGACAACTTCAGGCTCCAGACTCATTTAAGTTGTTAAACACTTCTAAAAATCAAGTTAACGTATAACAAGGTTGATTATGACTGCGATTATTAGAACGTGTCGTGTTGCTCTTTATTCGTTTAGTGCCACTATTGTGTGTACATTTATTGCTGGTTTTCTAAACATGTAACCAGTAAAGCTTTTTTTTCTTTCTTTCTTTTTCGAAATTGAAATACTTCAAAGCAACATTAGTAAAATACACTGTATAGCTGATGTCTTAAAAAAATACAACGAGTGGCTGGATTTTTACTGTAAATCGAATGCAAGAACCCCTAATTGTCAATTGTCTTCAATTTCAGGTTCATGGCTGACAGGAAGTTGTTCTACCGCAGCAACAAGGAAACGACATAAACCGCAACACAATTCCAGCCTGTAAATAAAAAGACAATCAGTGCTAATAATAGCAACAATCAGTGTATTTCTTGATCCTTCGCACTTCCTACACCACAAGTGTGCATATTTTAAAGATGGGCAGACTTCAGTCAGTCAGTGAGCATCACGTTCTTCCCTTCGAGTCCCACAGGAGCTCTTTTCCATCTGGAAAACCATCCGGTTTAGTTTAGTTGAAAAGTGTACAGCGTATGCTTTTGTTCTCTGAGCAGCGACATCCTGTTGTGATTTTCATTTGAGTCACAGTGTGTAAGACTTGTTAATTTGATAAACCCAGTCTCTGTCCCTCATTCACTGTCTCAAACACGTTTCCATTGTTAAACTGCAGCGGCGTGCATGAGGCTGATGCCTTACCTACGTCATTATAACATTCTTTGAAGTTTTAGAGCCAGATGTTTTACAGCCCTCCCGCTTGATGTTTGGAGCCGATAAGTTGTGTACTACTTTTAAATCACGCCACTTTTGGAGCAATTAATAGACATTCATTTAGAAGAGCAGCTCTAATTTTGGAGCATTAATTCATACTTTGTTTTCATGAGGCGTATTGCTAGAGTGAGATTCAGGTATACAGTATAAGTAATTTTCTGACAGTAAGCTCCGACTTATGAATGTTTAAGACTTTCACTTTGACGTGTCAGAAAGTTAAGAAGTGGGAGAAAAGTATTTCCCACGACTCTTTTTCTTACAGCAACACAATGTTCGACGTCACACTCTGGATGATGTATGAGGACTCCAAGTTCATGTTAAGGCCATCGGTTTAATTATTGTGTCATCATTTCTGAGAAATGTGAAACATGGACCCAGTGCCATCGAGGCAGTGCGTGCTTCCACCAGCAGAAGCTTCAATCAATCATGAACACCAAACGGGGCGACGAGCTCACACTGCTCGCAGTCCTTGAGAAGGCTCGAACAAACAGCATTAAAAGCCACCATCATCAAACCTTGGCTTGAGATTGACAGACCATGTGGTCCGAATGAGTGACACCAGACCTCCCCCATCAAATCCTCTGCAGGTACAACTCTGCACTGGCAAAGGACCCCGCATGCCCTCTGCAACAATACATGGATTTACTACAGACCGAGAAGACAAACATCCACCCGAAAACTTGGGAAGAACCAACATAAGATAGCAAAGCTCACGTCTCAACAGCTGCGGAAATGTTTGAACAAGAACAGCGCAGAAATGAGGAGGACGGAAGGCCGAGGCCGAGACCAACCACGGCCACCTTCATCCATCCAGTGAACCGTGTGCGGCCGCATGTTTCATGCATGGATCAACCTCGCCAGTCATCAGAAGTTCCAGCATGACAAATAAGCAACACAGAAGAAACTAAATACTCAGAAACAAGGAATCGCAGGCAGTATTGTCAGGTTGTCAAAACATGGAAACATTAGCTAAATATATATATATATATAAATAAATAAAAAACGGGTTTATTGTAACTCATTTTTGTGTGCTGAAAGTTTCATGCCCATAAATGCACTGGAGGTGATCCAACATCGTCTGGAGTATCCGATATTTGGTCCGACTATTATAGAGACACAACTAATAATTATGGTCACAATTACAGTTTTGGACATGAAAACTTGTATTTATTATCATTAAACTTTTTCACTTACAGTGACAGTAATACTTAGTCCAGCTCTCCGCCTGCGGTCTCATTGCGAGAGGTTTTTCTCCTGTTAAATCATTTACATGCCTCTTCCTACCATTATCATCTCTACAACACAGACAACACAGGAAACAGGTACCGCTGCACTGCGGAACGAGCCTCGGCAGCTGAATGTCGTCAATACAAGAAGCCCACATTTCTCTGTACTTGACCCCTTCCCAGATACTGCGAGCCGACACCAATATTGCTCGCTGTTGCCACTCAACTCATGACAGCCGAATAGACACAGAGGGAAAGTTTGGTTCTGTTTCTCGCTCTTCCTTATCTGCCTCTTACAACAGAAAAAACAAGCAAATCTCATGCACTTGGGGGGAGAGAAAAAAAAAAAAAAAAAAAAATCGACACGCAACAATAGCATCCACCGATAGCGCTGTCAAACAACGGCATCTCTCTCGGATGTTAAAAGCTTTAAGAGCTGAGGCCTCTGTGACATCCACAGCCTCTGGATGTCAAAGATGGTTGAAGACTTGAGAGCAGGCCTCTGTTTTAAAAATACTGTGTGTGGGTGTGTGAGTGCGCACGTCTCAGAGCAGCAAAAGTGACATTTGAGGGGCACTTTACAGAAGCCAGCGGTTGCTAGGGATCTTCTGTATCACCTAAAGAGCCTTTGTCAGTCATTGGAAAGCTGTCACCTTTCGGGGGGCCGATACGGTAGGGGGAGCTGGCTGACAGGTAGGAATTAATGAGAGGTGTATGACAGCAGACCTCGGTGCTCTTGTGTATGTGTGTGCGCGCGTGCGTGCGTGTTTGAGAGTGTGTCCACATGCGTGTGAATCCGGTCCTTTGTCTCAAGAGGATGAACCACCTTCTTTGTCATCCTGATCGGGGAAGTTGAGGAAGAATGGTGTCAGAGAGAGAGACAAAAACAAGATTCAAGAGAATTTGTCTTGAGTTTTGGGAGAGACAAATCTTTCAGACGTGAGTTTTTGTTTATTTTCTCATTCGACTGCATGATTTGTTGGTATAATGAAAGCACCAGCCAACAGCGCAATCCGATTTCAATATCCAGACCCTCACAGCCATACTGATGTTTGATTCTCATAATAAACACCTGCACGCACACTCACGGGGATCTAACCGTGCAGGAAGCAATCATCCAACATGTTGTCACGTCTGTTCACCTCTGCCTCTCTGGCTGCATAAGACCACAGGTACAAATCCTCACAGGACAATTAAAAGAAGCTCCTCCTCAAACATGGTGCCAAATTACATTCTCTTTTACTAACATGTAACATGTGTGTCTGCTGTTGTGTGTGTGTGTGTGTGTGTGTGTGTGTGTGGGGGGGGTTGTTGATGTAATAATCTATGTTCTTTTCCACATTACACAGTTCTCCATCGCCGTAAATGAGTTCTGTCAATGTTCCTGCATCTCAATTACGCAAGAGAAATAATAGGCAGCGGCGTGGCAGAGGAAGAGGAGGAGGAGGCGGAGGAGTACAGGGGCAGCTCATCCACAGAGCTGAGAGATCAAACGCTCTGTCGTTGACACTTGGTGACTTCGTCTTGCTCAGTAAAATGCAGCGTAGCCCTCACTAGTTATAAATCATTGGTATTTTCTAACTCGCAGCGTAAAACTGAAGATAAATGCGTGTTGATGCAGCTTCTGTGGCCACTCAATGATCAAGTGAGCACTGACGGATGCAGAAAGGCAGCGAGAAGTCGCTGTCCATGTATTAGCGGATGGTTATGTGTTCATATGTGAGGGAGGGGAGTAAAGACATCGATTCATTTTGAATCGGAATCAACAAATCATGCAAATCACTGTGTTTCCTCTGAGGTCAAATAACCCTCTTGTGGCAGAAGACGGTGATGGGAATGACAAGTTGTTAAAAGAATTTCTCAGCTATATACCGTGTATACTGATGTATATCATACATTGTATGTGTGGCCTTTGTTGACCCGTAACATGATATGGAAAGTATGCACCTGCAGATGAAGGGTAACTGATAGCGATGCTAAAGATAGCACAGTCCGGCACAATGCAGTTTTGTAAAAACAGGCATTAGACCATGATTTCCTCCGCCATTCGTTCGATGCTAAACATACAACCCCGACATAAAAGAGCCATATCCATGGTAAACAGTGGCCGGTAAGTGAAACGCCAACACTAAAGTAGTAATACTATAGCTCACTGGCACTAGCGCTGGCTTGTCTATGCTTGCTGGTAACATGACCCTCAGTAATATCATCATGCTCTTTTCCATTAATTCATTCTGATGCTGTGGAAGAAGCAACGTGTGGCAAGTTTTTTCATGGACGCTTCCCATGTTTGCTACGAGAGAAAACCGTGAGCTGCGCTGATTTCACAAACGCCAGAGAGGTTGGATTTTTTTTTTTTTTTTAAGGTGTCAGTATGTAGGATTTAGGGGGATCAAATGGTGAAAATACAATATAACATATCTTTAATCGGAGTGCGTGCACCGCCATGTTTCAACAGTAGCCCGGAACAGACTCCACAAAGGGCCTTTCGTGTGTTTTGTTTTTAAGAGTTTTGCAGCCACAGTGGATTGGAAGAGGAGGGTTGAGGACAGAGGTATTCAGTTGGACGCGATCTGCAACCTCACCGCGAGATGACAAATATCCTACACACTGCTCTTTAAAAGGTAAGAAATCGGCACCGCCTAAGGTAAATATTCTCCATTGTACTAAGTTAGTGCGATAAACAGTCTGCACACGAGTTCATTTGCCAATTAACTCAGACAACAACAGCAGCAGGTCATTTATCTGGTGTGTTTTAGCTGCTCAATGCGGAGGCGTTTGTGTTATAGGCCCAATTGTGAGGCTTGTATACACGACAACTTTACTGACAAGGACGCAGACCATGTGAGTTCTGAGTAAAAAGGTGTCTTTTTTGTTTTATAAAACCAGATAAACTCATAATTCAACTTAAATCCAGACTTAAGAAAGCCACCATGAGTTTTGTTTGACTCAATCTGAGAAATCCACTAAACTAAAAAAGAACATTTAACACTACACACAGAAGAAAAAAGAAAAAAAAGAAAAAAAGTGAGAGCCAGTCTGAAACATGTTGAAGACAGGATATAATTATCTTGCCAACAGGCTTGAGTGAACTTATGCCACTAAATGAACATCACGTGCATTTGAACTGGGGGAGATTTTAACCAAAGTAGAGGACGTGTGAAAACAGATTTTATTCTCCAACAGAAATTGAGAAATAAATATTTTGAAACCAACCTGTCTGTTGTAAATCTGAAGTCGGCAGGCCTGAGAAACAAACCCAAGGACAAGGGAAAGGGAATCAAACGAAAGGGTGTTTAGATGTGTGTGTGTGTGTGTGTGTGTGTGTGTGCGCGCGTGTGTTTTTTTTCATGTGAGCTGGTAAATTCTGATAGGAAGATGTTGATTTAAATAACAGACTCTCTAAGGATCTGACATAAAACTGCAAAAAGAAGAAAGAGATAGAGAAAAAGTGAAAAAAAAAAAAAAAAAAAAACCTTCACCGAGTGAGTTTATCAGCTTGGCACCTGCTACTGGAACATTCTTGATGAACCAAAGGTTGTCTTCATTAAGCGCATTAATATTCATGACGCATGGTAATTTTGACACAGAAAAGGTCTTGGTAACCTTTTCGCGTGTGAAGAAATTTTTTTACTTCTCAAGGAAATTACAGTCCGGCAATGACTTAATTAATGCTCGCTTTCTTGGCCACGGTTTGAGGGCCTGTCAGTTTGGTGCAGCGCTGGCTGTCAGGCATGCCGAGGGCTCGGGGAGAGAAGGATTGAAGGAGGGGAAAAGACAGGAGAAGAGAGAGGGGAGAGAGGAGGGGAA
Organism: Embiotoca jacksoni; assembly: GCF_022577435.1. Classification (NCBI taxonomy): domain Eukaryota; kingdom Metazoa; phylum Chordata; class Actinopteri; family Embiotocidae; genus Embiotoca; species Embiotoca jacksoni. The sequence continues at coordinate 10,553,784 of NW_027185425.1, forward strand.
AAGAAAAAAAAGAGAGCCGACAGATGAAGTCAACATGCACTCATCTAGCCCACAGAACATGGTAATAGGTTTGCCTGTTGCCTTCAAATTTTTTTTTTTTTTTTTTTTTTTTTGCCCCTCTTTTTATTTCTCATTTTATTCTGCCCTTTTACCCTTTTGGACTTTCTTGATATATGACGGCTAGGACTCGACCTAAATAGACATAATTTCTAATGCGCGCGTTCTATTTAGAACCGAGATGAAACACTCCAAATACAGTGGTGTTCCCGCTTGTAAATGAGATTAATCTATCACTCTTGATTTTTTTTCTTTAATTAAAACCAGCCGTGCAAGACTCGTGTGCCTCATTGCCGTTATGACTGACATGACTCGACGATCTATTGAATCAAACCTCTGTACAACTGTCTGCTGGCTGACAATTTTACAACCACGTTCGCGCCCATTTTCTCTCTTTCAACCCAACCCACCCGGCAACAGACACACACACACACACACACACACACACACACACACGCGCACACACACACACACATCACGAACTACACAAACTAGTTTCCAATATAGTGAATCATTGCATGTCCTGCTCTAACATCGGGCAGTAAAAAATGTGAACATATGGTAGCATTTCCTTTATCATGTCCCATAAAAATAGCAATTTGCCCAAGCCCTTGTAGCACAATATGGAAGGCGGTGTGTTTGGCTGATAATGTTGAGATGACAGATCGTTCCATACAGGGAGGTTTCTCTGCTGTCTGCCTGCCCCGTGCAATAAATCGCAGAGGAAGACCAAAAGAGAGGCGGGGGGGAGGAGGGAGTATTTGGAAATGAAAGAGGAGTGAGGGGGGTAGGCAGCGACAGTGAGAGGCGATGAGCCTGGGGGGGTCACGCATGTTGTTGAGGGTAAACGCACACAGGACATAACAGAGAGACGCTACAAAAAATAAAACGCACACACGCACGCACACACACATCTACACACAAATTAATCAAGAACAGTTTCTGTTATCGACCATCAAATTAACACTTCTCTATCTGACCTTCCCAACACTGATTAACTAAAAACACTGATGCTCATTACCGGCTCATTGACCAGCTATGGAATTTTGAATTAAAAATCACACAAGCTTTAATGGGTGAGCCTTTTATTAGATCCACCGTCACGCTGCCACGTATACACTAACAGCTTATCGTGTGCATTGTTTAGATGACAATGAATCACCTAAACAATGACTATATTGTCACTCTGCACATACTTCACGGATCACTTAATATATTAATCTATTTCAAACAAATGCCTTGGGCTCCAGTGTGCATTTGTGGATGTGACAGTTTGTTGAATATGTAAATGCTGTTGAGTCAGATCCTGGGACTGATAAAGTAGCTCTGTCAACGTGTGTGCGAGTTACACTTTTTTCGCTCAAGATATGTGGATGTGTGTGTGTGTGTGTGTGTGTGTGTGTGCGCGCGTGATTCTTCTGTTGTGCTTTGTTGCTTTGATCATGCTCACTCAGCTCGTCGCTCACTGCAAAACCTGCCTTAAGGAGTGTGTGTGAGAGTGTGTGAAAGAGTGTGTGTGTACACGTGTTTGTTTATGTAAACAACTGTGTCCTTACTACGCCCACCCTAAAGTTGAGTGTATTTGTGTCAGCTCTACAGACTTAAAGTACATCTATCTACCGAGGCTGCTGTGGTCCCTATAAATTGACCTCTACTGTTTATGATACACTTTTCAAATATGTATTTAAAGTTTGCACGCACACACACACACACACACAGGTTGCACTACAAAATGCCCTCGTGTTTTATAACATGGCAATACAAACACATGTTTGTGATTGAGGACACCTACCTGTCAGCAGTTCAACTGTTGTTCTCATACTGTACGCATTAACCTGCAAGTAACCACGGCAACAATACTTTCACTTAAGGCTACAATACTAGTTAACTGAACTAACTTTGAGTTACGGTGATACCTGCAAAAAGCCTCATCACAATCCTGATATGAATTAAATCTGTATTATTGTTGAATAATCCATTTTTGCCACTTGTGGGAGCTGAACGAAGTTGTGTCCACATTATCACCACCTCATAAGTTCATACAGTGATCTTGTGAGCAAACCAGCTGCTTATTAACACATACAGCAGTTACAGAGCAACATGACGACTCATTTGGAGACATGTTTCCAGGCAGTAGTCACACTTTTGACTGTTTTTGGTTTCTACCAACTCCTACAGAGGAGCATCAGGCTCTTTCAATACTAAATGCTCCATTATGTTCGGCAGTAAGTCACTGACTTTGTCTGTCTGCTGTTTGGTGGCGAGCAGGTTGAGCACGGTGGGGATTTTGGAACCGTTTCTCTGAAAAATCACGTGCAGTCAGAGTGAGTAACACAGAGTGAACAGTAAAGTCCTGGATGGACAGCCAAACAACTGGCTTAAACTCAGAGCTTCATAATATCTCTGGAAACTTGAGGGGAGCCACAGATTCAGGTGACAATTCTGGTCATCTGTTGTTTTGCTGTCGAGCTCAGCAGTAGCACACTGGACGGTCAATTTCACGTCACTGACGTTTGTGCTTATGTACTTCTTGACAATATATTTACAGAGAATACTGCATGCAGTACAGAGGTAGCAGAAAATAAGGGAGATGAGAGAGATGACCCAACAAAAGTCTCCTTTCAGACACGAATGTTGTGGCTACACGGTCAGCATCTTAAACCCCCGAAGCCACCAAGATGAACTAAAACTAGGTGACATTTTACATTTCAAGCGCAGAAAGTCTCTGCTGGCCACCTCAGAGCGCAGCAACGATGACATACACGGTGTTGAAAGAAAATCATGAATCTGACAAAAGAAATGCCACTTTATTTTGCATTGTAGCCTCCTTTGTTTCCATTGTTATCTTCTATCAGAATGCCTCGTCATGCATTATCACACACCTACAGTAAGTACCAATACTCATAGCCGGTGTTTGTTTACTCTCTAACCGCTAAATGGAGGCAAAGCCTCAGCTTCAGCGGTCCATTCAAACACGCAACATCAACTGTTATGACAGTACTTAAACAGAATGGCCTGCAAACATTTTACATGTACTGTTTGTGGGACGGATACAGGACATTAGTTTTAGAGCTACCGGCCTGTGATGACAAATAACACGCAACGACAAGTGCAGTATCTGCCTTTGTGGCTTTTTCAAATGTGATATTCAACCCTTCATCTGTCCTGCCTACTGTCTTTCTCCCTCTTCATCCTCCTCCCCTCCTCCCTCCCTCTCTGCCTTGTATCTGTCTGCCATTAGGCAGATAGTTGCCGGTCTCATCTGTATCATGTCTCCGACCGTCCCCATAGGAGCACCACACAGTTGCTTGCTTAAGGATTCAGGAGCCACAGCCCCGTCCCATTCACCGATCCCATGGATCAAACTGACACTTGGTCAGCATCAGCACATTATGAACTATAGCCACCTGCCACCGCAGACACATTGTTCCCTCTGTAGTAATGCGAAGAATATAGAGGGGACTGGTGAACTCGGCCTGCTGACAGCTTATTCTCTCTCTTATCTCCTCTGTGGTGTGTGCTCTTTGAAAAGTGGACGGTAGGACTGCATTGAGATGTGAGGATGTGGATCATCCTATAGGCACGAGTTACCTCTCCTGTATCCTCACCCTTACCCTCAATTCAAATGTTTAAACTGAGGCTAAGGTCACTTTGCTTGCGCTGCCTTTCAACAATTCTACTTCAGAACTAAAGCAGAGACAAACTGTTAACATCAGTGAAGCTCATCATTAAAGGCAGCCAGGGTCAATTCTTTTTTTTTCATGAATTTTTAATGTTTCTTCAGTTGTATAATAGGAAAGACGTTATAGAGAAAGCTATAATCTATCTTAATGTTTCATCTGATGTCGAAAATGAAACTGCTCCTGATTCAGACCCAACTAGGACTCAACTTTCCATGTGGCTGCCCCCAATCGCTCTGTCGGCCAAACGCATAAAGCAAAGCCCAACTTGAAGTAACAGACTGTAATACTGCTGCACCTTCTGCCCACTGTGAACAGTTTCTTTGGGTTTTCATCATAATGATGCAATCTCCAGTGAATGAGATTATAAAAATGACCTCATTTCCAAAGATGAATTGGACAAACATGGATACAATCAATTTCTTTTATTTCCTATCTTTCAAAAAAAAAAAGCGCACACACACAGTCTGAGCGAGACAAATGTACTCCTGCCTGTGCCGAGAATAAAAAAAAAAGGTTTCTGTGGACTGGACTCTCCACACCTCCCAGTTAGGATGTCTCACTTCTCCTCAGGCTCCAAATCCCATTGACACCCTTCATGTATGACCAGGTGGCACCCATCCACTGAATAATAAAATAGGTGATTAAAGTGACTGATGTCCGGCCATCTATTCTCCCAGGTCTCCTCTTTAATGCCGCCATTAGGCTCTTGTGTCCAAACTTAGCTCATCAAATGGCCTCATTTATGGTGAACTGGCAGTGTGCAGTATATTGAGCCAAGACTGAAGAGCACTTCACATCATCCACACTTGGATTTATACTTACAAATTAATCTGACAATGAAACTGACAGCACATGGTCAGACATTGGAGAAGAGCGAGGGAATTTTTTTTTTTTTTTTTCTCAATGTACAGTTCAACTTAGAAGTGTAGCCAGTGTAATTATCTTCTTAGTCACTCACAGATGTGTGAGCATTGCAGGTTCATATCTACTGTTGGTAATAAATTTAGATACAGAGTAAGTTGAAAATACTGTATACGTGCGTCCCTCAAACACGTGGTCTTAAAGTCGGTTGCTGAACATACATGAAAAATCGGACTTTGGCATTTGTCTGCATCCGTAACTGACTGTTACTAAAGCTAGAGGTAAATGGCGTGCCAATTAAAAGTTCATTTCTAAAAAATTTCAACACAAGGCAGAAAGTTCTTAAAGAGAAGAAACATGATTAGCATCAATGATAAAGGAGAAGGCTGACAACACCCTACATTTTTGCAAGTCATTATAAAAATAGTAATTGACAATTTCTTCATACTCCTGCCTACCCCATCTGATTTTTGACATCCTCTTAAATAGTTCTCCAGTGCCATACAACATTAACTACCACCTATATGGCGAAGCAGCATTACATCAACAATGTATTAATCTGTCTTTCAGTACTTAATGACTTCCCATTTGTTCCAACTAAAATCATTGCTCTTTACAAACAGGTCACAGATATATCCTTTACTTCCTGCGAAAATCCTAAAACAGGTAATCAATGTGGTTTCTAATACCAGAATATTCTGAAGAAAAATGTCAGAACAACTGTCCATGTGGGAAAAAAGTGAATTCAGCAAGACAATGACTCAAAGCACACAAATCGTTCTACCAAAAAATAGTTGAAGAATAAAATTCATGTTGTATAAAAGTAGAAAAGGTCCTGACCTCAATCCAATGGAAATGTGGAGGGACCTGCAGTAAGGAGTTCATTTGAGCAAACCCACCACCATCCCAGAGTTCAAGCTGTTCATGGGCTAAAATGGGCTCCAGTTCCTCCGAGCCAATGTGCGGGACTGATTACCACTTACCGGAAACATATACGTGCAGTTACTGCTGCATAAGGAGGTCACACTAGGTACAGAAATCAAAAGGTCCGCATCCTATTTTCCTTCATTAATAAAGGACTTGCGTGATAATCCAATGACATTTTAGGTCCTATTTATGCAGAATTATAGAAAATTCTAAAGGGTTCACAAACTTTCAAGCACCACTGTACGTAGGATCAACTCAGAATTAACTTGAGCACAAATGTCCATGACTAACTGTGTGGCATATTTTTTTAATTTTTTATTTTAGCAGCTCTTAAATGATATAAATAAGCTACACAGGCTTTGGTCTGTTCACGGGGTGTCAAGAAGAAAAACAGGAAACACTGCCAGACTGACGTCTGTGAATTGAGAAGATTATAACCCTTTTTAGTCAGCTCGCTGACTTACTATAAATGTCAGTCTACTGCTGCAGAACATCAGAATATACCTTATTTCCCGCTTGTGTTATTGTTGGTTAAATGTTAACATAATAATATACTTGACATAAAGCTTGAATGATGTTTTTCTTTTTTTTTTTGAGACTAAAGACCATCGAACGACCGACTCTCAGGTGGACTTCTCCAGAGCAGCGGCACCACTCGCTGCCACATAGTGGCATTACTGTCACCTGGCATGTCAGTCCTGTCTATCAAAAATGGTGCCTAAGTGGAAGGGGAACCCAAACGTGTCACTAACATTCGGGCATTACAGACAACTAAATGCGCTAATGGCCCTGCTAATGCAGTGGTATTCACCAGTGGGTTGACCACACACACACACACACACACTCAAACTTAGTATATGCATGAAGTGATCGCTCACTCACTCTCACTCATTCTGTCACAGCACAGGTACAAGGATATTCACTCAGACATTAACACACAAAAAGGAAAAGAGTCAGAGGCACCCTCACAGGACATGTCCACTCAGCCATTCTGTCACTCACAAGTACCACTATATACACTAAATCATGAAAAAAAAAAAAAAAAAAAAAAAAAGGTGAGCGAGTCTCCTCCGTTTAGCCGGTTATTCAGCCTTCCTCAGTTATTTTTTTTTTTTTTTGGAAGGATTTCTTTTTTAAAAGGTAAAAGAAAATCCCCCGCATTACTCTCATGAGAAGTTGTAACAGTCCCGTCTCGATTAGTCGGATCAATACGACATAAAATATTCTGATAATCGATTAATTGCTTCGGTCATTTTTGCAGGTTTTTCTTGTTTCCCCACTTCTCAAATGCAGGGATTTGATGAATTCCTCTGCCTCGTGGAATTATAAACTGCCAACCTTTTGGTTTTGAATTTGTTCACTATTTTTCATAAAAATAATCAACAGATAAGTCAGATAGCTAACATTGTGTAACTGTTCATTTCTCTGCTTCCCCATGTGAAGTTTGGGCGCTTAATGTTTGAACCTTTTCACAGAAAGAGTCAGTATTTCCTGTCTTACTTGTCGGCCTGTTGCAGCTTTCTGAATAAAGATGCACACGGTCAGACGGCCTTTGCTGTTGACTGATAGGTGCAGCTGTATAGAAATACAAATACTTTGCAGATCATGCGCAAACTCAAGATGAATAACTTGCAGGTAATTACATAAATGCCAGATAAACCCTGCCTTGCTTTAACAGCAACCTCACGCTGTCGCTGCTCTACGTTCAGCTTGTTCTCGGTCAGCTTGCCTGGTTAAGTCAAGATGAAGAGAAGTTCCCTGCCAGGTCCTGTAGATCAGGACTTGTCATCTGTGTATTTGCAACAAGGTTCTACCTACAGCATCTCTCCGTGGGACACTGTACGCGCTTGTGGAAAGGTGGTAACACTGACGCAAGGCTTTGAAAGCAGCAATTAGCACTCCTGGTGGTCCACACTGTTGTGTTTAAAAAAAAAAAAAAAAAAAAAAAAAAAATGTTTTTACCTTTCCCATTCTCTTCTTTACCTTCCCCCTGGGAATAGCTGTTAAGGGATACAATTAATTTTTTGACACAAAAATGAAAGTGTTAATTCACCTGTGATAATTAGAGCTATTCTTACCGCATGTTGATGAATGTAAAAATGCAGTGTTTATTTAATAATTAATTTACGCCTGCCGTCAGAATGAGAGATCTCATAATTGTGTGATCTTGACTTAAGAACGAAGCCTCAAAGGAAATAGATTATAGGCCTGCCCAGCAGTAATGAAACATTGTCAAAAAATTTTCAGAAAAGTTACAGCATCTTCACTTTGCTGTTCCTTTTTTTTTTTTTTTTAAAATGTGTCTGAAGGATGTTTGATGGTAAGTCTTGTTTGGAAGTATCAAGGACTTCATGAAATCTACAGAGCACACCGGTGAGATGGATCATTAACAGATTTAACGTGTAGTTTTCTCAATCAGAACATTTTACAATATCAATATATCACTATTACCATATTTGGAAGACAAAATCTTAAGATTACACCATAAACATGATGAAAAACTATAGACAACTACTGTGTGACTTTTACTGTATATCACACACACCACAGTGTGCTAGTGGTTCATTTACTAATCAGTTAATCAATGTATCTGTCAATTCATTGATGGCAGATTAATCACCAACAGTAATTGTATCCGATTCATCATTATGGTCATTTAAAAAGCAAAAAAAAAAAACAAGCAAAAAACCTTTAGCTAGAAAGATTTCCTATATTTTTTTCTACTTAATTGTCATTTTATTTGTTTGTAAAGTGTATCAGAAATGAATACAATTGAATTGAATTGTATGTTACAGACATTTTATGACATTTTACAGCCCACGTGAAAAAAATTATTCCTACATTAAAAAAAAAAGTATAATTATTTGTTGCCCTTATCGAGATACTTGTGTCGTGCTCTACTGTTCTGATTCACGAACAACCACGGGATGAGAATTTGATGAACACGGTAAGAATGTTTTTTTTTCCCTTCATCTAACCACTTTACTGTGGCAGAGATTTCTTTTATATATTCCTTTTATTCAACGCTGATCCACAGACAAAACTGCACGAAAATAGGCTCAAGTCTCAGAGCCTTTACTTTCCAAAGTTTTCTCATATTTTAAAGCAGTTAGTCTCTGACCCCGATGACTTGGTTGTAAGGCTGTGGGGTTGTATTACTGCTGCTCCTTCACAATAAAAGTTTTGCTCGTTGACAGCTTTTAATGTGACGTGTTCAGCCGAAGCATCTCAAAGCGGCATGTTGAGGTGAAACTGATGAAGACTTCAGAAGTGAAACGTCAACAAATCTCTCAAGTTACAGTCTGTTAGCTACTAACTCCTGAAAGCAAAACATAGTTCAGTTGTTTTAAAAGGGAGAACACATTTTTGACGTCGCAATCAAAAACAATCAAAGTTAAACTTAAAACCCTAGTAATAGCTGAATTCCATCGCTTCCTCAGTTTCAGGGTTACAGATTCGAGCATTCTGGATCATCGTGGTGACAAAACGAATGTAGTTAACATCTGTGCTTTTCCTACTACTGCAAGTCAAGATGTCTGCTGTGAAAAAGGCCTGTTGCGTTCCCTGATGCCTGCGTGACCACACACACGCGCGCACGCGCACACACACACACACACACACACACACACACACACACACTGAGCTACCCATGATGACACAGACCAGCTATGGGCAGTGGCATCACAACGTGGCCCTGCTACCAGACCATAATCTTGCAGATCAGAGCGGTTACCCTGTGCACTGAGGGCGCAGTGAAAATCCATATAATCACAGAATGCTACGCCACTGCTAAAGCATGCCACGCTGCGCCAGTGGATAAAGGATATAAATCCCCTGAACTTATCAGCCCACATCGCTGTGTCCACTTGATATATGGTCATATTCGCACAAAGAGAACATGCCTGAAATTTGAAGCGGCGCACTGCCTTTCTTATTAGAAAAAACGATCACATAATCTGGGACAACAATAGGCTGGTAGAAATACTTCAGCGGTAACCTATCACCCTCAACAAAGAGTGGTCTTAAAGCATTCTTGGCTCAGTCAGTCAAGACAATCACTGTCCAGCCAGGCCCGTCCCGCTCCATCTTTCCCTGGCAGACACATAAAGGCAGCCATCTTAAATCACGTCTCACGGCGCACATCTAATGACTACTGAGCCCCTGCATATTTCAACATTAATTCATTAGAGGCGGGGATTGGGGGGATGGAGGAAGAGGAGGGAGGGCAGGGGGGGTGGGGGTTGGGTGGGTGGGGGGGGGGGTGGAAATCAGCAGCAGCAGGGAGAATCCTCGGCGCACTCTGATTAAGGCCGTTATGTTTTATAGAAGCCATTTTTCAATGCCTCCTCTGACAGCACTTGAGGTTATTAAATTGCGGGCTTCAAGGAAAGAGTGAGAGAGGGAAGGAGAAAGTGGGAGGGAAAGGAAGAGAGAGAGGACAGAGATCATGGGAGGAAGAAAAGGGGAAAAGACGGATGGAAGCGGGAGAGAGAGAGAAAGAACGATTAACAATAGCGGGGAGACAGGTTGCCAGGTCTCCCTTGGCTGCTGATAAAGTGAACTTCTTGTGATTTGTTTGTGTGTTACCTGTGGTTTCTGGGGTTATCTATATCTCAGAGGGACCAGATTACTGAGTGTGTGTTGTACTGTACATAGAATGCAGCTATTTTCTCTCTGTCAGATGTGATACAGGGATTGAGTGAAGATAAGCTATGGAGGACACTACCGTGTCCGCCGAATGACCTTGAAACAGTTCTCTCTGGAGTCTGCCTCGTACAGTGCGGTCACGCACTGTACATTAGGTTACGCAATTAGACAACGGTGCCATTGGTAGCTCATATTTCTCTTCTTTATATTGGGAGTGTATTTTTATTCATCTCATTGATAATCGGCCACACAACGTAGCAACGACATATTGTATTTCCAGGCAGCGGTAGACCACCAACATTTTGCAACATTGGTAAGCAGTAAATACGCAGTTTCAAAGGGTGACAGCTTAATGTAAGCTATATGTATACACATATATATATATATATCCCTCTATAAATAAGCGGATTTATTTTCGCTTAGTCTCAAATTTTATTACGGCTTTCTCATTAGACAGCTTGCTCACAAAATTCTGGAAATTCCATAGTTGGCGATACATGTTTAAGCATATTTGTTACCGGGCCTCTAATAACGGGAACATCTTTTTCAATCAAAGCTTCATTTTGGAGTGTCATCGAGCAACAATGAACTTTTCGGACTAAAAAGTCCTCGGCGACAGGGGGGCTAACATGCGCAACGTCCTCGAGTTCCCGTGGAACGAGCAAAAATGGATTCGGACACGCCGAACTTCGCCATGTGCTTGAGATCGTTAAATTAGACCTAACAACGTCTGGAGCTCGAAAGAACCTGACACACAAAAAGAAAGACGGACTATTTAAGGACGTTTTAGAAATTTCAGTGGGTGTAGATAGCGCCACTTTTCTCTGTCGGTACTAGAATTCACAAACTTGACTGCCGCGAACGACAAACTTTTAACAACAGATTTTCAAACCTGCGTGCGTTCCACGCTCAAAGGATTACGGGCGTGTCGCTTCTATAAACACGGGGATCTCCATGAGCACCCGGGCATTTGATGGGAGGAGAATAATCTCCTGAGCGAGTCATCTCTCTCACGGCTCGCACGATAGTGCACAGGGAGATGAGAGAATTCCTGCATGAAGTTCAGTGGGATCACAGTTTGAAGTATTGTTGGCTGCGGGCAAACTAGCAACAACCTCCTTACGAAACATCAAAAATTCCAAAGTACAAACAGAGCAGTAGAGTAATCTCTCTTCTGCCTTCAAGAAAGCACAGACGCATTTTGCGCGAGCTCCCTTCTTTCCACGCGCCCTCCCTCTACTCAAATTAATAGGCAGTTGCAGTTCCTCGTCAGCCAGTATCTCCTTCAGTTTTTCCAAATGGCTGCTCAGTGGCAGGGTTGTCAAGAAATTGAGTCATCAAATCCTGACAGCTGTTGCTTTCCTCTCTCACACTCACTTGTATGAGGGACATGCATGGGGATATTACATAAGCATTGACATCAAGATGAAAACAAGATGTACTAACATGTGATGTTTTCATATTCTGATAAACAAATTGTCCTTGAGGGATATTAATAGCTTCGTTTCAGTGATAACAAAACATGTCTACACACGCTCACGTACACCATCCCAGCACCAAAGCACAACGTCATCACACGCAAACATCTCCTGTGGATTGAAAAGAAATCATGCACAGCCGACCGGATCCAGGTCTGCTGGAAGTACAAAGTTCTTTTGCATATATGAAACTAACTAGTAATTTGAGCATTTATTCACATCCCCAAGACCAACTACACTAAAGTAGTTCACGCAGCACCTTCATTTACAATGTTTAAAGACATTTTTTTTTTCCTATCAATGTAAACCGGCACGTCGTCTACATTTGGCGTCTTATTGGCAATGGCATGTATTCATACTGCTTTCCACTCTAAACCTACCAGGCAGCGATATTATTCTCCAGGAGAAAATGTCCGGGACCTGCTTTCCGTTTGAAAATCCATTTCCTTATTCATCACCGCGAAACAACACAAGGTATGAGATGAGTAGTGTGACTGGCAGTGGAAGATTATTGTTTATACATTGAAACAACTTTTCGTATTTCACCTCATCCAACCTCGGCGCGCGCAGTGCTCGGTGCACACACGAGCGCCAACATTCAAGCGCGCTTGTTTAGATCTTCATTGACCCCGGTGCACATTATGCAGCACCCCGGGATCGTGCAGTTAAAACACAGCCTTATATTTCTTATCTGTGCTACTCTATGCGATCTTTCTCATAAGTGCAGTCATATAAACACTTCACATTGATATCCACACACACACGCACGCACACACACACACACACACACACACACACACACACACACACACACACACAGCACGGTGTTACAGAACCATGTCCTTATCCCTGCTTTATCCCTGTCATCTGTGACAGTTAAACAATGTATCAGTTTGGGGCCCACCAGCAGGAATATAAACGCTTTCATTCACCAGTACACAATGGCTGTGAATTTTCCAATACGATCCTCGAATGGAAGTGCACTCAGCCTCCTGCGAAAGGCAGCGTTTCATTATACTGCTCAAATTACAACCAAGAAATCTCTGGCTTTACATTCCGTTTTATGCGACTTAGATTCACAAAACGATGAACTGTGCTACCGAGGGTACTTATTATGACATCTGGCAAGCCAAGATTGGAACATGCTGCCAAACACGTAATATTTCCCTATGCAAATGGGAGTTATACTTTTACTATGGAAAAAAAAAAAAAAAAAATAGGACGCTGCTGTAGTTCTTCAAAAGATTTGTTTCTTTAGATCCTTGGAAAATATGGAGAATTTAGCAAAAGACAGCGATAAATGAGGCTTAAGTGAGAAGGCTGATATGAACGCAACGGAAAGACAGGTGGGTAAGGAAGTGTAAAGTGTACTCCAGTAAATTGTTTAAGAGCACCTACAGAGAAGGTATGGAGAAACTGACCAGGGTTTTCCCATGAAGAGATGAAGTACAGAAAACTATGGGAAAGGAAATTAAGCGTGTGGTTGAAGTAGACTTAATTGCCCCTTACTCCTGAATAGCTTTGGATTTTACGCTGTCGTTTATGGTAATTCATTTTTTTTTTTTTTTTTTGACATTTAATGGATTAAAGGACGAATAAAAACTGAATCGGTGTATTCATCAACACTGGAAATCACCCAAGAGACAGCTGCGTACTATATCCGTCAGTGTCCAATAAAACACAAAAAAAAGATTAAAAAAAACAACTGATCAAAACAGTGCGCTGGGAAGTGAGGAGGTAGACGAAAGAATGAATGAGACCACCTAATGCGACTGAATGTTTGTACAGCTGAGAGGCAGAGAGGATTGAGAGAGTCGAAGAGAGGGGGAAATAAAAGGCAATACGGAGTGTCAGGGAAAGAAAAAGGCTCTTGCAGGCTAAATGACGCCTGATTCCCTGGATATTTGGGATCCCTCTGGGGAACATATAGTTGTTGCCTGGCACTGACAATTTGAGAGGCTTCTGAGGGAAAAAAAAAAAACAAAAAAAGACGCTGAATAAGGCAGATGAAGAGAAGCTTTTCTCAGCGGTGTAGACCGACAGTCCTAGACACCATCATTCAAGCACAATCCCGTAAAATCACCATTTGCTGGTAGCCGGCTGCACGCTGTGCAGAAAGCAAATTGTTGCAAACCTGAGATAAATTAAAGCCCTAAAATATTCAATGCGAAATAATAATAATAATAATAATAAAAAAAAAGTTCTCCAACATGGAGACATATCAGTCTAACTCAACAACCAATGCTGAGCATCCAAAAGCAGGAGAACAGGCAAAATTTGTTGGACAGAATAAAATTGAACACATGTAAGCTTTTAATAAATGACAATGCCAGATTTTCAGCAGAGAGGGCCAAAATTTATGAAGGACAAGAATTCAAATATCTATCCTCAGTTTGCCAAGAAGCCTGGTTGGAAGCCTGCCTGTCACAATCCTGTTGGAATTGTCATCTAAAGTAAGAAAACAAACAAAAAAAGCCAATATGTACTACCGACTGTGCAGATTTTCCTTCAGATTTCAAAATACCAAATACAAAGACAGAACATTTATTTATATATATATATATATATATATTTTTTTTTTACAATGGCACAACATCTTCAAGTGATGTATTTCCAAGACACATTGGTAGAGATGAAGATCAAAAGCAAGAGCCAAACCGAGTGACATACACATGCAGCATACTAAAAATTCATTGAATCTACTCCACAGGCCAAAATGGATGGTGGCAGCCGGGGTCATATTGCATCTGTGCAGATGGGGTCAGGGGTCATGTAAAGTTGTATGAGAAGACAGTGTGCTTTCATGCATCATGTAGCAGATAAAGATTTTGGGGGCTGAGAGAGCGAGAGAGCGAGCGGAGGGTGGGACCAGCTCACTGCAAAACAGCAACAAGGAGCCTGCATCTCTGGAGCCATCTTTGTGCTCGGGATTTTAAACGGGAAAATCAGAGCGGGAGGGATGCGCGCGCGCGCGCACACACACACACACACACACACACACACACACAAAAAAGGACCTTTTGTTATTATATATAATCCAACCAGAGGTATGAAGATTTTGCACGCATCATCAATTCACCAACTCGTGACCTGAGCTTTAGGTATCGTGGCTAATTTGACCAGCGATTCATGCATTCGTATTGAGAAATCTTACGCTAAAATAAATGAAACGGAGATTCTTTGGCGGCCATCGGAGTGAAGCACTACAGTCGTCGTTATGCGTCTGTTCTTGTTCGTTTTAAGCCGTAGTCACGCTACAGTCTAGTGATGGCAATATCCGTCTTACAGCCACTCCGCCAGTCAGTCTTAGCATTTGGCTGGACTGCCAAGAAATACATGTACAGATATTCATGGTGCCAAAGGGATTTCACCGTTAGAAATTCCATATTTTCGGAACCAATTGTTCCATTTCTAAATAAATTCTGTAAAACTAGTGACGTTCCCGTTAGCCTCGGCTATCCCTTGTTTTAGTGCTGAGCAAGTTAAACCATGACAAGTTAATAATAATAATTTGACCTGCTAAACATCAACATGTTTGTGCTTTGAGTATGCTCACATCGAATACACCCTGAGCCAAAGTAGAGCATCACAGAGCGGTCAGAGTGGATATTATTTTACTAACCCGATAACAAGAGAAGGTGGCTGGAGGTTGATACATTCCTGCGATTATTTTGTCTCTTGTATTATACAGAGTATAATGATCCACTTGCTCTGCGGATACACCAGAAATTCTCAAACACGACAAAAATAATCAACTCTGCAAGTACTTATGGGAGATTTTACCGGTTTACACCTTGATTACCTCTGATTCCTGACAACAGCACTATCGGTCCCTTCTCACCGTGCAAGTTCTTTTCCTCAAATTCCAGGATGGAGCGAAGAGCAGGTCTCCGTCCGAGGACAGCGTCTCACCCGCGGGGAGGAATCCTCTCTATGGGGCCTCTGGTCCAGGGTCAAGCGTCCATCCTGCCGACGACGCCAAACTGTCGTGGAGATGATGTATTTCCAGGTGAGAAATGAACAGATAAACAATGATACAATGGACTGTCTTTTGTACATTTAATAATAATTTTTTTTAAAAAGAAGATAATATAAGAATATCAATAGGAATTATCAAGAATTACAATAAGAATATTAAAGAATCGAGAATCACAAATGAAAGAATAAGAGAGTGGATATGTTTCGGCTGAAAGGACAGACTCGGGCACACACACACACACACACACACAGGGTTTGCATGGTGAGTTTGACCCCACACACAGATACAGTCACACCGAAGTGACCGAAGACATGTCGTCCAAACAGATCTTCCACCGTGAGGATGTTTTGTTCCCCTCTTCACTACACAGCTAACAAGCTTCTCACACAAATACAATGTGCTTCAGGTCTGCTGGAAACTTACAGAGAATCGTTGTAGCACACAGGTTATTTTATATACATATATATATATATAAATAAATAATATAAAAAGTAAGTACAGCAATCAGAAATAGCTATACATAGATATCAAAGATATATTTGAGGTAGTTTACATATGATCTCATCTGTCAAAGGTTATATTAAGTAATCTATATCCCGACTCTTTAATGGTCACATTTAAGGAATGATTATCGATATATCTTGTTTGTTCGATTTTTGTTAAACAAAAGAAAAAAAAGATAGGCTTGTATGAGATTCTTTTTTTGTTTGTTTTTGTTTTTGTTTACTTTCAGCCTCTAAAAACGCAGCGTTAGTCACACGACAGCACGGCACATCAGTGCTCTTATTACCATTGCTGTACGGTTTACTAGTTTCAGAACTACAGTGCACTGCACGTGTTGGTGAGCGTGGAAGTGTTGCGAGAGTAAAGGGGTGAGACAAAGAGGGGAGACGAGAGAGAGAATAGAGGCATCCGAAGCTGTAAAGCCATTCATTTGACTTCCTCACTTTTTATTCAAATAGCCCTGACCTATTTGTTGTTTGATGCCAGCCCTTATTTCAGATGATCCACCAACAAGCCGAGAGCGATTATTCCAGCACAAATGGCATGGACTTGACATGGGCCCAAAAGCGTTCATATACCTCTCTGGCCTGAGGCCACAGTTTGTCATAACACGGGGAATTATGTATTATGCCTGCGCCTGGTGATGACATCACAATAGCAGGATGAAATATCAGCTCTGATATGGCCAGCTGATTGTGGAGAGCTGCGAGGGCTTTCATTAAAAACAGCATATCGCTCATAAAAAGATTAGAGCTGGACAGCTGTTTCCTGATAGTATGAGGCTTCTGTAGTGGCTTCATCATAAGCAGGCACACCTGAAAAATATAAAATGCTCCAACACCAGTGTGCACTGTGTTGTACTGTTGTGCAGTTCTACGGCAGTAAACAACAGGATCAAACAAGTAACACTGATCATTTTGTATTAACGTTAAATCTTAAAAAAAAAAAATACACACTGGCACTCCGGATGAACGGATATTCATAACCGACGAATACATTTGAAAAAATAATGACAAAGGCTACAACCAGTTCTGACAATTATCAGATCTTATTGACTGAAAAGTAACTAAGTACATTTACTCAAGCACTCCGGCATGCAAGTTCAATTAGGATGCTCTTCATACTTCTACTCTCCCACAATTAAGGGGCAAATATTCAAATGTTTACTCCACTGCATTTATTTCACGGTTATAACTAAAAACAGATTAAGAATTAACAGACAAGAAATGTCTGGAATTTACATTTTATATGTATAAAAATACACCACACAACAAAGAGTCCTCGTGATGAGGAGGTTTAGCGGTCAATACGGATATTAAAAACAACAACAAAAAAACATTCCCATTGCTTTTTAAAAAAAAATATATAAACATTTTTGACAAGGTCCCTTAAACTTGGCTGTTATAGAATTGTGCTAAAGATGCTGTATGTACCGAGTGGGGAATTTTATGTTTAAAATATAACTTGCTCACCGGTGAACAAACTATGTTTCTAAATTACCTGAAAAAGTACTTTGTGTACTTTTGTGTATGTTAACAACAGGTGGTGCCATCCTGATCACATTAATGTGAAGGAAGGTCTCCACACTGAACTCAACTGTTTCAGTAAGACTATACTATATGCACAGGGAGATCTGTGTATTTATAATCATTACTACTGCTTTTTACAAATATATTTCCTCTTTTCTTAAATGCATATTGAGCGATTGTGACAAAAAAATATCCATGCAGGGCTTAATAACGTTCAAGGTGGCGCACTACTTTTTTAAAGGTCCATACACAAATGATGGTTTCAATCTATTAATTATGTACATTTTGTTAAATATACATCTGTAGTGTAACTTGAGTAACATTTTAGGGACAGAAGTTGTTGTTTTTTTGTGATAGTATTAATACTTTTAAATAAGTACGACGTCTGAATAGTTCTCTCACTCGTGCAAATAGGAGAGGTGGAAAAATGAATTAGGTTTTTGGTGCAGCGATTGTTACGCCTTGTTTTGCTGCCATTGATTTCATTTCAACGTGTGCACTTGGTCAATATAATTACACAATTCAACAAATTGCTTGTCCTGGAACTTTGCAGTGCTTTAATGCGCTTCTCTTAATACCAGAACTCAATTCTGTCCAAACCCCCGCAGTGGGCTGTACATAATGAAAGAAATACGTTACGTGGTAGACAAACAAGAGGAAAAGCAGCAAGCGCTGATTGTTTAAGAATAAGGGAGGTGCACAGGTGCCATTTCTAATTTGGTGGGAGAAGTCGTAGGAGGACGGCCCTGAAGAGCACAAAGCAGCTGGAATCAGCCTCATAAACTCGCACGACATCAAAGGCTTTTTTTTAATTTTTTTTTTTTTTTTTAGCTTGTTTCATCAAAGGTGTCTTCGTTGCTTGGCTCTCACCGTCTGCGAGCACGCGGAGAGCGTGTCACTCTTGGTATGGGTTTCAGGAAATCTTGGCATGAAAGAAAAATCTACTCCTGCATCCAAGAAAAGTGATATTCCTCCAACACAACATTGTTTACATAAGGAAATGAAAAATGAAAGAAGGCAGTCACGTACTCATCCACGACGCTCGTGCGTTGTATTTGTTTATGGGTAAAGGAAAAAAAAAACAAAAACATCTCCGGCTTCGTCTGGGGGGAACGTAGGGGGAATATGACATTTAAACACCAATGTGAGGAGTCAGCTCGGTCCCCGTCAGGTGGGTTAGTCATGCATGTAAATCAGTTTCGCATATGTTTTCGTTCCACACCCGGTTCAGAGTATAATAGGCCGGGCCAATAAAAATATGTATATATTCAGTACAATAACAGCATGTCGGCAAACTCAGATTAGCGTTGGTGTGTATTTCCAGTGGGAAATCCAAATAGCATTTTTTTTTTTAAATTCTTTTTCACCTCGGATACAAAAAAAAAAAAAAAAAAAAAAAAAGAATCAGCTGGTGTCATCACAATGTGAAAAGACTTGATAAACTAAAGGACAATTGTCATAGTCAGTGCAGCGTTAGCACGAGCAGGACTGTATTTCATAGTGAGCAGAAGGACCGCCCGCGGTGACTCCAACAAAGACGCGCCAAACAATTAAAAAAAAATAGGCAGCGCTCAGAGGGGCTCAACTCCACAAGCGCAACCAAAACAAGTTCGCCCCGACAGATTTTGGCAAAGGCGTCGCCACCGAAGCCTGGGGGCTTAGCAATGCCCGAAACTAATATGATCGGTTTAAAGAAACAAAACAATCAAGCCACAGAATTTTTGTTGTTGTTGTTGTTTTTCTTTTTTCCCCCACCTATACCACAAGGATGTATTGATGCAGCCAAAACGCCCTCCGGCGCCGGCGCAGCCCGGCGGACGATGGTACGGCGAGGTAAGGCCGCAAAGCGGCGAATAACGTCCTGAATATCGGGTGGATATCGGACGTTGAAATCGAAGTCCCCCGTCCCGTAACCCGTTCGCAAGAGCGGGTTTTCGACGCCGCTTGTGACTCTCTTTCCTTTCAATCGCGGTTTCGCGTCAAGCGAGCGACAACCCGAGAGAGAGAGAGAGAGAGAGAGCGAAGGAAGAGACGAATAAATCACCGTTGCAGATA
Organism: Embiotoca jacksoni; assembly: GCF_022577435.1. Classification (NCBI taxonomy): domain Eukaryota; kingdom Metazoa; phylum Chordata; class Actinopteri; family Embiotocidae; genus Embiotoca; species Embiotoca jacksoni. The sequence goes on from NW_027185425.1 coordinate 10,573,504, forward strand.
GCGGGGTGGGGTGGGGGGGGGGTGGGGGAACCTGACCAAAACTGGCAACGGAGATTAGGCGGACAAAGTCGGGAGACAAGAGACGTGGCCATTACAGGTGCGCTCGTCGCGGAGGGTAGCGCGTGTTGAAAAGAGAAAAGAAAGTCGTCTCCCCCCCCCCCCCTCCGGAAGACAATGGCTTTGGACAGGCGCACAATAGCTTCATTAGAGGGTTCACATTATCAGGTCATGAGAGATAAACGGGGAAATATCAGAGCAGACACGTTCGAACGACGCCCGCCGCAAAAGCCTGCCGACCTGGCGAGCGGGGGAGCCTCAGCTGTGACGAAGGCTGATATTTTTGTTTGTAATTTGAGGCTCCTGAAGTTGGCAGTGATGGGAAATGGTCAAACAAGCAGAGCGTGTGTGTGTGTGTGTGTGTGTGTGTGTGTGTGTGTGTGTGTGTGTGTGTGTGGGTGAGGGAGGCGGGGAGGGGTTAATGGTAACGTCTATGGCGTTGTTACACCCCATTGTAATACTGCCCTCTTTCATTGTCCTCTTATCAACCTCCTCTCACAGCTCTGATAGAAGGTTACAGGTTGTAAACAGGATGGCCGAAAGCGGTCCGGTTTGTGAGGGGGGGGCGGGGGGGGGGACTGAAGTTGCATTAACCAAAAACCAATTTCCGACCAGAAACCGCCTCTCGTTCTGCGTGATCGGCTACCAAAGTCATTTCCTACCCATAAGCCACGAAAAGAAAAGAAAAGAAAAAAAACCCAGCTCGACACCCGGCGAAGGATCGCCAGCTGCGTACGTGCGACCGCACCAGAGAAGACACCCGACGCCACTGCTCGGCATTCGCAATAAACCCGAACCCTTTCGCCAGCCGGCGTATCGACGGATCAATCACCGGCCTTTTAAGCGCCCGTGTCACACTTTGTTCGCCAGCGTCAGGGGAGCCGTCGCACCGCGCTCACAATCAATTACCAAAATTAGCCCCTCAGCGCCGAAGTGCCGCTTTCGCAAGAACTCAAAACCCCCGGAGGTGAGAGACGGCACGAAGGGGGGGGGGGGGGGGGGGGGGGGGAGGGGGGAAGCAGTTTGACTCTGACGAAGCTGAGAGACGGTAAAAAGTCTAAAAAAAAACAACAACAACAACGTTTTCAAACTTCTATTTTGCAGAGATAGGAAATACGTGGCGAGAGAGAGAGAGAGAGAGAAAGACACGACCACGCCGAATTCAAAGAAGAGAACGCGCTGACCTCGCGCCGCGGCGAACGACCGCGTCGACCCGACCCATGGTTGTGAAGGTGACACCGACGAGCAGATGTAAAACGACCCAACTGTGAATTCAGGCCGGCGGAGAGACGCCGGCGGAGCGTCCCCTGAACTCCTGCCCGAGAATATCCGCCAATTCCCTCGCTCACGTGCGCCGCGTTCCCACAGGCCGACTTCCTGGTGGACGCTCCTTCTGTATGATGTATATCTGTATAGACCTGCTCGCCACGCACGCACGCACACACACACACGCACACACACACACACACGCGCACACACACACACGCGCGCACACACACTTCCCCCTTGAGCACAGAACAAGCCCACAAGGTTGCAGCCCCTCCGTGGATGTGCCCATGTCACGGACTAAAAGTATTCTAATTTCAGCCAAGTTCGCTCTCGCCCGCGCGCCGGTGATAAATCTCGTTCGGTGACAAAAATAGACGCCCGTTCCGAGTAGAAAAATCGACACGGAAAATCCGCAGACGAAGAAAGGAGCGTCGTTTCGAGGAGGAGAGGGTTTTTAAACAAGCCAGAGACGCCGTCGCCCCGAATAATCAGACGGGTCCGTTTAGTCGTTTTCACAGACGAGGGTGCAAACCTACGGCGTTACGAACTCGGGCTTCAATGCAAACGAAGTACGAGCGGTCTCGTCCAAACGAACGTCCGCGAAGAGCGTCGGCGAAAGTTCGGCACGTTGCTTTCCGCGACCCCCCCCCCGCGACCTTTCGGCGTCCGTCGGGTCGAGCCGCGCCTCGAAACGCCTCCAACCGGGATCGCGCTCAAAAGTCTCAACTTCCAAGTCTCCGGAGTTGTGGATTTCACGGTTCGCGGCTTTGTCGCTGCTCGAGCGGTATCCTTAATGGAAGTTATGTGTAACGGATGGCAGACTTTTAGTGTGATGACAATGCATAAATGGGAGTACGACGCTCCCCGTCTTGGAAATTTGTAGGACACTTATTCCGTGCAAATTAGCCATTAACAGAAGTCATGTGTTAACAGTTACTTTATACACGACGTGGCTGGAAACCCGCTCTTGCAGAAACGGGCTCGTCAAATTTGGACAGAGAACCTGTGGGACGGTCCTAAAAAAAAAAAAATGCGGCGGACGCGTGCTGCCTTCAAATGTGCCTGCCTGCGACGCCCGCCTGCAACGCCGCCTGCGACGCCTGCCTGCGACGCCGCCTGCGATGCCTGCCCGCGCCGCATGCCGCGCCGCCGCCCGCGCCGCCTGCCTGCGACGACTGCCTGCGCCGCGGGCTGCGCCTGCGACGCCTGCCTGCAACGCTGCCTGCGATGCCTGCCTGCAACGCCGCCCGCGACGCATGCCGTGACACCTGCCAGCGACGCCGCCCGCGCCGCCTGCCTGCGCCGCCTGCCTGCGCCGCCTGCCTGCGCCGCCCGCCTGCGACGCCCGCCTGCGACGCCCGCCTGCGACGCTGCGGCTTATTCCTTCCTACTGAAGATGTTCATCTTTAAAAATGGGTTCTGAATGTAAAGTTTTGCGTGAACAATCTTTCATTTGCGAGAAAACGCGTTCTGTTATCGTTGCAGGAAATTGCTCCGTTATCGTTTAAGATAATTATCGCCATTTTTTTTTTAACAAGTAAAGAGTCAAAACTGTCGGTTCATTTTTGGGGGCTTTTGAGCGCCTCTCTTTTCACGTTTGGAAATGTTCCCATCGACGAGGACTCGCTTCGCGTATTAATGCAGATGCTGACGGGATGCTGAGCGTGCTCAGTGCCGCCTTTTTACTCGTCGAGTAGCAGAAACGCAATACGGCTGTTACAAAAGCGGGCGGAGACGTTACGCCGGTGAGCGTGCCGCTTATCAGTAAAAGAGTCCAATTTAAAATTAAATTTAAATAAATGTAAAAATTTAAGAGTTAAAAGAGTTACAAGTTAAGACTTTAAGCGAAACCCCTCCAGTGACTCGACCGGTGGAGGTTTATCATCCCGACAGCCGGATGCGGCGCGCCTTTCGCCGTTTGCTGTCGTTTGGTCGTCGGCGGTATCCGTCCCGTTGCAAACGGAGCCGTCGCGGCGACGCTGTGAAGGATCGCGCTCGCCCCCCCCCCCCCCATTTACCGATCTCTTCGTCAAGTCCCGGAGGGTGGAGCTCTGATTGCTCCCGCAATTAAGCGATGTCGGCCTCCTCTGTGAATTAAGCATTCAGGTTTGTGTTTTCAGACCAATTAGCCTCCTCTCTTGCTACGACTTGTTGATTAATTATAGATATTTACGTCAGGAAAGGAGAAATTAATTATTCACCAAAATTGAATTATGTGGCATAATTAACCGCAAAACTTTCCCCATCCCCCCCCCCATCTCTGTACGTTTACATTGATATCATCTCGAGACTGTTTTGTGACACACGACAGAACTGAGAAGAACATGCGACCTTGGCTTATGCGAAAAGGCGTCGGAAGCATTAACAAGGCGCTAATAGCTTCTGCGGGAGGGTTTGGTCGTACCGTCAGCAAGTCGCCGTGAGTGCTCAACATTAACACGCGCACTTTCAAATCCAAAAATCAATGGGCTCTCAGAAACCTGTTGTGTGGATGCACCGGAAGACTCTATTCATCACTTGTTTATGGCTGCACGCTATGAAGTGAGGTAATGGCATTTATGGGTATTTACAGGTGACACGCCGAGTCCTTAAATGTTATTTATCGCGTCTGCCACTCTGCCGCCGGCGGTAGCCGATGTCCTTGCGCAGACGGCAGAACAGATATCCGGCCACGTTGGAGAAAAGGTGGGATTTACTGCGGGGTCGTCAGGTCCCGACGCGCCTCACCAGCAAAACGGCAAAACGTATCGCCAGCTGTTGTTGCAACAACAACGCCGCCTCGGTTGCTTCACCGCGTAAACAGCGTCGGCTGACAGGGCTGTCGAATGAGGAAGCGCGCGGACTGAAACGCCGTAAAACGTGCACGCCGACCGCTGCCCGTTTGTTGCCGAGCAGATTTGCCGCCGCCGCCGCGCAACGCCGGGCCCGGCCGACTCTCGGCGGGGAGCGGTTCCTTCGAGCCGCGGGCGGCGGCGGCCCGAGACCGCGCGGATATTTTTTGTTTCCGTCGCCGTCCGACGTCGGACACGGGGAACGAAAAGGCGCGCGCCGGCCGTCGAAACGAGCGCCAGACGAGCCTCGCGCGTTTCTCCTGCATCTGCGATAAAATAAACCGCACCGGTAACTGCACTTATAGCAGATTCCAACTTTGTGATTGATGTCGTTGGTGTAGTTCCACACCATCAGCATAATGTTGCAAGGGGAACATAAGGGGGGGAAAAGACTGGGGCATTAGTTGCAGTTTTGCTCGATTTCTGTGTGCATTGATGCATTTCACAGCACATTTCAGTAACCAAAGAGACTGCGATGAGATAAGGAGATTACCCGCACTTATCATAATCGCCGTTGAACGCCTCCGAATTTGCATGAACATACAGTTTATTGCTCTGGGATGAGGCTTACAGAGGCAGCGGCGTATTTGCTCGTAACCACAGGTAAATCTGAATGACAGCTGTAAAAAAATGGAGCAGCTAATGGGATGCTAAATTCGCTCGCGAACGCCTTCGGGAGGCGCAGATTCGCCGAGCTCTCCCCCCGCCTAATAAATTAAACGGGATATCTGATAAAAGCTCGGCGCGTACGCGCAAAGACAAAAGAGCGCGCGGCGGCGCCCGCCTCCGGCCTGCCCCCTAACGTGACAAAAGTCACGGCGACCGACACTGCCGAGTTATGCTTTATGCGCGACGCGGCATTTCGCCGACATCAGCTTCGTTTCCGTGCGTTCAAATTAGATAAAACCATTTTTTTTTTTTTTTTTTTTTACTTTTATGGTCTCGACCGCTGCGCAAAAATACTGAGGCCACGACACACAGCAACGGCACCATTGGATTGTTGTTAGATTCATTCTTATTCGTACTGAACTGGACATTTAATTAGTTGAAAATTGAAACTCCTGTTAACCAGTACATCATAAAACAGCAACGTTAATAGACTTCAGTCACCTTACATTACTGCAAACCTTTGCGATGGAAGATATTGTAATTCTCCACTCATATCTTTTCTTCCTTTTCGTGCATAAAATGGCTACAAATCAGCCGCACTCCCATAAAGCACAATAATTCCTGAAAAGACCAAGTTTTGTCTTTGAAACCGTCTGAGATAGATATACCCTCTCTGTAATGAAAATGTTCGGTCAAGCCAATTAAAGCCGAGCCATTTTGTCTTTGTGCCTTCCCTTCCTCTGCAATTAATTAAACGCGGTCATAAAAGGAATATTCTCGGGGTCTGAATAGCTGCAACAGACGTCCGACGGTCGTGTACTAAGGTTGAATTACTATGTTGTCAAAGGGGCTATTATGTGAGAATTAGGTTTGAGCTTGTCCCCCTTTACAAAATGCTATTGTATGATACGATAATAAATGCTGCATGAAAATGACCGACTCCAGTGAATGTTACAAGCTCTGGACGTGAACACTATTGAAACCTAGTCGCATGTTGTACCATTTTATTAATACTTAAGATTCCCCTTTTTTTCCTCTCACTTTCATTAACCAGATTTTTCTGTTCACCTTTTGTTTCTCTTGTTCCGTTGGTGCCCGGTTGTGATTGAAAATGGAAACCTGTCAACAGACTGCCAGAGGTTGAGTCGTAACTGGAGTGTACGAGCGATGTCAGTTATGCTATTTATGACACTTAAAAAAAAAATATATATATATATATATTATTATGCCGATTTACAATCCGAAACAATATCTGGAGGTGAAAATATATAAAAACATTGTGTTCTTATTTTGTGTGCACAACAACACTGCTTCTGAAAACATAGTTATATTATATGCACTTCAGCAATAAAAGCTTGTTTAGTCTGACACCAGCGTATAAATGCTAAAAATCCTAAATCTGTTAATTAAACATTTCTGACCAATGATTATGGCAATTTTTTTTTAATTTTTTTTAGTATAAAAATAAACTTACCAATTCAAATGACAGCACATTATGGCAAAACTATTTCTAAATCACCTCTTTCTCTGCTGCAGTTTCTTGGCACTTATTGGCCAATGTGATGCGTCTGCGATAAGCTACGATTGGCTGATTATATCAAGCCTCGCCATTCTGACGTTACCGCACTTTTATAGGACACAACGCATCTTCAGAATACTTTGTAAGTGAGAAATTCCTGATGATGCACATCACCCAAGCCAGTGTGTGACGAATCCGTACCAAATTTGAAGACAGTGTGGCAAAACCCAATCTTCAAAAGAACCCATTTATCAATAACACGCCCAGCACTTCCTGTCGTCTGCGGTGGATGGGTCCTCTCGTACCTGTTTAAGTATTTCATTATTTTTTTGAACAATGAACAAATTGTGGGGCCACAGGAGACTCCGGGATACCTGAGCAACGCATATTTCATAATGTACAGTGAGGATATAAGGAGTGTCCTTGGGTGTGAATACGTCACACACACACTGCGCGTTGGGTTAGTCATCCCGCCCAGGGTGATGGAGTGTCTGGTCATGGATCATTGACATTTCAGGCTATTGTCACCTCTATCCTTTGAAGTGGCATCTACCTTTAAATTGAGCGTTCGACGCAAACAATGTCGGCTGCAAAGAGTTATTTGTTTTTTTTTGGGGGGGGGGCGGGGGGCAGTGGAACAAATATGCACAGAGTAAAAAAAAAAAAAATCGAGGGAAAAGAAGGATCTATTTAAAGTACTGTACATGTCAGAGTCGTATTGAGCTTGTGGTGTCCTCTGCATTGCTACATACTGCAGATATTAACTCGACACCGTTTTTATTTTAATAATAAGCATCAGGTGCCCAGCACGGACAGCACTGCAGACCTCCCAGTCGCACCACGGGGCTACTGATTATTATTAACATCATTTGTCTGGATCTCTTGCTGGTTCAACAGACACTGTGTGGATGACATGTTAATAAATGACCCTGGGTACCTCTTTGGCATAGGCCTCTTCCTCACCTGCCCCCTCAGCCTCATCAGCAATACACGTGCACACGTGCGTAGACACACAAACATTCAATCCCCAACAGGGACAGGAGGTGGTGATTTGTTTTCCTGAAGGTCCCTACTCTGTCTATTGTTGTTTGCACTGAAGGGGACAAATTCAATTCATTCTTATGACAAGTACGCTGTGATACACAAGAATAAAGAGAGGGAAGGAGGTACAAAAAAAAAAAAAAAGAAAAAAAAAGGAGATAGGAGGTGCAGAGGTAGGAAGATGTGACTGTCCAGGAGGAAGCGAACAAATGAGGAAGAACACAAAAACTTCTCGATTGCAAAAATATAATATAAAGTAGAACACAATGGCAGAGCAGTTGTACTTGTGGGAATTGAGGGCTGCAGCTGTTCAAAATGTGGATCTGCTTCTTTTTTTTTTTCCAGCACGGAACTGCTGCACTGACTCAAACTGCAACAACCACAGTTTTGATGCACCTCGACTGTCAGCCACTCCCACCTCAAACAATCACGCATTCATGGCTCCGCTAAAGCTCCTTCATCGGTTGAGTGGTGGTAACCAAGTAAACTTCTTGAAAACGCACTACGCGCGGCTTGTGTTTCGGCACAGGCCGTCATGACGCGAAGTCAAGAAACAAATGTGACCAAGCCACATCTGAATTATGACACGAGACAAACATTATGCGCATCGCTTTTTAAAAGCCACCTGTGAAAAACACCGCCGGGTTCCTCCACGACGCCTCCCCCACGAACTGTCACATTAATAATCCCATGCTCACATTCAAATATTCTGTCAAGAGCTAAAGAAAGATCGAGTGCCTTTGCCATCGTGAGGCTAAGATTGAAGACATGTCCCATTGACATTGTTAAAAGTTTATGAAAATATATGAATCCTCAAATGTCATTGGCTGCCGGAGCTCCCAACTCCCGCACAGTCTCGGGACAAAATCAGTCTTTTAATCAAAATGATTGAACGCCAGCGAGCGTGGATTCGGGGACGCGAATGAAACGAGCAGTCGAGGGTCGACGGGGAGCGCGTGTTCCTCCTGGTGGCGGTGGGCGGAGGCGGGGCGGGGGGGTCAGGCGGTACAGCCGACTGCACACGTGCGGTACAAGGAGATGTGTGACTTCGCTCGTGGGTTAGGTGCGCACGCAGGGACCGGGTTTTTCAAATTAGCACGATACGATTCTGACCGAGAGTCAAAACCCTCCTTCAAAATGAAGACGTACGGGCGTCGCATCGGCGCACAAAGCCCCGCACGTGCTACGCGCGTCGCGCCCTTTCGACCCCGGCGACAGAACGGTAACTTCGCGGCACGCTTCTTGCGTCTTTCGATTCGCAGAGACGCTGAAACGGGGAAAAAAAAAAAATACGGGTTCGGTCTGGTTCCGGCCCGCTCCGTGCTGCAGTGACGGGAAGTTAAACGCCTGAAGTGATTTGACTTTCTATTATCCAGCACGTCGTTCCAGTTTGTAGAGGATTAGAAAATAATAAACACAAGGATTTAGAAGATGTTTATGTAATTAATCCTAAAGTGTTATGGCTTTTGTGGGTGATGTAGAATTACCAAACTTTTGTCATAAATTTGGGGCGCAACCTAATAGCAGTGAAATGAATCGGACTACATTTCCATGAATTAGTTTTTAAAGCCCGTTGTTTTTGCATTTATAGCGACACACTCCAGATTAAGCTGTCGTCAGTAAGTTGTGGTGGAAACGGATCAAACCTTTAGGAATTCAGACGAGCGGAAGGAACGACAACCTCCTCCGACTTTGAACTTTGACTGACCAAAAAGACTTTCTGCTTTTTGTCCCACTGAGAAAATTGGATTCTTTACATTTCAACTTGAAGAACAAATATTGCAAGACAGAGGTTACCGCTTTATTTTTTTTTGTTCCTGATGTTATCCTTCAAAAGGGCCACCCAGTGCATTATTACATTAAATACATAATCACTGCATCTTTAGGAAGAACATGGTGTTCTACATTTTATTTTAATGACTAGCACATGGTGATTACAGTCCAAACAATACTTCATGTTTAAGCCAATGCTATTTTACGAATACTTTCACATAAAAAAAAAAAAAAAAAAAAAAATTGGATAATTATATATTTATAACATTAGTGGATAACAGATGTTGAGGGCTTTCCCGTGATGCACTGAGCAACTTTGGTCAACTTTTGAATTTGCTCTCCATGTATTTGTTTGCCGCTATTGCCTGTCGTATGAACATTTCTTTAACACTGACGTTTTCTAACGTGGCTGTCTCATTTGAATTTTTATAATGCCACCTGGCGCTGTATGTTCTGGCCTATGTATTCTTTGTAATTGCAAACCTTATCGGGACCATGTCGAATGGTGATTCTGCACAAATAGAACTGATTGAAACTGATTGAATTGTGACCGTGTGACATGCATGCTGAAACTGATATGTCAGTAACAAGCTTACGTCAGTCAATATGTTGGTCAGGCCGATTTCTTGCTGCAGCTTGAACATGAACGGTGCTGTGTCTGGGAACGTAAGCACACAATGACATGAAGAAAAGATGTAGGTTACTTTGACCGGGATAGTCAGACTGTGACATCATCTTCCTGCTTCATTGACTTTCTGGATCTTAAAGGGGATGGACGGGTTTTTGTTTTCACTTCATTTGTGCTGCATAGGAGAAGACTGAAATAGTGAAATTGTCCCTTTTTTTTTTTTTTTTTACAAATATCAGACAATAGCGTTGTATAAATAGCGTCTCCGCAGACAAACAGCAGAAGTACAAGTGTGCCTGAAACCTGAAGTTACCGGGTGGAAGTATGGTTGCTGGCGTTCTGTCGGGAGCTGCTGATATGGAGCTCTATTGTGGGACTGGGAGAATGATTGAGTGCCGCGGGCCAACAGCAGTCGTCCCGTCTGCTCCGTTGCCACTCTATTCCATCATAGGCGCATTTGCCCTTAAGGAAGTCTCCAGAGAAAAAGGGTGCTGACCTTGTGCACCTGTGCTTCCCTCGATGCTGGGGGAGGATCACACAACCCGAGAGTACGTCGTCTCTGTCCTCTACCTGTTTGGTCTTTTAATTCGGATTATAATTGAGTGCAAGGACAAACCGGTTTTATAGAGCGCTTGCTCTACATTTAGAAACGGAGAGGGAGCTTTCCAGGGTATGCAAATTCATGCACATTAAAAAGCTACAGCATCTCTTAAAGCTTCACTGTGACTGAGGATAAATCTAGTGTTTCGTCACGTCCCTTTTCAAGCTTTCATTATGGTGTGGGTGTTCTTGATGAGTTGCGAACTGGAAATTATCCAGAGTTGGAGCGTCACCGTGGAATGTCAGTCCGTTATGGCCTGTCACTCAGTGGAGACAGATAAATTACTTTGCTGTCAATCGTGCCATCAAACTAAACAAATTGTTCGAGTAATCAATCGCAAACGGGGAGATGGAAAAATAAGTTCTCATCGCATCGCTACGGTGTGAAAACATCATATGGTAGTTGCATTTTTTTTTTTTTTGTTGCATGCACTCAACTCCTTTACAACTACCCTCATTTGCATGCAATGCTACTCAACCGTCCCAATTAGAGGGACAAAGAAGGGAGTAATTGCAGATTAAAAACTAGAATGCTATATGTAATCGCATGGATCAAAACACAATTAAAACTTCATCTCAACCTGTTATAGCTCGCTGACGATTCCAACCCCCCTCCCTGATCTTAAGACTTTAAATCATATAAGGGAGGGTCGTTTGCCGACGGACAGATGAAAACACCTCTTGCGCCCAACAGTAAATTAATCGCACCAATTATTCACCACCAAGAGACGTTTAATGCAAGCCTTTGGAGAAACGAAAGCCGGGCACTCAAATCCTCTCATTTGTAATTGGCTGTCTACTTCAATAATTGATTGGAACAAATGTGAAATGGATGAGAGGGTCTAAGTGTTCTCCATCACACGCTTTCTGGTTCAGCAGGTTCACGGGCGACTGCTCCAAACGGAGTCCCACCGCACAGATTTAGCTGATTTTTATATCATCTGATGGCTATGCATGCAAGTTGAGGTAAGAGTAGTGAGCCCTTTATCCGATAAAGGCATTCAAAGGACAGTTTGTCCCGGTATATACACGTAAAGCTGGAGGCCCTTAAGTCAAATGCCAACAATACGGAGACAATAAAACAGTCTATTACTGTCCCACTCGACTCGACACGAAGTCTTTGCTCTCATTTACACGGGCTTGTTGTAAGCTGCTCTCCGACACCCCCCTAACCTCATCGAGTACAACTGACTCGGTGCACCTTTGAACGCGTAAAAAAAAAACAATAAAATCTCATTTAAGTTCTGCGAATTCCTGACTTTATTTGTTTTATTGCTCGTGGTAAGGAGAGGAAAAACAATTAGCGGGAGTAACCTCGCTCAGGTCCCCAATAATCAATAGCTCCTGACGTTCCCTGTCTGATAAACTTTGACCTCAAAGTTGTGATGCATAAATACCTTCAGCAGGATTATAGACCTGCCCTTCACAAATGTTTAGTTAAGGAGCCTTGAAGAACCTCGCAACTTGGTTAGATTGGATTCTTATTTGCTAGAGCTGTGTGTGTGTGTGTGCGTGTGTGTGTGTGCGTGTGCGTGTGCGTGTGTGCGCGCGTGTTTCCTCGTGTGTCAAGATGTCTTTACGACCATGGAAGATGAAGTCATGAAATGAAATCCAACATGCCCACTGGGGCCCTGAGGCAGAAAAATGAATCAATGACGCTAAGCAAGAACGCTTAAGGGGGCATGTGGGATGTTGTTCTCCTTTCACTGTCTCGTTGAAGACAACAAAAGCACATTGCTACAATGCGAGGGCGAAACGCGAGCGCGTGCCTGCACGTGCCCGCGCTGCCACCGCGGAGACTATTAGATCAACGGCGTTATGAATGAGCGGAATGTGGGAGGCGGTGTATAATTTAATCATTTGAATGAACGTGATTACACGATTAGGTATTGTTGGAAATTTGAACAAAAGGGAAATGAACATAATTTGATGTAATAAAGTGTACGTGTGATTTGCGTGTAAGTCCTTTTTTTCTTTTGGAACGCTAAAGATTTCTCTCAGAATTTGCATTTTTCATAAAATATTGGTCCGATATTACACGGACAGTCATACAGTACATGTGATATGATTTATGTTTACCAACGAACCATTGCATTTTTAACCGTGTTTTGATATTTCAAAATGAAATAGCACTAATTACATTAAAGTAATTACTAAAATAAACGTAGACTCGTTTCCAATAAATCCTCTTTTGTCCCGAGACGTCCCTCGCGACCCTTTTAAAGGTCTTGACCTCCAAATTGGAAAAAACCCTGATTTACAGTCGGACTTATGCACATTTCAAAGACGGTCTTGTTTGGACCAATGGCGATCTCTCTCTTGTCTTTGTCCTCTTTCCCATCAGCTCTACTCTCACTGTACGGGAGGACAAGACCCTGTCGCAATAATGCATGATGGGAAAGAGAAAGCAGGTGCTGAAATGATTCCCCTTCATGCTGAATAATTGCACCGACACCCCTCCACCTCCCGCCCCCAGTTGCTTAGCAAATCCTCCCCACAAGCCTTTGCTGCTGCTTGCTGTGGCGGGTCCCATCCACCTGCCAAGGGCTAAACACTAGTCCATCCATCACTGCACCACTTGACAAATACATTCCATAATAGAAGTTTATTTTTTATGGGAGGCTGAATCAGAGGCCTTCCCATGCATACAAAAATGTGTCAAAGTTATTTATGGGACCTGCTGAGAAGCACAATATGTCATATCAAACTCCTATTTTCTCTTTCCCACCACCACCAACGCCTGTCAATATCACTGCAGCTATCAATAATGCCGAACACCGGCAGAGATAAAGCCCCGCGGAGCTGCGGGTCAGATGGAAGAACGTCCTTCTCCTGCTGCTTAAGGAGCACGCATTAGACCGCACGGCACACCAGGATGAACACGTTTCCAAAAGGATCTGATTGGTGGAGCTCTCCCACTACTAAATACACATTTGCACTGCGTTCACTTGAACACGGAGAACGTGAAGTGCGCACGCGACCGGGCACACGGTTTCTACTGATGCCTTTCATCCAAACAGAGCAGCAGGTTCCGTTTAAGGTGCGACGGTGTGCTTCGGTTAACGTGCGGCTCCGGAAAAAGCCAGATAAGGCTGGCATTGTCCAATTCTTCAAAACATGAGAATCGTAAACACATTAAAGGGATTCCGTTATCAGTTTTGCACATTGTGGCTTACGACAGCACCCCCCCCCCGAGGTCATGTACACAATTCAGTCCGGACTGCAGAACGGCCTGCTGGACGTGAAAAAAGTAGATGATAAACTTCCAACTTGTGGAGATACGCTACTGACAATTCAATAGTTAAGAACAGCAAAGGAAGAAGACAAAGAGCAAATTTATTGTTTAAACTGAATGGTTACGCCATCCTCTAGCTACAACATCTTAACTTACAAAAGATGATGACATTTTTACTCTAATTGCACGGAGGGATTAGTAATGGTGACTAAACCATGAGATCACTGCAGCAGTAAAATACTGAAACCTCCCTCTCAATAATTCAGTTTAAATGCGTAGTCAATAAACTGCGTTGTCAATTTGCCGACAACAGACTTGGATCCATCAAAATCTGAATGCACTGTGTATTTCAGCATGACGGTTACACTGTCAGGTGAAGCCACACTGTTCTTGTACCACGTACGAGGTATATAAATCTGCAGGCTGTTGTCCTTTTGTCACAAAGACAAATGTCTGCACGTGTTGTACATGACAATCAAAGTAAGTCTGGCTTCAATCTCCAGTTGACCCGATTTACAATCACGGTCCTTAATAATTGATCTCTTCTGGACTTTCCGATAAATAGGATGCCTAAAAAAAAAAAAAAAAAAAAAAAAAAAAAATATGTAAAAGCAGTAACGACTTGGATGCAATGTGTGCAGGGATGTTTAAGCTTAGTTCAAAAGTTACACAACTAATGGCAAGCCGGGCTCTGAGGACCACGTTTGCCAATAACACGATGGAATTCAATGCATTGACAGCCTCATCCGTCTCAAGGTGTCCAAGTAAATTCATTCACTAATGCACGATCCAATTCCATGCCCAAATCCAAGTTGAGCAACATATTAATTGAAATCGAACGCCGTGTACCAGTTCACCTTGGACGCTTTATGTTAACAGCAAGGTCCAATAGTGTCACTATGTTAATGATCCTACTAGATCACTAATGAACAGCTTTGCTGAGCTCGGTACAACGAAGAACAGGCATGAGGGGGCAAAACAGGGAAGGGCAGTGGATTCACGTGTTGTTGTTTTTTTTTTTTGGTCAGCGGAAAGATGTTAACAGAGGAAAAATAAAATATACACCTCCAGCACAAAGTGGTACGTCTTCAAAAAAATACTGTATCGGACGACAAAATAATATCAGCAAAGATAAAATAATTTTAGATTATAAGATAATGACACTTTTCGCGACACAAAAGACACATCAACACTTAACACTGCAAGGTAAATCACAGGTAAATAATGTGCACACTGTAAGTCTCTTGAGAGCCATTGGGCGAATACCGAATTCGGCCTTGTTGATCCTTGCTGTAAGGCAAGTGATTTATTCTACTCTGTCACCCAAAAGGAAAGGCGAATAGAGATACGGCCATGAGAAAGTGTCTGCTTTTTAAAATATAAAACCAGCAAGATGCTGGGTTCATTATGGTTGAGTAAGAAAGAAGAAATGTAGTTGTTTACTTTAAAAAAAAAAACCCGGAATGATTGAAAGCACAAACTAGATGTAAAACCCTTTCCCAAGTTCACCTACAGCCTTTTGACAATCAACTGTGTATCATTTCGCAGATAACTGGGTTTGAGTTTCACTCCATTCCAGTGGAAGGTTTCGGAGCGAGCTGCTGGGAATCGTCGCATTTCCACACAGGGCCTGAGGCCTGTCAGTCATCTTGACAGACATGTCCTTTCAGGGTAAGAAAAAAATGTACCAAATAGGGTCCCCAGATAAAAGCTGACAAACCAATCAAAAACACACAGAAATTAAACTCTCCAACTTGAGAACTGCCAGTCACATTGATTGGCAAGCTTTACAGGTGACTTCTTGCCAAGCAACAGCAGGAATGTCTTCTTTAGATCATAATTCCTGAGAAATAAAATGCAATTCCCTTTTTTTTTTTTTTTTTTTTGGGAGGGGGTGGAGGAAGGTGTTTCCTGAATGACTCGTCTACTGCTATATTTAAGTGTGTGCAGACACACTTCAACTCGGGGCCCAACTGCGGTCACTAGTGAAGTGTTCCACAGTAATGTGCATGTTCCCCTTTATTAATGCAGCTTAAGTGCCCTCTTCTATTCCTCCCCAAAAAAAAACTGAACAGTATTTTAAATGGGACGTTGTTACCTTCATGGACAGCAAGGCACCGTAATCCACTGTAGCCAATATAAAAATGTTGAACTGGTAGTCAAAGAGAGTCAAAGAAATGACACTCGTTTCTAAAATAAAAGCTAAAACTCAAACCTTAATCTCCTCACCTGAAGTTCATTTCATACACATTACAGAAGTGTGAATGAGCTATGGCCTTTGCAGAGCCGCCTCTCGGTGTAATATCATTTGAGTGGCTTACTCGGTGTATTAATTAGGTCATGGGGAGTTAAATGTAGCGCTCCTTCCACATATCACTTACACATTTTTCTTTCCACTGTGCCAATACTCTGAATAATTTCTATCTCCTCGCACTTTAATTTCCCCAAATTGTAGTTTTTACTCCGGTGCTCCATTCAGGTTACCCAACAGAAGTGTGGCACGATACGCAGAATATTGCTAAATGCGCTTTGTGCTCATGTACGTCTGTGTCTGTAACTGGGTGGACATTTTGTGCCGGGTGTCGCTCCAACATTATTTTGTCAGAGAAAGGATAAAGTCAGCCCCAGGACCAATGAAGCCAAAGCTTCAGAGTCCATTTCAACATATATATTCAGAATTAAGCACAGTGTTATACATAGATAATAAATTCATGAAATACATTCCTCGCAAAAGAAGATAGATGGAAGGCGAACTTTGTCCGAACTTGACTTACATTCCACTAGTAAAGAATCTGAACCTTTTCCTTTAGAGTTGGTGTGATGTTTTGAGAATTAGGAAAAGGATGCGTGCGTGCACGGTCCTGCAGAGTGAGCCTAACTCACAAATTAAACATGTTCGAATGACTTCTTTTTTTAAAAAATAATTTTAACTGTGATGAAGGGAAGCCAAATACGTCGTCTTATACGATACAATGACGAGCTGGGTGTTTCCGAACTGTGATGGTTTCACCTCACATCCATGAATGACTCGATGAGCAGTTCAGTATATACATTTATATTTGGACAAAAGTCAAATATTGAGTATTGCGTGCAACTTTACTCGCCGGTCTGTCCCGACCTAGCGCATTTGCTCTCTGATTTACTTAAAAACTGTTTGGCGTGGTAGAATACATACGCTTTCATTTCCGTCTTAGTCCGTCAGAACTCTTAAGTGAAATTCCCTGACGGAAGGAGACTGAAGAGTTAAACGAAGCGAGCGAAGTGGGGTGAACCAAAGGACCAAACCGTTAATCGTAAAAGACGGCTGCTAATGACAAAATGTAAAACATCAAATGACAAAACTTTTTCAGCCCCCCCCCCCCCCCCCCCCCCGATGAAGTACCCCGGCAGGGGGGCTCAGCTTTCTCACTGAAGCCTCATGTTAGCCAGCAGCTCCTATAATGAACCACAAATCCCCCTACAGCGATCATGACAGACCACGGCCTTCAGCTGCTTTTATGTGTTAATCCTTAAAACATGCTTGAAAGAAACGAAACATCTGATGGTGATGGGGCCGAGTCAACTTTTCCGCTGATTATCTGAGCGAGCGTGTATGTGTTTTTGTGTGTGTGTGTGTGCGTGCGCGTGTGCGCGCGCGCGCGTGCGGACGGGCGCAAGTTGGATGGTCCGTAACAGCTTGGCATGAGTTGGGTTGCGGCGAGGCCGGCGTCAACAGTATAAAATGAAGTCATGCTGAAGGAAGAGAAGCGTACGTCAAGCTCACTTTGCTCTCTGTCTAATGCTGTCTGGGCCTACGTAGTGTGCAGTGACACTCAAACGGCTTTAAATGAGCGCTGATGCCCCGAGTGTTGATGTGTTATGCCATTTGCCGTTTGCCTCATTCATAACTTATGATATTACTCATGGTAATGGCGCTGGCCCTTTTGCCAAACATAATGAAACGTGATCAGTAAAAGGAATCTCAAAGTTGGCCGTCATTTCTATCTCGGTAAATAAATTGAAGCAAGTTGCAGCAAATCAAATGTTTAAATTCCTTGATCTCACTGGAAGTGTGTAACTTTTTCTGAGGCACATTTCAAACAGCTAAGTGGATTCCGGATTTAAAACACAAATCAATAAACTTCAATGAGCATCAGTTGTATATTTCCAGCATGCGATATGATGCAGAGGCCTGCTTTTCGCTAACATCTTAATAAATAAGAAAAGTCTGCAAAAAAAAAAAAGTTTTGCTGGGATATTTTCATCAAGTAAAGCCTCGTGTTCCTACCATTTATGGAGGGAGATTTACATGAAGACAAAAAGTGACAAAAAGTTCTGAATAATCGCCACAAGAATGTAAATCAGGGACAATTCTGCAAATATCCCAGATTACATTCGATGACCGTGTTTTCTTTTTTTTGTTTGTTCAAGGACTAAGATTGTATTTGTGTGAAATAAAAGCTTGAAAGTGTCACCTTGTGCCAACTGAGACTGCAGAAAAGGCCCTGGGTCTTGGAATGACCTGCGGGTCAGAACTAAATCTAGCATCTCTTATCTCTCAGCCGTTTCAAACGAAAGCTAACGGCCGTTTTTAATTCAAAATGCTCGTTCTACGACGTACAATCGACTCCGCCGCGCATTTTCTATGTGCATTTAGCCTCTTCTGCGATTCGTTATTACTCTGTACCACTTGTAATGTCTTGTTTTGAATTGTATCATACGCATGTAATGGAAGTGCCCCTGCCATGTAACTTGGCTGCCGTCGCCACTTGAACAAGAGACGTTCGCTCAACGTTTTGTTTTCCTTTTTTTTTTTTTTTTTTTACCGGGTTAAATAAAAGGGCCCGCCTCTCAAAGTAAACGGTACACCACTTCCCGCACTGGCACCGGTTATTGGCAGTGGAATGGTTCAATATGGACTTGAACCTTCTGAGGATGCCGAGCGGAGCAATTACAAACGGAGAACTCGCGTCTGAGTTGTTAAAGTCGAGTCCCTGCCGATTCACCGCCGGTGCCGCCAGTCCGGACCCTTTTGCGAGTGGTCACTGTGGTCTTGGTGAAACGGCACACATCAGACGCAGCAGCTTCTGAGCTTCTTGTAACTGTGAATGTTCAAATCGACAAGGAAATACTAATCTGCACAGGGATTTAAGTCCTGTTATGAACAGAAAAAACAAAGGCCAGTTCGGGTTTTGTTCTCGGTATAATCGCCCCGCCGGCCGACGTTTCGTTCACGGTGCACCCACGGTGGGTTGCAGCCTTTTCAGGTGCGCTGCCAAGCTTTTATTTTGTCCTGAAGCGTTACGTTGTATTTCACCGCTCACGCAGCATTACAATTACTTTCAAGTTGACCTCATTGCGGCTGTTTACGTTTACAAGCTTTTTCACCAACGCAGTTTTACAACACACTTTATTTACTGCTGCTACAGCGGGTTTAATGTATGTTGTCTCATAAAAAACACACAATAAAAGTAGCAGCACATTTACTGTTAGTCTCTGGTGGCTACTCAGTCTTGTCACACGGAGAGAAGCCCGCACAACAAAAAGCTGTTTAAGGCGATGTATGTTTTAGAATAGAGTGGTGATGCTTACTAAACATGCTCTGCTGCACCTGACTGGCATACAAGTTGAGCTTTGCCAACGTTTGCGTGCTTAATAATTCAAGCGAATGTGTTACTTTTAAAATGTCCGCAATTTTTTTTTTTTTTGTCTTTGCAAAACATCGTCAATTACACGCTGTACGTATTGTATTTTTGCTGAAATATCCTAACGTCGCATACACATCATATCAATCCTTCCGCTTTGATTTGTCACGAACACTTTTGATACACATTTTTAAGATCACAGCTGTACAAAATGGCATACTTCACTCAAACTCTATAGGTGTTTTATCAGCTCAACTAATGCTGACAAAATCCCCCCACCCCCTCCGCCCCAAAAGACAATTGTCATCATTATTTTATCTGCTGGAAAAAAAAAAAATGTCAGCCATCAGCACTATTAGGGGACCAAGCAGAGTGAAAATCCCTCATCCTCTGCTAATCAAAATTTCCATTTCCTATCATTTGGGAGTTCTCGATGCAGGATAGCCTATGCTTTTATCCCAGGTGGAGGTTTAATTTGAAGTGAGGCATGGAAATTAAAAAAAGCCAGCCTACGTCTACCTGTCAATCAATCGTTTGTTCATATGGGAAGATCTTCCGCTTCGGCACTGACAAGAGTGAGCCTATTTGATCTGGGCTTTTCAAAGAGGAAAAAAAAGAAAAAAAAAAAGCCCCGGATGGCCATCAGGAATCATTTGCTTCTAACCAGGACATTCAAGTGCTATCTTGACAGGACACAATCATACAAGGGTTAATGCACTATCTATCCTGTTAATCTTTTTACCATTACAACTCATTTTGGTTTCATATTTGAGTCTTTTATCCAATCAAAACTTGTTAAAAAAAAAAAAAAAAAACTTCCAGGTTTCACTTAAGGGAAGAAAGTTTAGTGCTGTAGTTGTAACCAGACTAAAATATGTGACATAATGGGAGTTAGATGGAGTTTTAGAGCAATTTGGCATGTTCGAGAACGGCACCGGGTTTTGACTTTTCAAACTACGTATAGGCGGGTGGTGTAGTTCCAGCAACAAATAAAATGATATTCAATGCAGTGTGTTGAAAGCATGAGAAACCTTTCCAAAGACAGATACAACTTATTGAAGCGTGGTTGTGTGCAAATCTTTTTCTTTTTCTTCTCAGTTTAGGGACGTAAACTGTTAAAGTGGGAATCCAAAGTACGAGCGATCAGACTGCGTTCTGTTTGGATCCTGACCCAATTTCATCAGACAACGTACTTACCTCGTTCTATTAAAGTGGAATCTGGTAGGAGGGCTGTTACGCTCCATTGAACAGGCATTTGTAAAACACTGGCCTTGTGCATAAAATCACATCCTTGCGATTTAAAATATTGCCCCCTTTGTCACCAAGTCTTTAAACTCAATATTCAGGCATTGTGATTTTATTATTGTAAGAAGATGGACAACATGATGAACTACAATTCATCAGGTGATGTCGTCTCTATCAACTAAAACCCAAATGAGTAACTTTTAGTTGTCTATACCAATATGAAACAAATTTTCATCCTGGTGCGAGTGGACACAATTGGACCGGAGTAAAGAATAAATAAATAAAATAAACAATAACAAATTAAAATTTGCAAAGTATTTTAAATGTTCATCTGTGCCTAAGTGTCATGGTGAGGTAAAGTCTGGGAAGAGAACATCTCCTTTGAGATCACCGGCACACAACTGGCTCAGAAGTGGAATTGCAGTAATCGTCATACACATAAAACATGCATAAAAGAGTATTTAAGAGTCAGCCTACGTCAGTATCATAAAGAGCGAATGCACTTTGAAACATTACTTACGTCAAAGGAGTGCACCGCATCTGTACCGGAGAAGAGGATGAAAGATCATTTTTATAAAAAAGAAAAAGAAAAGGAAAAAAAAGGGGGTCGGGGGGGGAAGAGTAAAAAAAGAAAAAAAAAAAAAGAAAAATCTGTTTTTAAATCTAGGAATGATGCAGGGAAATTATTTAATGGAGAAACAATGCATGCACATAACGCATTTCTGCACGGGCAAAATAGAAATGCGGAAAGAAAGAAAACGAACAACTCGGGTCTGCATTTTAGACCGGACATGGTGCATGACTGCCCACATGTTGTGTGTGAGTCTGTTTGAAATGAAATATTCCTGCGGCCTTAAGACTGTTCAGTCTGTCAGTGAATATTCACTATTGTTTGTTATAGGAACAAAATGTGAGATCTACTTTCCCCTCAAGCTGTGTTTACAAAGTCTACAAACTAAGAACAAATGAAGCGGAACTGCATCACAGGTTATTTCTAACTATACGTTTTAAAGATTCGAATTATACATCACATCTATCTTTTAAAAACTACGAACGTCATTTTTTTCAACATTAGTGGAGTAAAAACAGGGTTCGAAGTTTACAACACAGATTTCCAGTCTCGGTTCAATGGGCATAATACAGTTTGAATTGCACGGGGTGTCCCTTAAACAATATGTACACATCCCACAGCGAGGAAACGAAACCACAGAGTCACTACCTGTCTGTTTACTTTGTCCGTCCTCGCAGTGTCCACAAGCTGTGTTTTGCAGGACAGCAGTCAATTTTTTTGTTGTTGCATAATTCATAGTTGCGTGTTTACATTAAACATTCAGTAGCTCAACAAATAACTTAAAATAACTTTTCAAAAAAAACTAAATAGACAGGAATGCAAAGCACTGCAAGAAAAAAAAAATACTGTAGAAATCTTGCACTTCATCTTGCACTTCTAAACTACACTTTATAGCGCTGCATTAATTAATTCAGAAATTCTCATATAGTGTGAATAATGTGCTCAGTGTCCACAACATGCAGCCTGCGCTCGAGTTTCTTTCTCGCACATTTTCTAACTGCGTTGGCACTTAATGATTTAAATTTCTGAATCACGCCAGCATCCTCCGTAATGCCGCAGGATGCATTGTTTCCTTTGTCTCTGACGAGGTTGGATCTTGATCCCTGGTTTTATACCGTTCACTGGCCACACCTCTAAAAGACATGAGGCGGCTAACAGATGACACTCCATTTTGAAATCACAACAACATTATTCCATTTAACTCAATTTAATTGCTTGGATGGACATTTATATGAGATTTAAATGAATGCGGACAGATTAACGAGGACACTAATCACATGATGAGGGGTTTTGTCCTTTCTATCCATGTTCAATTTCTCTCGTACGGGAAGCGCAGTACACAGGCACAACATGGTAAAGCTGACAGTACCCTCTGGTACCAGCTGCGATCTACTCCACGATGCCCTGGGCAACAAAAAAATGTTAATTGGGCTTCTAATGTGCAATTTTGCTGGCCACAATCTGTAAATATCACTTAACATCAGTGGAATAAACCAAGCAGGGTGACATCCACGACCCCCTCTCAGCCCCACAAGTCCTTACAACACATTACTGGTTGCTCCTTTCGGTCATCATTTAACCAAGAAAAATGAATAGGAATAGATATTTTCTTTGTCAACATTAAACCACGCCAATGCACTAATTTACAGATGTAGCATTTGTATGATAAGGATTAAAAAGAAAAGATCTGGAGCTGAAATTGATGTTTATATTTAAAAAAAAAAAAAAAAAAAAAAAAAAACGGAAACATACAAAAAGCAGTTTTACCATTGTTGTGAGGACGACCAATCAAATTAAATCAAAAGGAGGAAAAGGAACAACTTTTTACAGTTTCTCTGGTGACATTAATGGCACTCTCAATAACTATTATTTATTAGTGTAAAGAGGAAATCCATGCACACAAAAACGGGTTGTCTTGTAATTGTCCAAAGTTAAGCTTAATAGAGTCTTGAAATATATGCAGACAGACATGCATTATTTTGACAGTAATGCACGAAAATGGCCGATCAACAGCAACCACTGTTCATCTCCTGGAGACAACCTATGTGGCTTATTGCTGTACATTAAGACCTTAAAACACTTCCAGAGTCCCATTAATACATCTCGTTGCATAAAATTTCCATTTGATTTGTATTCAGAATTTTAGATGACCACTAGAGCACCAGAAAACCCTCATTATTTCATATTCAATCAATCACTCATCGGCGAGCGCCCGTATTTATGCCAGTTTTGGCAGAGTGTGGTTTCATCTTGATTATGGAGATTGGCATTAAAATCAGAGAAGCCGTGCAGCTTCCTCGCGCATGGCCGTTCTTGAACATGTCACAATTTCATTACTATTGACAAGCTGCATTATAATGTACTTATGCTTCTCCCTTGTCTTTATCGGGTTTGAGTCAAATGTTGAAGGCACTGGGAGCCCTCCAGGAATTCACTATATTATGAATGCAATACATTCTTCTTGCAATAGTACTTGACAGTATGTCAACACACTATTTATATGGACGTGACAGCTCTCCGAGTCCTGGTTGGTCAGCTGTTCCTCTTTGGAGATGAGCATTATGTTGCTTGGTTTGCTGACTAAAGTAAAAAAAAATAAAAAATGTAAGCTATAATCGAACTCTATATCCACCACAGGCCAACGGTGTTCAACGGCACAAATCGTCCAGGGTGTCCCTCATTGTAGAGGAGAGCCAGTCATTCCCTCCCGAGACAATAGTAAGTGTCTTACAGAGCACCTAATACGTAACCTGAACAAAAAGGTGAGGACTACAACTCCCAACGTGCATTTACCAGACCGAAATCAAGATAGGTAACAGTGTTGACGCTCCGATTCTGGGTCAATTCAGCAACTGTATTTTGTTCTGTGACCACAAAACATTTTGCATTTCCCGCGGCTCAGATTCAGGCCTCTGACTGGCTTACAGGTACTGCAGTATTAAAAAGGTAAAGCTCACACCTTTCGCTGAAACAAAGATGAGATGCTTAAACTGTGGATCCGTCTAGTCATGACGCAAACCGATTGGATCGTTATATTGTTCGGGAGCCTGCAGTGTTTCCATGTTGAGTAACGAGGATATCATAAATAAATAAATAAATTAAAAAAATAGGGGGAAAAAAATGTAACTCTTATGAGATCACCATGTTCCAGCTGGACACCACAAAGAGCTGGATTTGCACCAGGACATCATTTCGAACGGAGTGATTGATGAACGAGACGTAAAGTGCGACAATTAAAGTGATTGCAGCAAACAATGTCCGTGCCATGGACAACACTTGAAACGCCACAGCGAAAGTGCTGCTGTCACACCACAGGAATCTCGGGGTGGGGACGGCGGGTGGGGGGGGAGGGTGGGGGGGGGGACGGGCCGTCGTCTTAGTGGCCACAAACTTTTTCAATTTCACTGTCAATTTCCTGGGTAATTACTGGTGCTTTTGATGGACTTTTTATGACACCGGCTCCCCTCCTGCGAGACACTGTACGTGCTTGGCTACAGGAGGAAGGGGGAGCAGTTCCCATTTTTGACACCAATTCCCACCTCCCATAAGTGGACCTTGTCATCACGGGTGACCCCTGTGGCGCTCTCTCAACAGAATGAGTCTGGCCAGTGATGCCAGCTGTACTTTATCTGCACCACTAGGCTGAAGATGGGTCGACCTCTTTGTGTGCGTGTGTGTGTGCGCGCGTGTGTGTGTGCGCGCGTGTGTGTGTGTGTATATATTTTTGGATGCAAGGGCTAAGTTCGGGGACACAGAGCAGTTTTATGTGAGCCAAATAATAGCGTCCTAAACTGTCAGGCTGGCCAGTACAAATGTCTACTGATGATATCTATGATGTATAAATAACAGATAAAAAAAAAAAAAAAAGGAGCACTTAAACAACTATTTCCTCTTGATCTTTCCAGATCAGCGGGCTTGACAAATCAGCCAACAAGAGAGAAGGGCCCGTTTTCAGGGCTTATTGGCCCGGCGCTGTCTGGATGGCACTCAGTCTAAAGAGATCAGAACACCAAGCACATCTCACACCACAAGATCGACGGGCCGACAAACAGATGAGCCCACAGGCCGAGGGTCACAGATCATTAAAAGCCATCTATCAGCGGCTTTCAAGGCCTTTAATTCCCCCCAAATCGAATATTTCCATGTAAATATGTCAAAACAGGAATGAAATTAGCGTGGTAGTTTATTGACTGTGATAAAATCTGAAAAGCACCACTGCACATAATTACATACTTGTCAGAGCCATAAAAATTAGCTTTATTATCAATGGAATGGTTTTGTACAACTTCATTTAGGTCCGATATCTTCCAGATGGGGCTGCTCTCTGCACTCGAGCAGTTTTTATGCAGTCTCCCCCCCCTCTACCCCCCCATTCTTACACCCACCCACACACACACACACCCCCACCAGCACTTTATTCCCATGCTGTGTGGATGGGGAAAAAAAAAAAGTAAAAGAAGAGCTGATGTCTGAGGCAGAGTTGAGGGCCACATCAGCTGTGTTTGATACCAGAAGTTTTTGATCTCATTAATGATACTGGCCCCCATTATGAACTTAATCGCACGCAAATAAAAAAAAAAACAAAAAAAAACCCGATGTTGAAAATGCTGAGGGTAAGAGGGCAGCTATTTAATTCCATCTTAGAGTTGATGGCCTTCAACTAGAGGGGATATTTGAACATACTCTCTCATTTTCTCAGCATTGTACAACTTGTGAAAGACTGCACTGGCGCGCTGACTATCTCGGGCAGTTGGTTTCCTTTGCGTTTCGCTTCTCGCACGCCCCTCCACCCCCACAGCTGCCTCGGTGAAGCTTCTCTAGCGTGTCAGTCGGCTGCACTAACAGTTTTACCCCCCATCTTTTATTTAGCTTTTCATTATTATTTGTTGCTATTGTTCCATCTTTCTCTAAGTCCATTATCATATCAATTATCATCTCAGTCACACATCCTGATTTCCACTCATATCACATTTGCATCAAGTCGATAATGCATCTCTGGAACTGAATTATTTAGTTAACAACTTGAACTAGAAGGGAGTGATTCATTTTTAAAACAGACACCTATTCTTAATGGCAGCCTCTTTTTAATCCTTTAGTAGAGTTGACTTGCTGCAATTTTGGGTCTCTCTTGACATGCACATTTCTCTCTCTCTCTCCTTTCCAGAGAACCATCCAACCGCTAGTCAGACGGCTGCACAGCTTCTCATCAAAGCTCAACTACACACAAAGAATACGATATTTAAACACAACGGAGAAAACCATTGCAGAGTCTGTCTGGAAGTAGTCTGTCCAACCTCGCTAATCTGCTACATCTTGCACGCTGTAGGTTTATCCTCATTAAAAGGAGGCAATATTTCAAATAGTAACGTGGAGAAATTAATTTACATGTCTCTGGGTATGAAACACTCGTGTGTCTAATTAGGTTTAATGTTTTTACTTAATTATATGCTTCTCTGAGAATAATAAAGAACCATCGACTCCGTGGCAGTTTCTTAAAAATAGTCGGAAGACCTTAAACGCACAATATGTCATTTGCACTGCTGTAAAAACAACGACAGGAGACGGAGTTTAAAACAGCGTGGGAATATCGGAGTTGGCGCCTTCGTCGATATGGTGCGCTTTGTTTGGACTGTAAAATCGGAACTTCCGAGTTTCGAGCGGTACATTTCAACCGGCGCGCCCCTAAAGTAAGATGTCCGACTCAGAACATCGAAAGAAGCTCAGCAACCCCGACTTCTAAATCCAAAATGGTTTATCTGCAATTCAGCAGTCGTGGGAGCTGGAGCGTGGTTTATAAACTCCTTTGTCTTATTTGTGTCTCAATAAATCAGTCATGCACGCAGTACCGTCCAAATTCTATCCGCGGAGACGTTTCTTCTGTGTTCATATGTGCAAAATACAGAATAATGTGTTATCAACTAGTAGGTTTTGTTATCTCACCAGATTATCGTACCACTCACTGGGCTGGAAACTGGAAAAATGTATTGGCACCGAGTTTTGCACTGCAATTAGTTATTGAATAAATTTGAGTGGGATATAAGCCGATGTAACCATATAAGCAGATGGATGTTTTCCATCATGCTTTATCCATCATTCATTTTTACAAAGATCCTAAATTTTAAGGGTGGCATTTCCTCTACACATTTCTTTGTTCTTTGATCTAAAAAAGATTATCAGAAGATGTTTTCTAAGAAATTTGAATCTCCGAGTAAAAGCTGAGGTCACGTGACAAAGTCTGGCTTCGGAGGGACAGTTTCTTTTTTTTTTCTTTTTTTTTCCCCATTTCCATCCATAATGATGAAGTTGAGCACATATTATCATCGAAAATAAAGAAAACCCGGACATGTCTTCACCAAATTGATCCATAGAAATGCATTGAGAGTTTTTTTTTTGTTTTTTTTAATCCTCTTGATCACAGTGTATCCGTTCTCTCCCAGCTATTGGCCTACAATACAACGTTACACGAACACATGTACAAGCGGCATTAAAACATAACAAACAAACAGCTACGTTTTGTATGTTTTACCGATACTGTAGCTCTCTCAGATGTTAGGTGACCGGTACAAGCGCTTAGAAGATCCCCCTGATGACAAAGCCCTTCGAGAAATGGTGTCTTTACGGCGAGTTGTTTGATGGAGGGATCTCATTACCCTGGACAACAGCAACATCGAAATACTGATTATAAAACATTAGTGTGCCTCCCAGGTTGACTATTCTGTGCATTCAAACTGCTCTCCAATAGCTTAACCTCTTCCTAATGAGTGTATTAATGATGTTTCTGCTCTCGAGAATGACTTTCCAGATTGTTTGTTGGCGCAGGAGACTTTTAAAATGAACTATCCTTTCTAAAACACTTTTTTTTTAATGTCTCCCCTGTGTGCTGAGGTACCTTCTTTAAAACCTCTCAAATTGCCACACAAGTAATGTAGCAGAACTTCCACACAAAGTTTGGCATTTTAGGGTCCGGTTGCAAGTTAAAGGATCGATGGTCACTATGGGCTGTCAGAACTTTATGGGCTTCCAACAGAAAATTGATTTATACTTCTCCCGTCAATTTTTTTTTAAATTTTTTTTTTTTTTTTTTTAAATACACATCCCAGGCAGGTGAATGTTCTGTATTGATCCACAGGTGATGATGACAGTTACATGATTAACAAGGTGATAGAGAAGAAATGAGAAGAGAAAATGAGATATAAAACTAACTCGCAAATGAACAAAACCCCAATTACCCCGTCGTGGTTGTATGCCTCCACCAACCAGTCAAGTGGCGGTTTACTTTTATCGTCTGTCCCAACTTATATAATATATGTGGTGAGGACATCTCTGGCCAATAAAGCTGATTCTCCAAGCCATGTAGCATGACAGTGGATGATGCTTCAAATATGGATGTTGCTGCAAAGAAGCTCTAAATTGTAAACCGTGGACACACACACACACACACACACACAACCCGACAGCACAGAAGCTCTGAACAATCACCACAGTTTAATAATGGACACCCAAGATTAGTGTCAACGAATCAATAGATGAATAAATATGAAGTGCGGTCACGAGCTCCTCTGTTCATGAGTAATGGCGTCGTGGCCACAAGAATGGGACGGATGCGAGTTCACAGTGAACTTTAAACGTCAAAATGTAACCGGTTCATCTTTGAGTCCAGGTGAACGTTTGGGCCAAATTTGAAGAACTTCCCTGGAGGCGCTCTTCAGATATTGCGTTTCCGAGACAGACAGACGTTCACGTTTGGACGGACGAACACACGACCCGTAAACACACCGCCTCCGGACACGCGGAGGCATGAAGATGCCGTATGAAGCAGCTGCAGTGTGTAATTATGTGCCGTTCGTCCTGCTCGTTTTTCCATAAAGCCGACGGAAAGGTTGTCATATGTGGAAACGCTTATCGGGAGTACAAAATACTCTGGGCTTGCAATAATAGCAGAAGCATAATTATTTACACTCTGCATGATTTCAAGTCTTTTTCACTGACCGAGGAGCCGGTGAGAATACGATTTGCATTCCCATTGGGACAATGAACTATATTAAATCTAAACAAAAAGAGAGAGAGAAAAAAAAAAAAAAAAGTTTAAATGTAAACCAAAGAAGTGGACTAGCTCGGTGAGACGCAACGTCTGCTTGCGATAACAGGCACACTGCTGATGCTACCGCAACGAGGTTTGATGTGAATGTCGAAGCTTTCATGGCATACATCTCTCCAGCCTCTGGGAATAACAGTGCTTAAGTAACAGGCTAATAAGACATCCTCTCTCCTCTACACAACAATAACAACAGCATATATCCCTAATTTAGACCACAATTCTGCAAGACTCGAGCATAAAATGTATATTTATAAAAAAAAAAAAATGATTGTAGAAATGATCAGGTGAGGACGCACTAGCGACAATTTTTTTTTTTTTTTTTTTTTTTTGTCTCTACTTTAACAGTAAGCAATGAGAAGCCAACGTGCCCTGACCGTCATTTGTCACAGAGCAGGATTTACTGATGCCTTCATTTGATTTGACCGATGTTCTTGTTTGAAAGGTCTTTTCCACTTGTTTGTCCTTTATAACGGTGACAGAGAGCAGAAGCAAACATCTATCTGCTGTGCTGTTTCTGTAGTCACCCTCTATTTCAGATGACCATTTCCCCAGATCCTTCTTCTCCCACTTGTCTAATTACCATAGAAGTATTTTTTTTTTTTTTCAAACACCCCCTCCATCTTTCCCGAAGGAGACCACATGCAACTATAATTGCCTCCCTCATTAGTTATGTTTTCACAAGACGGGATAGGGGGCAATTAATTTTATCACTTAATTTTGTCACCGATATTTCCACTGCCTCAGTACGGATGTGTCCGCCACGGCCGGGCCCATTTTTCAGGAAAATTAATTGACGAAGCAGTAAAATTTATCAACATATCACCAGATTAGGCGACAAATTGATGCAATGAGGGAATCAATTGTGTTTCTGTCATCTGGGTGCAACAGCGCAACCAAGAGCAGAGCCGGACGAGCTAGACCACGGTGAGAGTGACTTCTGTGGCAGGTGCTGTGATTTATGTTTTTATTTAGACAGGGGGCATAAATCAGAATGAGTTACAAGTACGGCGCTACCTCCCCTAGAGTCACACAATCCCCTGCACAGAGCACATGCAACACACACACACAAAGTTCAAACGCAGACACGCACAAAAGAATGCACAAAGATATAATCAAAGACATCCACACAAAAAAAAACAAAAAAAATCAATAAGGAAAGAATACAGCAAAGAATACTGAATAGATCGACGAGCAAAAACAAGTACGAGTGAAGAATGAATGATTTGTATTATATTGTATAGACGGGAGAAAAAAAAATGCTACTGTTCTTCTTTGGGCTGCTAATAATGATTATTTTAATTATTTAGAATGAAATATTAAAAAAAAACTGTGAAAAGCCTTTCACAATTTCCACAGAATGGAAGCGATCGTCTTCAGATGTTTGATTTGTTTTGTGTAACAGTTCAAAATGCAAAGATATCTAGCTTTCAATCACAGAACAGCGCAGCTCCAGGCATGGGCATTTATGTTCGGAGATGTGACGAATACAGGAGTTTATTCAGCACGTGTCCCTGATGAAGACACATTTGGACTTGCGAACAAGTGGTTGTGGTCAATCTTTGCATTGTCTTTCACCATAAGTATATTTACCCCGAAGAAATAATTTCTTAATAGCTGTTGTCCTTAACTCTGAACCGCAGAAAAGAACAATCTGAGAGGGTATTTTGGTGGTGAGGAAATGTGCGTGCGTCACCTCTCTAAGGTGAGTGAAGGTCATAAAGTTATCGGGGGTCCACCGAAGTGCAGCTCGCTCGGTTTATTGATTCCTCGACAGAAAATAAAAGCACAGTCAAACAGTCTGAACAGGATCGTGTGTGACCCCCGTCAGCGCATGTCTGCCAAATACTTTTAGGTTGTGACCCCCGCCAGCTGAGAAACAGCATCCTACTGTAACGCATGACCCCGCGTTTCATCCGCTAAGCGTAGACCAAAGTGTTTGTGCGGCAGTCGGTCCATCAAAAACATTCACCTGATCCCGAGCAACGCTTCGACACGTGGTGAGAACAAATGGAGGACAAAATGGCCAAAGCGGCATCACCTACTGCTCCATCCTCTCTCTCTCTAGAGAGAGAGAGAGAGAGAGAGAGAGCACACATTTTATCCTCAGCAGAGGAAAGAGCGTGATACACGAGAGAGAGGAGGAGAAAAGAAAACGGGGGGAGGGGGTGGGAGAGAAAAAAAAAAAAAAAAAAAACAGAACAGAACAGCATAACACAGCGTCTCGAAGAGCAAGCAGGAGAATTGCCTGGGCGCCGGGACTGTCATGTCTGTATAAACAGGCATTGATTTTTCTGTCCAGCTCTGGCACCTCAGCCATTTATTCTCAGCTTTGCGGCTGGGGCCCAGCGGGGCTGGAGAAATTCTGTTACAGTCCAGTTGGGCCCTTGAGGCCTGTGTGTGAGAATAGATTTCACCTGTAAACGAGGAGAGGGACTGGAGCCACTTAACAAGGGCAGGCTGTGTCACCAGAGGGCAAGATGGGTGAAGTCACACTGGATGGATAATGACACATATGGTGGACAGAGAGCGAGAACGAAAGACTGAAAAAGGAAAGATAAGTCAAATGAAAGAAACGATTGATGCTCAAGCAGAAGGAGGAGGGAGAAACGGAGGTTTTCAAAGCACCGAGTATAAAGAAAAAGCAAAAGGAGGAAAAGAAAGGAGGACATTTCAGAGCCGCTAAAATATCAACATTTTTCATCGGGTTGCAACTTTACGATGCAGCAAGATGTACGAAAGTGTCAATTTATTGATAATACTCCAGGGAGAAAATACAAAAATATGCAACATTAATCAGTCGTGACTTTTTATCGTCTGCAGCTTTAACATCCAACTGTACGCGCTCCAGCCCTCAGCGGCGAAGTGCACAAAATGAACGAAGGCGACGTCAGCTTCGCCTTCAACGCCACACTCGGACCTCGCGGCCGCGTAAATCTGTATCATCAGCAGCGGAAAGCCCGGTCTTATCGTCATCTTTGTTCAAACTTAACAACCGAGAAAAGCAGCAAAGAGAAATGAATATTCACCCTCACGGTGACTGAAAACAATAAAGCAAGAACCGGAAGACATTCCATCCAAGTACCACAAACTAAACCGGGTTTATCGGCCACAAAAAAAAAAAAAAGGACTCGAGTCGGGCCTTTCGTTTCCACTGCAGCTCGCCTCTTCGATTAAAATACTGACTTTATTTATCAGTATGATGCAAGTCAAATCACGATTCGCAACGGATTCATTAATAACCTTTTTTTTTTTAATTTTTTATAAGAGTTCCTTCTGTATCATCTATCATCATGTAGAATATCACGTGCTAAAGACGTATTATGACGACATGTTATGAACAGCAAAAGCACTGAGGCCATTCACTTGTGTCATGTGTTTAAGGGCAATCAGACACACGTCACTAAAGTATGTACAATTTAGTAACTAAATCTGAATTTACTTATTGTATGAAAATATCGAGCATTGCAACTCGACACGCCTTTTCCTCCCCCCCAAAAAAGATTCTTTCAAAAAAACAAAAATCAGAAAAACATGAATTGCATCACACTTGCCGGGCTCGGCTTTTGATAAGAAAACAAAGGTCTTGAAGGTGTTGCATTTTTCACAGTTTATCTCAGCGTGAATATCCTGCCACGTCAAGTCTGGTTTCAAATATGCCAAATGTCTGAAAGGTCTTTGGTTTGGATGAAATTCATGCATTGCAGAGACAGCCCATCCTGGCAATTTTTCAAAGAGGACGACAGTTTTTTTTTTTTTTTTTTTTTTTTTTAAGACCGATTCATACATTTGAACATTTTCTTTGGTGTTTTTTTTTTTTTTGTATTTGTTGTATTATGGCTGGTTAATAATGTACCCAAGAGAGCATTATTATCTGAAACGTATTACAACCAATCGCGTTCATTTAAAACCTGCTCAACTAGAATATAAACTTCAGTTTACACGTGCACATTCTGATTTACCAGATGCACAGGGAGTCCGACGTATAACAGCTGAGACGGCTGCATCTAATTTATGTGCTCTGCTTTGTGCAACATACGTTGCTTTGGGGAATTATAAAACAAATGTTTCAGGTAGTGCAAAGCCAAAAGAGACCCACATAAAAGAAATAAAAAGTACTTGTGTGCACCTGGCAGTCTGCTAAAGTTAAGAAGCAATAGTCCAGAAACTGCAGGCTTAAGGAAGTAAGTCAGTCATTTTGTAACTGTAGATGGAAGCTAATTAAATACGGATACTGTGTGTCTTTATGTTAAAATGGTCACCGCAAATGCTGTTGATTAACCTTCACTTCTGGCAGGTATTTTGATGAGAAATACAAAAGACGGTCTTAAAATTGACGCTGGTGGGTTATGCTACGTATTCTTGATTATTTTTGGTATCCCTCCAGTTCCAGATTATACTGAACATTTTGTCAAGTGTGGGGTTTCCATCTTTCATATACGCTATGCCAATATTCCTGGCCTTTGACTCATATTAGCAGGTTGCAATGCAGTATATTTTCATTTGGAATTTAAGCTTGATGAAGTACTATTGACAAGAGTGAATTGATTTTGTTGTAACACTCCTTCCACCGTTGTCCGATTGATTAACTTGTTTTGATGTTGGACAGCACTGTGTAAAGTACTCCGCTCTCTCTGCTGCCGCCTCACCGGTATTGAGGTTATTTTAGTGAAATAGAGGAAGAAGGCCGAGTCTGTATGTTTAAAACGAAAAAGGAAACTCCATTTTTTTTTTTTTTTTTTTTTTTTTTTTTTTAACTTCAATGTAAGGAAATATTAAGCTTCTTACACTCACAATTAACTAGTTTGAGTTTAGAAAAAGTTTCTTTCATACTGTTATGGGAATGGAATAGTTCAATATACAGTATCAGTTAACTGGTCCAAACACGAGGTCGTAGAGGCTGGAGCCACTAATAACTTAGTCGAAACAAAGAATTCAGATTCAAGATTAATTGTGGAACTTGCTTGTCCCCCTTCTGCCGGTGAGAGTTATTACAAAAACCCAGTGGACATGCGCTTGCATGGGCTCTGCCGTCAGCTCGGTCACTACTGTTGCGGCCGCATAACGGCGGATAAATTGTTTCGAGCGTCATTCATAATCCCCGCAAAGGGGACTTTTGTTTCGCGATCAGAATTTGATCCATTCTGTTTGATAATATTTAGAAAGTCCAGAGGAGCCACACCATTGAGTCACGTTATCCCCATTTTAGTTAGCATAGGGCTAAACCAGTCTCAAAAACACAGATTCAGACGGCCAGGGTTTCGTCACGTATCGAAGGAATCAATCACGTCAACAACTTCCCATATCGCCGAGCAGATAGCTGAAGCTGCAGGTGGGTGTCGGAGTGGTGGGTGGAATTAGGAGGCGGGGACTGCTTGCTGTATTCATTGAGCTGCACATACTAAATGAAGGAGTTGAATTACATCTAAGGCACTTTAATGTATTCGGGGGGGGGGGTATTTTTTTTTTCTTGGAAAAACTTCTAAATATAGAATGTAGGGGTTTAATCAATGCCAAGAGGAGGGACTGAAAATCTGGACATAAAAGTATTTGGTGTCTTTGGGGATCTCCGCTAAAATTCAAATGAAGTTCTTAAGGTTTAAACAGAGCTTTTCTTCACACTTTTTGGAGTTTTGAAAACTTAACCCATCAGGATAACTTCGGAGTTAAAACGAAAGGCTTGATGCCGAAAATGACATTTTTGAAAAAGGCTGCTTTTACTTTTACAGGATGGATGATAGAAGCGGTTCACGGAAACAGGCAGCTTCAACATCGGGGGGGGGGGGGGACCTGTAATTGAGAGGAATTAAAGACAAACAGCGAGTCTGGCGGCAGCACGCGCGCACGCACACACACACACACACACACACACACACACGGCAGAAAGTCAGCTGCTCTGTGAAGTTTCAGCAGAGAGTGACAGTAATGATAGTGTGTTGAAGGTTAACTCCAAGAGAAACCGAAGCACTCCTGCCGAATGGGAAGGAGAGGGGGCAGGTTCGAAAAGTACTTATTAGTCAAACTGGGTAACAACGGCGTCACCTGCACGGTATAATCAAATCACCCCGCACGTAGTTGCGATACAGCATCTGAGAAGCAACCAACCCCGCAACCTTGACAGGAGGGTTATTTTTACTAATACTTTGTCTGCCTATTGTCTTACGCACTTATTGAAAGTGGCGCCATCAACAAAAGGAAATAAATACAATGAAGGGTGAATGAGCCCGAAACGGGGGTATTTTAGGGTAGGTGGGAGGGATGCGAGGGAGCTGTTACGAACACTCCCTCCTCTTGTTTTCCCTTCTCTGCCCTCGAGTTAACCATCCAATTGTTTGTGGAATACATAGAGTGCCATGCAATTTTAATGACCCCCAGCATGCGCAGATTTCCTGATTCACTTCTCGTCAGCCCGAGTTTTTATTTAGTACCAAAAACTCCCTACTTGTCTCCTCTCTGATCAATATGTGGTGTCTTGGAATC
The DNA here is from genome assembly GCF_022577435.1 of Embiotoca jacksoni. Classification (NCBI taxonomy): domain Eukaryota; kingdom Metazoa; phylum Chordata; class Actinopteri; family Embiotocidae; genus Embiotoca; species Embiotoca jacksoni. The sequence continues at coordinate 10,609,081 of NW_027185425.1, forward strand.
AGGCAACGGGTTTTAATATGACTTTATGAGATCAGATAGCTCCCTTTGATCCCCTGCCGCGATTCGTCTGATCTCCTATATCCGACAGGCTCCAGTGTTCATATGCATATTACATCGAGGAACACGGGGACTGGAGAAGAAATATGTGAGAGGGAAAACAACATTGTCCCTCTTCAAGGAAGTGTTTGTTAACCAGAATTAATAGAAAAACCTCTAGGTGTTATTGTTGTCGGTGGTGGTGTTTTGTTTTAGCTGGCACTGCTACTTGTGAGAAGTGCACATCAAGCAAATTAACACTTGCAGATTTGTCCTTAATTGCAGATATGAGAAAAGCAGGAGCTGAGGGAATGTTGTATGTAAATTGGGTTTCATTTTGTTTTTGTTTGCTGTTGGTGTTTTATCATAAAAAAAAAAAAAAAAACAGGTAGTTCCCTTATTGAATAATCTTGGGTGTTGGGGGTGTAATAGCACGTTAAAATCTTACCAGCACTCGTACCTGCGCGTGGAAACTTTGTAAAGCCAAGATCAATGAGTAAGCGTAACTTAATTACTGTCTCGACAAACATTTGTTTGCATAGTGCAGACAGAAAATAAGCACTGATCATGTCTTTGTGTTTGTCCATGTACTAAATGATGTCTTTAAATTGATAACCCTGAACCTAATCTGGGTTAAGCATGATGTTATAATACCAAAAGCGACAACTCAACCTGCACATGGATCACTTTTGTATGTCTATATTTCTCTCTAAAGCACACGTTCCGGTAACTAGTGTGCAGCTGAAGTCAATATGAAAACCTGTTATCTTGTAATATTGGCATATTTTTAGAAAGAAAATTGCTCTCCAATATCTATTACAAGTTATGAATTACCACCAGTCACGGACTGATCCGCATTGTTATCACTTTACTTTGGTAAGTTGACTTTTTACTTTACGTTTAGCACCAGCCTGATGTTAGCGGAGCTAAATTCAGATAGTGAATTGAGGGGTCTGGCAACAGCCTCTTGAAGATTGTATGTTTGGTCATTCCCCTGTAATAAGCGTAGACCTCGGGGCTCATTTTGAAGCCGTTTTTAACCAATCAGCATTGATTCATACGATGAAGTATGTTGTGCACCAAAAGTCACCGAGCCGTAAACAACAGAGGGCCTCCTCCAATGTGAGCGGAGTGCAACGCCACGTCAGTAAAAATAATGGAGGGATTGTTCTTGCTCTGCTACTTTTGTCTTACTTAAATACACGTCTTAATAAATGCTTGACTTCAATGTCCTCAAACTTAAGCACCCCAACCGGTTGCTGATCGGTCTGCACTTCAGAGTGGCCAAGTATACCTTCATGCGAACAGGATTTCCAGAATATGAACACGGCGACAGATGAAACCGTGAGCAATAAGTGGGCGGAGCCAAGCTAGGTTGGCAAAGCGAGCGCGAGTAAAAAAAAAAAAGCACTTCCTCAAAGACAGAAACCAACAGAACTATTTGGTTCTGATCCCGTGTTACTTTCCCTGTACGAGCGTCTGCAGAAAGACCAGATTTTACTCACTTTGATGAATGGTAATATATTTTTTTTTAAAGATTTCTGCAGACTCAAAAGAGCCGAGATCAAAATCATTACCAAACACACGGAAGTCGCTTTCGGATGCCTTGTTGGTCTGTTTTTGTCTGCAGGACAGTTTGGATTTACCGATATGGTCACCCATAAATCATTAAGAGTACAAACTTCCCCGAAAAGTCCGGAGTTCTTTTACAGTTGATTATCCGGGAGTGAAAATGATTGCATTCGTCCTGCCACGGTTTTGAAATGCAAGTCATTGCGTAATGTATCACTTCTGTGTCCATCCTCAAGTTCACATGTTGGCCGCTCAGAAATGGCGTAATTGTCCGCTGCCTCTCAGACTGCTGGAGGTAGTAATGAGCAAGTGATAGCATCACCGTCTGCTCGACGGGATGAAAGAAGCACCACAATAAAGGGAGGAGAGGCCAAAGCAGTAAATATCCCTGGGCCACACAGTGCAGATACTAATTGCGTTCCCAAAACCCGAGCGCAGTAAATAATGAAATTTTAATTCCTGCTCTTGCCATTGCGTTTTCCTCACTCACGTTCACATTAATGTTTCAAAAAAGTTTACTGTAGCCACAAGAAAAATAATTAAAGTGGAGGGTGAAAGGGGGAGGTGGGGGGGGGGGGTGGGACAGAAGATGGAGTGTTTGCGTATGATGATTACAAATTGACGTAAAGAGTTTGAATTCAAGCAGCAAATAAAATCCCCCATGTCTACAAATACTTCAAAACAAAATCTCACAAATGGCTGACGAATTGTGTAAACGGCGAATTTGAAAGCGTTTGGATCACATTATTTAATTGTAAAGTTTTTCCTCAATGAATTGAATTCTTGTATTATTGTCAGACCGCAGCAAAATTGTCTTTCCGGCCCTTCGATTGACACGCGACATGAACTGCCGGGATATTTCCGTTTCCCTCTATCATGACTATTAAACGATCATGTTGCAGAAGAGCTACTAAAGATTTGATGCGACATAAACGCAGTTCCATTTCACCGATTCCTCACGTGCCCTCATTCCAACCTATTGATTATATATTGGTTGACCATACACCGGTTGTTTTTTTCACGATGTACGAGCTCTGCAGAACAAATGGAAATGTAAAAAAAAAAAAAAAAAAAAAAAAAAGAATTTCAATAACAAGCTCAACTGCGTCTGCTGATGATTCAGATGATCCAATTGGAAGCTCCACAAAAGCTACTACGTGGATCTGAAGGAAGGATTGTTTTGACAGCTGTTGCATCCAAGGTCGAGAAACTCATTTACCTTATTCAAATCACAAATGTTAAAGGATAAGTTTCCCTTCTCACTGACTGTTTTTTTTTGTGTTTTTTTTTTAACTACAACTGGCTGATATATGGATATTTTAACCGTATCTTGATATGACACTAGATATTGGACATTGTGAACTTCCCAGACAGTTGAAGCTGTTCTATTATTTGCATTTATCCACTTAGCCATTATCTCCAAAAGTACTGATCATTATTTTTTATTATGTAAACATTTTGTTAAAGCGCCACATAATCCCAATAATACCGTTGCATTATCTACATTGAGATATTTGTTCATAGATATTGTGATATGTAATTTCGTCCACATGGCCTCGCCCCATGTTTAATCGATTCTCACCTAGACTAATTTGTCATGTGGAGTACTTTCTACATTATTTAAAAACTTGCAGTGAGTGTATTTTTGTCTTTTTTGCCACATGGAAGCTGCGGAAATAAGTTTGGAAAATGAACATGAACATATAATTACCGTTTTGCATGGCAAACCTGTTGGATATTTAATCATCCAGCAGAAACGGTGAAGTCAATTTTCATCTTTACAACGAAACAAATTCGAGCCACATCAGAAGTCTGTGATTCAGTTTTCCAAACGGCATCGGAGAAAAGGGCCTTGCTTACCTCACATGTTGGAGTTTCAGTTTACAACTGGGGAAAGAGTTTCTCACTCACACCTCCCTGCCAAGACGGCTCACAAGCAAATATTCAAACAGTGAATCTATGTTCACAGGATCACTGCCGGTGCCTGAGATGTCAGATTTAACTGCTAAATCAATTTCAAAGAGAAACTGAAAGCAGCTACAGTATGAGAAGTTAAATAAATTGCCTTTTGAATGAGTTTAGATTGAATTGTCCTTCACTAAACACTACGACTGTAAAGAGTACAACAAACTATGATGCTCACGTACTGCCGTTTCCATAAAGAGCAAACCGATAGTACGCCAAATGTTTATAAAACACAAAACCAGGCCTGCAATTCATCCCCCCACATTATCAAACTATTCTTCTTTATGTTCACGATTGCTGTCAGCATCGTCTTTAACATCATGTAAGTAACATACTGGCAAACTGGGGGAGGGGGGGATCTCCTTTCCAATCCTTTTCTTTTAGTGCTGGCAAAATCTTAAATGAAAAGTCATTCATCTAAATCCACTGGCAAACAAAATCAAATAAATCAACACTTTGCCCAAATATAAAAATATTTGTGTTGTGGGCAGATAATTAATGACCACAGCTGCTCTAATTAAAAGCCATCTGAGTTCCATTAATCTTGGTTGTTGAGTCCCATCGTTTCTCAAAGTGGACAGCCACGCCTTTCCTGTGCAATGCCCGTTGTCCTTGGACTAATTTTTCAGGTGATTTGGAAGACCATTGTTGCTTTATTAGCACCACGAGGAAACATGAAAGCATAATTAATTACAAATTCCAAGATTGCACAAAAAAAAAAAAGAAAAAAAAAAAAAAAAAAGGATAATTTCCTATCACCGTCGAATCCTGTGAAGAAACTGCGCGCTGCACTGTCGGCCCGAAAACTTTACTTCAAAAATATTAAGGTTTTTCCTGTAAGAAGGCTTAAAGTTATAGTCATCTTCAGTTAGGGCTGAAGATGAAAAAGAGCTTGTACAAAAAAAAAAGAAAGAAAAGAAACTCAGTTATGTTGGCACAATTTGGCTTCAATGAACATGATACAGAACAGAACAAAATAGGGCTACAAGATCTTATATACAATGAGAATGTCTTGTCATCTCTTATTAAACAGCATCTCTGAACAGGTATTTTTCTGTGCGTTTTCTTTTCCCCAGATGTCCCTCATTCGCTGTCAGCGGATTTCTTTTCATTTCTGCTGCTGTGCATCACGTGGTTTAATGGCACGTTTAATTGTCATTTGTTGAGGAAGAAAGTAGGAGTGCTTGTTTTAATGCAGATCATTTCCTAAATTAAAATACAAAAGATGTGAAATCATAAACACTAATTCTAAATCTTATCTTATCCAACAGAAAACACCAGATCAACATGCTCATAGACGCATTGGCAATATCGTCACAGTCTTGTTAACCATGAACTTTATGTTGCCCTGACACAGCTAAGAAATTACGATAAGAAACATAAACAGTGTCTTCCTCGTTTGCATGCAGAACCTTTGGCAGAGAAAAAGAGAGGGAAAGGAGGCATATGGTGCAAGACTGCCATAAACCGGTTTCATGATGTCGGAAATGTTTATTGAATTCAACGGTACCTAAGGCGCTAACGACTAATCTCATTTTACCAAAGCCCGCTTGTAAATCTCTCCGAGCAAAATGACAAACAGCTTGATTATCGGTTCTATCAACATTAGTTGCGTTTAAGCTGCTATGAGGACATTTCTTTTTTTGTCACGCGAAATATATTTTCACTCCTGAAACTCCATGCAGCTCTGCAAGCCGTTAGAGGTTTCACCTAGATGGGATTGGGAAGGAGGCGGGGCCCTTGACGAGTCCACCAGCTCAGTTCTGGGCCGACCTTTACGAGGTCATCCAGGTCTTTCTCCACCGCCACTATCAAGTCAAAAAAATGTGCAAACGCATCGTCTTCAAAAATAACGTAACCCGATGAAACGATGAAGTTATATATTTTTTTTAAAACGGTTCCATTGTTTCTGGTTTGCATTTGTAGTTTGGTTCAGCTGAACTCTGGAACGTTTGTGTGCGACACCTTTGCTGCGCGCCACCGAAAGCGAACTCGGCGAAAAAAAAACCTCTGTGACAGCGAGCTGCGGGTTTTCTTCCTGCCAGATAGTGTATATATAAAAAAATTTAAAAAAAAAGGAACAAATAGATTAATCTTTGTAATTCCAAAACAATTCCAGAGTCGGGTACATCCCCAGTTCCGCATCGCTTGTACGGAACCCGATTCGGCGATTGATCTCTTCATGGCCAGCATCAACAATTACAGCAAGAAAAACCAGTTGCAATGTTGACATTGGCACCACACTGCCGTTTTATGGCAGACTTGAAATATTATGTTCATCTCGTTATCATTTGTATAATTAATCACACTCTTTTAAATCACTATAAATGGAATTTCTTGGGGATTTGGGCTGTTTGTTGAACAAAACAAGATATCTTAAGAGGCTATGTTGGATTCTGGCATGTGCAACAGTTCAGTTGCAGCTCTAATTAGCCTACATATGTTTATTTAAAGCAAAAGTTGTTGGTTACCGTTTCATTTAAGATGCAATTAAATTCAGACAAGTAAAATGGAAATGTGAAAAGGTTGACCATTTTGTGTGAAAGACGTGTGGTTAAAAAACAGTTTATTGTTCAGACTGAAGGTCAAGTGTCATATGACAGTGAAAAATGTTTCTTTTTCTGGAGTCATTTTGCAACATACTGTGAAGTGGGTTGTGAAAATAAGGCTGTTTGAAACACAAAGACTCACCTGCCGCAATCTGTTCTCCAAAACAACTTAACATCAGCTATGTTATTGCTGTTTAAATCCCCCTTTTTTCCGCATTCTTAATTATTCATTTGTTCATATGCTTTGTGCAGTACATAAAATTGTTGACGGTAATCACAGGGGCAATGGCCATTAAGCCCTGATGTGGCTAATGTTTGCCTAATCAAAGTTTTATGGACGGCAATAACTTGGAAATAACATTTTTTAATTATCCTTTAATTTGAGACGTGATATTGGTGCAATCTCTCACTGCGAGGAAGACCAAAACAATAACAATCCCCGAGGGGGCCGTTATTGTTTTACACATTAAAAGGTAAGAAGGCAGGGCAAAGCACAAGACCTGGGTTTTTTTGTTTTTTTTCTATGAACATACTGTCGCACTTACAGCAACATTTGTCTGTAGCTCAATTAACATTGGTAATTGAAAAAAAAAAAAAAAAAAAAGATTGATTCATCCCAACTGATGGATTGTTTTTTTTAGGTTTCACACCATTTTTTTTTTTTTTTATTTAGTGTTGATTTTCATAATGCATTTCGAAAAACCGAAAGGAAAGGAGTCACAGTGACAAGTCATTTTACCGTTCAATACGTGAAATGCAGATCATTTTAGTTTTTCACTGGCACATATGCTATCACTAGTTGTAAAAAAAAAATTACAAAAATAAAACGTGTGCCAATCGATAGACAAAAAGGTAACGAATGAATTTAGCATTCAGTAAATAAAAACGTCATCGCCGAGATGGGTCGAAAAACAGCACTTTTAATTCACGTGACGTGACCAATTTCATGAAAGTCTACATCTTGTTAGTGCTCCTTCAACCCCCAAATGATCTGTTCTCCCTTCTCTCTTGCTGGAGCATACAGTATTTACCCCTTTCACAGTGCCCACCACCCAAGCACAGACGTTTGAGCGAGTTTATTAGTTCAAAAGGATTATTATTCTAATGTGAAAATGGAACTAATGGTGTGCCAGATGCTTTTTGCACAATTATCTGAGAAAACAAGGCTCAAGACAAGTCATGTGTTATTATTTGGTCATTTCTCAGAGACCCTTCAAAATTGCCCAATTATGTTCTATTAAGGCAAGGCCAACCCTGTCAATCAATGAAGCAGCATTTGCCCCTGCCTTCAAAGACAGTCCACTCAAGATTTAATGGCTCTCAGAAGTTTGCACTGCAGCAAGAGATACTGTTACTCAGACTAATAAACTTTGTTTTTCCTCCAGAGTTACAAATATCTAGTTAACACATAGATTTTTTTTTTTTTTTTTTTTAAAGGGACAAAGATGCCGGGATTAACGGCAAGTCATGAGTCCTCGAACACGCGTGTAGATGAAAATGGAAACTTGGAAAATCAACACAAGTCTTTTGTGGAACGCAGACGTTCGTCGTGCAAAACGAGCTCAGAATACATACTGCATTTATGCCAAGATCTGGAGACGGGGAAAGAGCCTATGAAGTTTAAAAGATTGTCACCAATGAGAAAATCTGTCGCATTAACTCACTTAACTTTAATGAATTAAAAGACGTTACGCTGTAAGCCTACACGTAACTAAAGGATTTAAAAGGACGAGAAGAAAAACAACACAAAGAACTTGTGCTGATTTCTAATAATAAATCATGAGCATTGAGCATTTCCATTGTGCGTGTTGTATATCGGGGTAAACTCAGTGGGGGGAGGCGGGGGGGGGGGGGGGTTTGCAATATAAAACCTTTTTCGACTAATGGTGGGATCGCGTTCCACAAAGCTTCAGCTACTGCTTACCACTGGGCTAATAGAGCTGCAGGGGTAGACGCTATAAACCTTTGTGTCGATGGAATCCGAAAAAGAAAAAGTATCCGTCTCTGGCTCTCCAAGCGTAACACCGATATTTGACCATACTGACAGAACATCTGCAGGTTCTATAAGCTCTTGACGATCTAGGAGATCTTCGTTAAAGTTGAAATTTCTTTCTTCTTTAAGTGGACCTCCTGCACTGTGTGTCGGTCCTCCCAGGGCTACCACGGTTCTCCTTTCAAAATCAGGGCCGGCTAAAACATCTACAGTTCACAATTAAGTCACAATGAAGCAGAAAGATGACAATATAGACCAGGGGTGTCAAACATACGGCCCCGCGGGCCGGATCCGGCCCGCCAGGGGGTCCAGCTCGGCCCGCCGGATGACTTTGCTAAATGTGAAAATTACAGAAAGACATAAATTGCATTTCTATGAGAATATGGAGGTTTATGAGTACAAACGTTTTTTTTTTGTTGCTGTTTTTTTTTAATCGATCCAGTAATTGCTTCAAAAACAGCGTAAATGCGACGTCTGCTCCGGAGGCAGCGGCGCTCGCTGCTAGGGAATCTGCAGAGGAGAGCCCAGGCAGACAAACAGTGGGCTGATGTCTTGAGTTTTTGGTCTTTATGTTTCTAGTTTATTGTAGAAAGACCTTAAAACAGGGTTTATCATCCAAAAAACCTTCACCAATGATTTAAACAAAGAGAAATATTGTCGTTATGTATGCGTTATTATGCTATGATTTTACTGGTCTTGGCCCACTTGAGATCAAAGTGGGCAGTATGTGGGCCCTTAACTAAAATGAGCTTGACACCCCTGATATAGACTGTCCCGCTGAAGTTTCTCCAAAAAAAATCTCAAAGATGCAAACTTCTCCTTTGACCGAGCTTGATTGTTCAGCAATGAATTGGTTACCTTCCTTTGGCTAATGTAAATATTACAGTAAGGCATCATAGAAAATAAGGCTCTCTTTTTTTTTTCAAATCTAGCCTCGCAGGACTTCCGGTTTTTGACATCCCGTCCCTCCTGACGGTAAAGACCCCCAGCGCCCAGAAGTCATATCGTCCCCTGCTGTTCCCGGTTTGCTAGAACTTGTGCTAGGTCAGCTCCAAACACACACACACACACACACACACACACACACACACACACACACACACACACACACACACGCGCGCTGCCAGTGGGGAATTTTTTTTTTTTTGGCAACCGGGTTGTCACATTTGAGCAAAACATCTGTTGTTTTACCGGCCCGGCCAAACCCATTCTGTCGCAGTGAATTAGGGAAATGGGAAACGGTGTCACTCGCGAACCCGACACCGTTGCCTCATTGGCTTTTAACGCGCAAACGGTCTACGTTCGCAGCGTTTCGCCCCGAGAGTCGAGACGATGAAACGCGACGATTTTGTGCAGAAAGTCTGTCGACGTATTTTGTTCGACGGCATGTAGCGTTCTAAAAAAAAAAAAAAAAAAAAATACCAGGTGACTAGCAGGGAGGTCGGTGTATGATAAATAAAGCCTCTGTGACGTGGCCCGGTGCTGCAATGAATCTCGTCTCCCTGCGTCGCCTCCTCTCCGTTTCTCTCTTTGTTTTCATATCTCACTGTCCCTCCCTCTTCGTCCTACATCTCCCTCCTCTCTGTCTAACTCTATCTTGCTCGAGAGCCAGCATATGTCTCCAATCATTTCCTCCCAGCCCCCCCCCCCCCCCCCCCCCCCCCTCACGCCTTCTCCTTCCTCCTAGATTTCCTCTCTTCCCCTCCGTTTCTACCCCAGTTACTCCTTCATCTCTCCCAGTTTGACTCGAGCCGTGACTGGTGCAGTTATCAATCACGGGAGCCGAGCCTTGTCAGGGACGACTGAACCACGAGGTGCCCCTCTCCCCTCGCTCTCTTTTATCTGTCTCGGTCTCCTTCCTTTAACAAATTTGTTCCAGTTAATAAGCCCTCCCAAATGACCCCCTCTTCCTAATTAAGCACAGGCAGCATGTAGGGAAATATGATACTTAATTAATGATGAGATAAACTCTCTCCCAAGGCCCTGTCAGAAAACCATGACACCATATTTGGCGGTTTGAAATCAAATTAACACGCCAAACGACGAGAGGAGACAAACTGATGGGTGATTTTGCTTCGCCCCTCTAATTTGTCATGTGACAGAGGAATGCTCGTAATCTGGATTTGAAACCAAATCGATTCCATTGTAGCTGCCTCGTATTGTCAACCAAGTCATGCTATTGCGCTGACAGGCTCAGTTTATTAATTATATATCTCTATATTTTTTTTTTTATCCCAATAAGCCATTCATCAAGGATATATCATCTGAAGTGTAAATGAGTGAAAAGCAGAGTTGTCTAAAACGTAAGCACTGAAAATGCACCAGATCCTTCATACATACGTTTGAACCTGGGGGATGGAGGGAGGGGGGGGGGGGTCTCCAAACTTTTTCTTTTTTTTTTCCCCCCCCTCTGAGAGCTACTTTGACAAAATGAAAGAATAACATTTATTCACATAGCTGAGCTCCTACAAACCAGCTGAATAAGCTTCTTTTAGATGAACAATAACAAGTTCATCCCCAGCGCGCGCGCGCGCATACACAACCGCTCCCCCTGTAGCACGCAACCTACCGATTGGAGACCGGTTATTTAAAGCTACGATAGCTCTCCTCATAATTCTAATGATCAGAATCGCAGTTTTTTTTATTTTTATTTATTTTTTTTATTTTATTTAAATGATGGCACCTTTTCAGCTACCGCGTGATCTATAATGCAACGCTACATCACCCCAGGTTGTAAAGCCTCACAAACCCGAGTCTCGAAATAACAAAAGTGGGGAACAGCCCTTCATCCGGGCACCCCCCCCACCCCCCACCCCCACGACACCCCTTTACTTAGAGATGGCGCGATAGTGGACAGCGAAGAAACGTTCTGGGCTCGTGTCTGTTTGAGCGGCCCTCAAGTCCGACCGGCGGAAGCACGCAGCGCCGTCGGGAGTTTTTAAACACCAGTACGTTTGAATATGCAAATGATTCAAATATTGAAATTAGTTACAACAAAAGACTCCTTCAATCAGTAGTGGCGCTCTTACCAGTGGCCACAAAGAACGTAACAGACACTAACTGACAATAATTTATTCTCCCTCATCTCATTACCCTTTATATAATTTCTGTGTTTACAAAAAAAAAAAAAACTCAATTTCTTTAATCATGTCCAACATCTCATTCTTGTATCGTGTTTTAACAAGCGTTAATTAACGGCTGACACTGGAAATCGCATTTAATAATGCATGGGTAATATTTGTCCAGAACATATGGTGTACTTTATTAATATTCAGCATCAATTGTCACATTCTATCTGACAGACGCTTGCAGAAATAGGCCATTTTGATGTGAAAGCAGACAGGAGCAAAATCACGAGTGATTCGTCTGCAGTCACCGTCAGATATGTAAAGACGGTTGCAGCCAATCAGGATGAAGACACGCCACGAGTCAGATTAGTAAACCTCGTATACAACTTACAAGCGCGCATTTGGTTCATTTTATTTCAACACGGTACATTTCATCTCCGAGTGTGCTAGGATTGGTCTGCGATATACGTTTCAGGGCTGCTTCAAAGGCGGAGATCAAATATGCTCTGTTGAAATAAATGAACCAAACGCGCGCTTGTAAGTTGCATTGCAACGACGAGCCAACTGTCGGCTTGAGCAAACGACTATCAGTAAACTGGCATGCGTGTTAACGCGTTCGTGACTTCCTGTGTTTACTTACAAAATGATTTCCCCGTTTCACACAAATACACGCGTTTCATTCGGGGCCTTTAGATGCCGAACAAAAACACAACCCAAAAACCAAAAACACAACCCCCGCAGACGTACCGTCAGCGGTTGAGGCAGATTTGCTCGTGGTAGATCGACAAATCTCCAAAACGCGCCGCCTTCATTGAGGTCGTAATGTTCGCGTTTTGTTGAAAGTGTTCCAGAAAGGTGTCGGCTCGAGCCCACGGTCATTAGGTGCGCGTCGTACAGATGTCCTCGTGGGATAAAAGACGGTCCCGTGAGACCCGGCGGCCGCGAAGGTCAACTAATCTGCTCCTAATTAGATTGCCGAAGCCCCGGGACGTAGTCCGGCGCGTTTCCCCTGCAGTACACGTCCGCATAAAACACTGCGCTTCTTTTTTTTTTTTTTTTTTTTTTGGACTGAAAGTACACGACAGCGGTGCTCGGTACGACACTGAAAATTAGCGGGCCACTCGCGCTTCGCGAAACCAGTCGGCAAGATGCCTCATTTTTTTACACCGTGTCACTTTGCTGACATCGTAATTATTAAACAGACAGTGTAGTTGTAAACTATTGTTACCAAGTCGGGGCGCTGTGATCGTCTTGCCACTTGAGCTTCCCGTAGCGGAAATATGTCTCGACAGTGACAACTACATTTTAGTTCTTGTTCCCCCCTGATCTTCAAATCAAATTTACACTGACTACTTTGATATGTGCAGAGTGAGCATTTACATCCCCTGTGGACTGTGAGAAAAATAAATAAACCAAAAGTATCACATCCACAAACAACTAACAACAAATCTGACATATTTACCATAACAGCCGTTCTGAACTTTGGTCTAAATGAAACACATCCATAAAATAAGTGTTTGTTCTGCACCGTCCTTTGAAGTTGGATTTGTTTTTGCTCTTTAATGATTTCTTTCTTCTGATGATGATGGAAGCCGTGCTGACACCTTCTTTTGCTTCATCAAGTTCCGCTGCACAATTACATGAATTTACTTTCAATAAATTACCATCTTTGCATACATCAGTCAAATCATCCAGCTGAGGCATTCGCAAACAATATGCATTATTAATTTCATTGTCAGTGTTTATTTGGTTAACTTGTAACCGACTTGGACAGCCCATTGCCTTGATGATGCATTTAAAAGCATCAGGGTCGGCTTTTTAAAAGGAAATCAGGGGATGACATGCTTCCGCACACCACTTCGCTCCCTGCTGAGGCCGCAGAGGAAAAAAAAAAAAGACTGAACTCCAGCGAAAGACCAATCAAAAACTCAAAAGATGCATCACGAGCCGCTGTAGTCAAAACAACAGAATCAGGGAGATCAGCCACATCGCAGCGATTCTCAGTGAGTGGTTGTTAGCGCTGATTGACTATATTTCAATTTAACAAGTTTCTACTGTCTACAATAGTTAATTGAATGAATATATTGTATTCATAAAAGACCAAAAAAACAAAAACAAGAGCAAAGAGGCTGAGTTGGAAATTATGTCTCATTATGGAGGGAAGAGTTCATTGATTTCAAGCATGTCAGTCATCCCTCCAAATGAGGACGAGGAGAGCTGGAAGCAGAATGTGTCTTCAAACTTTTTTTTTCCCCCCAAACAGTTAATACAAAATATGGTAACGCACCAGCGTTGCTCAACTTTAAAACGCAACTTGCGGGTTGAATTTTTGATTGAAATTTCTTGGAAATGACCGTTTGAAAGGTTAGGTAGTTACTTTATTAAGTTAGGTAGTTACTTTATGAATCCCCGAGGGGAAATTTTTAAACTGAAAGCGCAAAATCATGTGGTCTGCGAGACAAAGGCAGACGTTTTATGAACAAAAGTCGTATTTTGAACGGCGTTCCTCAAAACACTTTTCCTGACAGCGAAAGGAGCAGAGGAAGCTTTTTTGTGTGTGTGTGTGTGTGTGTGTGTGTGTGTGTGTGTGTGTGTGTGTGTGTGTGCAAATATAAAAGCTGCGATCCGCCATATCTGAATGGATATTTTCAAATCTCTTCAGAGTCTGAGATCCGCATTTCTGTTTGTTAACCTTTGACCAAGCTTGGCCGTTCTACCTTTTGCGACGTCAGGACCGTGCGGTGTGTTGTTTTTTTTGTGTGGAGGTGGCTATAAAACCCGGTGACAAAAACGCCATTTTCCTGTTGCGTGTACATAAAGATTTATTTTTCAAAAGTTGAACTTCCCCTCAGTTTTCCGACGCATTCATTTGCGAGGGTCTTCGGCATGCATTTTCCCTATTTATTTACAATCGCCGGGCGGCGCGCTCGGTCTGTGAACACGGTCGAGGAACGTGGAATCGCCCACCGCGAGAGGTCAGTGAGAAGCTGGCACGGAGAAAGTTTAAAAGAGCCGGGCGTTCTAAATAGAAACGTCTGCTAACGTCAGAAAAAAAAACAAAAGCTGGCGAAGACAAATCAGAGGGAAGAAGCACCTTAGAAAAGTGCCATGTTGCAGCCATCCATTTAGCCCTGAGGGCACCTGGAGGGTGCTGCAATGGCAGCTCTCATCTGCCATCAAACTATCATCCCAGATGACAGCTCTTAGGTACACTCCCAGCTAAATTCCCAAACTCTTGCACCGGCTTACATTTAAAAAAAAAAAAAAACGCAGTACAAGCAGAAGCTGGGGGGGTTTTAGCATCTTGCAAACTTCAAATCATGACACATTGCAGACGTCCTTTTTAAATGAGCAAAAGCTGAGGGACAAACGGGAGTTTCTCCTCGCTGTTTTTGGCGCTGCCGCTTGAAAAGTGACTCGTTGCGTAAATATTATTAATTGGGAAAATTGGGAACTACAAAAATGGTCAATACAAAAGTTTTCCGTCGCCGCACGAATCACTCTTTTGATGGTTTCAGGTTTAACGGCATACACCCAGAAGACCGCTCTTGTAAATGTTCTGACGCACGTTGAATGCAATAAATTTGAGTTGAGTCATCCTTAAACTGAATGGCTTTTCTTCCTCTTTCCAGTGTCATGTTTTATGTCGTGGCATCGATGCTTGACTCTGGAGTGGATGAGTGCCTGGCGCCAACAGAGACGCATTGAGAGAGCCGGGACTCTGGGATTCCTGCTTTATCTGCCAGACCTAATGATGGCATCCACCTGCTGTTTTATGGTCACAGCTGGAGCAATGCAGCTCCCATTTGGCCCGAGTGCACAATCTCTCTCCCTCTCTTCCCCGTCTTCTCTGCGCCCTATTCTTCGCCGCCTTCTTCTTCTTCTTCTCTCTGTTCTATCCTTTGTTCGAGTCAGCCCTTACGCTTTCATCTTAGTCGTTTACCAACCTGCTCTCCCTGCCCTCTTTTTTTTTTTTTCTCTCTCTCTCTCTCTCTTTCCATCTTCACTCGCTTCCTATTCAACACCCTTCTTTCACTTTCCCTTCTTCTCTTTGTGGCTCATTGCCCTGATGTTCTTTTTATGGTCAACAGCCACGAGCCCCTCATCTGAGCTTGTCTGGCTGCGTGTGTTTCAGGAGGGGATGAGTCGATGTGGGGGTGAAGGCCCACGAGGTGCCGAAACAGCCAAATATCAGAACAATATGTCACACAGCTGCCTGATGACCTCGACCATTCAACCTTGCAGGGCCCTGGCTGCGCATCTCCATCCTGAGGGGAGCCGCAACATGAAGGCAATACATCTTTTTCACACTGCAAATTATTCCTATTTTGTTATCGCAAAAATTCACATGTTGAACCGGGAGGATGGTCAGGAATATTCCGTAAAGTCACGTTCTTTGTTTTGAACATGCAACTCTGGCTCTAATTTAAATGACGACGATAAACATTGTTCCTCCGTACGACTGCGGGTGAGGTGAAGTGAGAATAAGGCTGACGGGAGCCGAGACGAATTATTGTCACTTGGCCATCGTTTTGATTCAAACCTGCACGACTCAATATTTTTTATATAAACAAAGGATTAAATCGTTGAATTGAAATGTCCGTCAGCGGCGATGGGAAATGTAGTCGGTCGAAGCGGTGAATCCAGCGGTGTTGTGCTGTGTCGACCAAGAAAGCTGGCGTCATTCGGAGTTGTCCGGCTCACGGACCGACCGCGTCTACACGTACCGGGGAGGCGTTGCGCCCCTCAAATCCTTCTAAAAGCCTGGCCCATTTTGCCAAAACTCTCCAGTTGTTGCAACCCCTCAACTACAACAACAAAAACACAGTACGGAGCCAGACAGCTGCACGGACCGAAGGGCAGAAAAGAAGAGTGGTTATTCGTCAAGGAGCTACAAGTACTGATCATGTACTGAAACGTTAACAGCTCTTGTAAACACAAACAACAACAACAACAACAACACATTTGTCCAACGCTGATGTGTACGACCACCCGAGCCCCCCCCCCCCCCTCCACCCGTGTTGGCCAAAACACGGCGTTAGGGTGACAAACGGTCACTAAATCGTCGTCTGCCCTCTCCGTTGGTTTTCTCCAGTTTATTGTTGGTATCCCGGAGAAGGTCTCTCGCACAGCTGCGCCCAAGCAAAAAAATACTTTCACGCACGGCAACGCGCACGCTGGATCTCTTGGGTTTGGGTCCGTGACAGAATCAGCGGGGGTTAAATCCAAAATGATCAGACACGGTGCTCGTGAAAACACACCACGTTGTAAAACTAAGACTATTAACTTCCACTAGAGCAAATGATTTTTGGTCAACCCTGACACATTTTTTTGTCAAAGTCTGACCCCAACAACGTTTGCAACTTTGAATGTTAATTCAAGCACCTACAAAACAGATGCAACTATAATCATTCAGTAAAATGTGAAGAGGAACGTACCCCTCTGAGATGACGGTTAGACGCCACAAGCGATATAATGATTGACAGAATCAGATGGCATCTTCATATTGGTACAGTCAGCGTTCCACATTGATTGTCACTGCACGTTACATCAGGGGTAAGACATCAAAGAAGACAAAGAGTGCCCGTCTGGAAGTACACGTATGTAGCATTAAATGCGCGCTCCCCAAACCGTCGACTTATCAGGACAACAAAGGTTTCCTGAATGACGGAGCGTCTCCTCCTTGAGGACACGCTGCCTGTATTTTGACTGATAACCTAATTTCTCAGCTCCGAGCCTTGTCGGACACGTTCACAACGCTTCGACATTCCCCAAGAAAGACCCGTGGAGGATACTCGATATCCACCCACAGCTAAAAGACAAGGACCGTACTTAAAGATCACTGAACAGCAAGAAATCTTTTACAATCTTTCAGTCAAATTTCCAAACAACAAGCCTCGCCCTCCCCCCCACCTCTTAATCTCCCGTCATGATCATCATTTCCAGCTCAGTCAAGAAACCCTCAACTGACCAGGTTTTAGACAGGTGATCTCCGAGGAACCTCATAGCAGGTGTTTGTAGACAACTTCTGACTGACTTGACTGAAGAAGATCGGAGTTTGGACTAAAAATAGGAGAAACAAATCATTTCTGGGAGACAAGCTGAAATTACTCAACAGCAGAAGGGGGAAAAAAAAAAAAAAATCATGATCGTCAGCTCAGGCCTGTCAACAACCCATGATGTCCTCTGAGAGAGGCTCCAGCTTGACAACATGTCAATATCACTTTGAGTGCTTCTCTGCGAACATAGCTCTTTGGGAAATCTCATTTACTTCAACAGCTTTACACACAAAAAAAAGACAGTGAACATTTGACGAACGCAAGCAACAAAAAAAAAAAAAAAAAAACTAAAAAAAAAAACAAAAAACTAAGCAGTTGATCTTTGAGACCGCAGGAAGACAATCTTAAAAGGGAAAAAAAAAAAAAAGGTAAGACAACACTTCTTTGTTGATCACTGTCAATGCGTTTACTGGACCAGACGGTGTTGTCTAACTTTCGGCAGCTAACGCCCATCTGTCTGAGATCTTACGTTCGCGGGAAAGAAATCGCTCTCCTCGAGTTTAGCCCCCAGTATGGCTGCCTCTTAAATCCGTCACTCACACACCTCTCAGAAGCCTGACAGGATGATTGAATACAAACCCATATTAACAGTGACAACATCAGCTGCGGTTAAGCAGACCTGAGCAAATAGAGCATTGTGGAAGGCAGGTACAGAACAGACGCAGCCCTCAGTCGCTCTGCAGACATTCAGACTAAACTCAAAAGCATGAAATTTAACGACGACACAACTCGGGTTTATTTATACCAACGCCTCGACTAACGACAGCTTCACATTTTCATATGGTGGTATTTGTAAATGACATACAGAGCAGTGGATAATGTGAACGAGGAGCTCCTTGTATTACGAAGAACTGCACAATAGTGAATATGCATATTGGAGCATGTCTTGCAATTTCCATATTTAGCTCCACACCCTTAGGTGGTTCTCTCAGTCTCCAGGGGCGACAGCCACTCTTGAGTGTGATTTGTCCCAGGGGCTGTTACACATGCTGAATAAACATGAGCCTAATCCTCCTTCCGCTACACTTGTAAGGGGTCAAAGTTCGTATTTACAAGAACAGCAAATCCACTTACAATCAAAACCTGTTTTGAGTATAGCCCTTCTTACATGCACTACCTACTAGCCAACAGACCATTTCAATTTCTGCTGTATGGATGTGTCACATCAGGCATCAACTTTGTGGTTAAATATATATATATATATATATATTTTTTTTTTTTTTTTTAAATCACTAGGCAGTATTTTACCCATCAAGACTTCAGCTGTCTACCTACACATTTCTATAAACCATCACGCAATAAACGCTGTGACGTGCAATTGAAATTGTAGATCCGTTAAGCACGGTACAGCTTCAAATGGCTAGACAGAGTAATTAGGACATGTATTGCTTTGATTGCTCTTATCAAAATGCATTTTCAAATCAGACACATTTTCCTTTATGGTTCTACACCCCAATGTGTTCTAAAAACAACTTTTTTTTTTTTTTTTCTTTATTGTCGGAGCGTCGCTAACAAAATTGGGAAAAAATAAACTGGGAATGTTAAAACAATATGTAATGCTTTTATCTCAAACAAACGGACAACCGTTTACAGATTAGGCGACGTTCCAGTTTATTCCGCAGCACCCTTTCGGAGCAGCGGACTGACTTCGGCCCTGCAGTGTTTTCGGCGGTGGTTTGCATCATGGCCTTAATAAAGTGGAACCAACTAAAAACACCACTAAAGTTCAGGACAAGGGTGAAGCTTAATCTGAAAGAAACAATGAACTGTCTACTCAAAGATTGTAAGCAAATAGTTTCATATCTTTAATGAAATCCTTATTTGGACAAACTTTTTTCTGGTCGGGGGGATCAACATGTAGGATTTCCCACCTACGCAACTCAAAGTGGATCATTTTAAACTCAAACTCAAAACAGCTTTTGAAGAGTGATCAGTCACGTGGTCGTGAATGACGCGGCGCTCTTGTTGGATGGTGCATTTCTATGTGAATTTGTCTCGTATTTTCTGTCCGTATTTTCTTGTTGCGCTCTGTTCATTGTTGAGTTTTGGATTTCTACCCTTTCTTGTGTTTCTGTTGACAGCTCTGGAGATTTATGTATTTTAAAAAGTTCCCTCTCGTGACAGGTGTTGAAAATGAGCTTATGCTGTAAATGCCGTGGTGTGCGGCATTTGGTTCATGCCACATACACAATAAACATTACAGAAAAAGGAATTGAAAATTTGTCTCCAGTTTTAATATTTGACACAAATTCTACGTGCGTGCTGCTGAGAAAGGAAATGGTTATAGCAAGATGCATAGAGGCTAGATGACCCTTGTTTGTACAGAGTCGCTGCGATTGGCTTGTTAAATGCTAGCGAACCCTGATAGGCTGTTTGATTCAGAATGGGTCCAGTTTAAAATAAAAAAAAAATTAAATAAAAAAAAAAAAACAGGTGTTTAGACACACCTTGAACCGAACCCTTAAATTAAATATTGTTCGTGACATGAAATGTTATTTCAGCTAAAACTGTGAAGTCGATTATATTATCAAGTGCAGCTTTAAAATAGCGGGTGCAACAATTGGGTGTCTAGTTGTTGTTTTTTTAGCCACAGCAATACCTTTCTGCCTGCAAGTCAAATGGGGAGTGATCTTTTATGACTGTGTGCAATTATGCACAATCTGATGAGATTTTGAGGTTGCAACAATTGGGTTACAATCGTTTTGTTGGGGATAGTTAAGGTATTTGGTCTTAGTTAAATAGGAAAGATTCATCACGTACGATAGAAAACGCGCACAAGGAAGGACATGAAGCCAGTTAACTGCCATTGACTGCAAAGGTTTCCATCCATCCTCCACCAGACACAATCCATTTACTCCCCATCCAGGTAGTTCGGTCTATTCTAATCTATTTCTGGTCTCGTCCATGTGATCTTTTCATGGCAAGGAAATGTATTTCACTCGTTTTTTTCCCCATGAAAACATTGTTTTAGTTTTAAAAGACCATACCCTTCAGCAAAGTTAGAGCCCATGAAAAATCTATACCGTAAAAATTCTAAAGATCTCTTCAAATATTATTTTACAAGTCGCTTACGTAACATTTCACCTATGGGCCAACTGTGCCGAGCCTCCATTGTTGTAGATGGTCTGTGGTACATCGATTAACAGTTTGGTAGTGCATCTTTGTTTAGTCCAAATCTAAAACTCATTTATAATACTCCCTGTCACAGGGGGGTTGTTTATGTCGTAAAGATTTTTTTTATAATTCAAACCATTTCAAAGAAATTACATGATTCCTTGTTGCTGTTTTTTTTTTTTTTTTGTCTAATTGTGAAACATACAGCAAAAGTAGAGTAAGCAACCCACTTTTAATTGTCATTTTTTATTGCAACTACCTCCTTCTTCCTCTCACCAATTAGGGAATAAAAAGAGAATTTGTCTTCAGACTTTCTCTCAGTATGTGCTCCATCTCCCTACTAAATCATTCAACAGCACTGTGCTTCTCATTAGCCCGCTTAGCAAAACTTCCTCAAAAATCACATAAATCAGCGCCTGGGAATAGAAATTAAAGCCCTTCCTGCAAGCTCTTGGGAATTTTTTTTTTTATTTTTTTTTTTACCCTTTCTTTAAAAAAAGACCAGTACTTAAGATTTAGAGCACTGCAGTCCTAAAGACTGGCTTAGCTTTCCCCTTCGGTTCTGGTACATAGAAGTGAAGCATGAATGGTGGCGTTTTGTGGCAACCAGCGCTTCAGTATCCTCATAGTGGGTCTGGTATTGTTTGCCGGCAAGTATTTGGCTCACTTTTAAGACTGAAGAAGGGGGGTACATTAAAGGGTGGAGGATTTGCAACCATGTCCTGGTGGCATTGAGATCTAACATGCTGACCATGTAACTGCAGCTTCACTTGTTTGTCCTCCCCTCTGTGTCTCTCCCCAAATGTTCTGTCACGACCAACGTTTTCACATTGTTACTACATGTGGTAGTTTTCCTAAAACTATATCTGGTTGGATTAGGTCAACGGTAACAAAGCCAACGATTATTTGTCACAATCCGAAAACATCGGCTGCTTAAGTTATTTCTTTGGGCTGCATAATGAACAGCACAACTTCCCAGAGCCCGAGTTGATATATCTAAATGTCTTGTTTTCATCCAAAACCAGTACAAAACCAAACAATACTCTTTTACTTTCGTAAGACAACGAGGAAAACCCGAAAATATTCCTGTTGTTTGTGCAAATTCGCTTGGAAAGGTGGCATCCCTTTAAAAAGGAGCCGTTTCTAAGGATTTAGTGGCATCTAGCTGAGGGGTTGCAAATGAACTGAACATGCCTCACCTCGCCTCACCCTCCTCTGCAAGGCTTGTAGGAGAATCTACGGCGGCCGCAAAACCCACAAAAGCCCTTTCTTGAGCCAGTATTTGCTTTGTCCCGTCTAGGCTACTGTACAAACATTCCATTTCTGACAATAGATCCCTTTAAATCGTACATACTGAACTTTTAAATGACAGCTGAATCAATTCAATTAACAGGGTTGCTTTATGTTATTACTTTATGGTGGAATCAGTCTGATATTTTCATCAATGAAGTTCCCCGGTGTTCAGGTTTAACAAAAGCAGACATCTGGTTTATTAAGACTGTAAACTGTTTCTGAATAAAATAGCATCGTACTTTGTTTTGTCGATATTACTATTGTGTCATAGTGACCGCAAGGTCAACAGTGGGATTTATTCATATTACTCTTACACGGATTCACACAGCATAGCAAGCACAGTCAACAATTTGAGTTCATATTTCCGCCATGAAAGGAGGACAGAAACAAAATGTTTGGTAGGTTCTTATCGAGAGCTTTAATATCTGTTACTGGTAAATAATGAAAAGATTTCCAGGCAACAGATCCCCGACGTGAAGAGAGTCAATAACTCTTGGAACAACAACAAGAACAAAAAAATGGTAAAACATCACTACCAGTAAAGACACAAAGAGAGAAGAATGATACAGCCTCCGAGTGGCTGCAGTTTCAGCTTAAACCTTCATCAGTAATCGGATTTTTTTATTTTTATTTTTTTTTTTAAATGGCAAAAATCAATCCTCCTTAGGTTTATTAGTTTCACTTTATGAGGTCTTGTTTTTTTTGTGTTTTGTTTTGTTGTTGTTTATTTCTCCCTCCGTTTCCACCCGCCTCCCGGAACGACGATCGTTTAAATGCAAGCCAACATCTGACGCTGTTTGGGCTCGGTTTGTTTATGGAGGGTGATGGCTAGCCGCTGAGATGCAGGACTCACTTGGGACTGGACCAGTCAAATCTCGTCAGGCCCTGGATGACTAGATGAAACAGCCGTTCAAGGCCCATCCGCACAGGTTTGCGTTCAAAAGACAGCATGGCACGAGGCCTGGGAGACGCAACCGCCCATGGGTCCGTTTATAGAAAAAATAGAGAAAAAAAAGAGAGGGGGTAAAAAAAAAAAAAAAAAAAAAGAGCAGTGAGGAATGGAAAAAGAAAAATATGATTTATTTAGTATGTTTACTGTTTATTTTTTCCTGGAGAGCTGATTAATTTTTTACACAAAAAATAGATATGAAATCCCAAAGGTATAAACTTTAGATTCCTGTGGAATTTGACTTCAGCACTGATCACCTGTTAAAGAAGCAGACTTTATTTCACCTTCATGATGAAGTTCACTTTTTTTTTTTGCAGGTGTTCTGTACTTAGCAAATAGTTTTATCATCAAAGAGTCCGAGACTCTGAGGTTGAGTTTCAGGTGATAAGTGAAGCTTCCCCTGATTATTACAAAGTGAATAAGTCACGTTCATGTTTGATTAGGCCTCAACCAGGAAGATGAGGGCAAAAGTGTAATTATTCAGCTATGATTTAACCTTCATGGCCCTCGCATTAAAAACACGACTGACATCAAAGACGGAAGATAGAGTCCAACGTTTTAAGACTGAAAGTTATAGCTGAATGACCAGTTGTTTTCAAACTGTGAGAGACGTGATTATAATCGTAATTTATAACCAACTATAAAATAACAGTCTTATCGAAGCTTTAGTAGGTGACAATTTCAACAATTTTCGGTGTCCCGTCTACTCAACTCTAGCTAATTAATGTCATATTTGTAACGAGGAGTTGACCAAACAACAAACGATACAAGCCTTCATTTTATGACAAAGAAGGAAAAAACTGAAGTGGGTTCTTGCAGTTCATGTCGTCATCTTAACCTTTTAAAGTGGGAGTGTGACCCCGTGTTCAGGGTTAAAATATTTCGCCACACGTGCATTCTTTAAAACTACATTTTCTCGACTGATTTTTTTTTTTTTTTTTTACTAAAAATCGGTTGGTTAGTTCACTTTGGTTCCAGCTATCGGACAGACTGCCGTCACAGCTGCAATACCTTTTACATATAAATGATCCCTTGCCGAATGAGTTCACACTATGCTGATTAATCCTAATCACAACCAGGTTGTATATTTCACAACATACAGAGATTTTAAATCTGGCGTTGGTCGAGACATTCAGAGACCCTGACTGGATGAAGGCACGCCGGATGACTTCCAGTTCAGCCCTACGCTGCAGGGTACGATAAAATAATTCAACCGTGCAGCTCTTCTGGACTTGACCAATGTTATCTGACCGAGTGGATGAAATTCTGACAGTGAAGCGAGTCATTTCGTGGAGTTATGAGGCCAAAAACAATGAAGCCACAGTTTTAAAACCACAACAATGTCGATGCAGGAGGATACGGTGGAGCCTTTGACGCGAGCGCACGTCGGTGCGTTCGCAACGACACTCGCTGGCAGAAGGGGGGGGGGGGGGGGGGGACAAAGGTTTCACACTGCCGGTTTGAACTTTTATACAGATTTGTCTGCATTTACAAACGAGGAATCTCGCCGATTTGTGGCGATCCCCCGACTCTTCCGCTGATGCCACCGTGAGGTTCGGATTCGTGGATTTGAGTGAAATGAATGTACCGTGAAGCACAACGGCGCGGTTTCGCGCAGCATGACTCTTTAGTTCGAGACACGCCCTCCTTTGATTGACACAGTCCTCACGACCAAACTTGGCTGAGTAAGTTTGGGCACGGTAGACGGGACCGTTTCAAAAGCCATCACACCGCAGGTCTAACAGCGGGGCAGATGTAAGCAATTTTAATGGAAGCAATTTTAATGCTTACAGTTGTACAATATATCAAAGTGAATCGCCATACTTGCTTCTAAACAATCCAAGGTAACTGTACGCCTCGCTTCGTATTATTCATCAAAAATTGGGTAAGACGGTGTGTGTCTGCATGAAACCTTTCAGAAGAAATGTCTTTCATGATTAAATCAAAGCTTACACCTTACACACCACCGGCTCTTCATTCAAACATGTAGTTACCAGCGAATGTTCACATTTAAGTTTCCAATTGTCATTCTCACTGCAACTTTTTTTCCTTCGCAGCCTCTCTAACACCATCAAAACAATCCCATTTAAATTGCAGAACACTAGCAGAGGTTCCTCAAGAGGACACAGGCATAACAGTAAGTGTCCACCGTTAAGTGACTTAATAAATATATATTAAAAAAAAAATAGAGGCACTGATGCAAATGAGGGTTACGACGAGACTACTTTGAGGCGAATTTGTGATGCAGCAGCTATTCATCACTGTGGCTCCAGATGCACTCTCCGCTGTCCTTAGCTTTATCTAATGAAGCCCCCATATGCAAATGAGCCTGCCCTTTTTCCTCTACAATGTTTATATAGATGAATGTGGGAAAGTGGGCGTTTCAATACGGCAGAAATGTTACAGCACGAGCTCTATAAATTCACAGGATAATGTATGTATGGAGGGCACAATGTATATTAAGAATCACATTTTCTTTTGCTTTTAGTTCTGTACGTGTATGTGCACACAGCACGCCCGCAGTTTGAGCTGTGTTGTAGTTTTCCAAAGCTCCCCCCCCCCATCACTTGACAAACAACGACAAAAAAAATGTACGTGACCTACCACCAAAAACGTACATGTATTACAACCCTGAGGTGGCTTTGATACTCCTCATAGTCACACATTAAAAAAAGAAGAACTGACAAGAGATCGGAGAAATACCACTTAATTGTATGCGAACATGTATCTACACTTTGATCAAATTTAACTTAAAATAAAGTAAATCAAATCAATTAATGGTGTGATTTAAGTAAAAGTAGGCATCCGACAGAAAACGAACAACCAAAAAAAAAAAAAAAAATGTAGGCCCTTAAGGGGTGGCATCAATATTGAAATATAAAAAATAATAATAAAAGATGCAGTGCCACGCAGCAGCAGCATAAAGATTGACAGGAAAGACTTTTAAGATGGCAAAAGAACCGCATACACTCATACAGAAAACAGAGAGCACAGCTGAGCATCATCTTACCACAATCCCTTCTTGTGGATGTTCATCAAAACAGGCCACACAAAAATGATTTGCTACAAAATCTCCTTAGTGTTGTAATATTGTATAGACTGTATGTATTTTCAGAGAGGGGGCACAAAGAATAACTGATACTGCTGCATACATTTCTGGAAATGTCATGCATGTGTTCTTTTCTTATGAACAGACTGTCACAACATCAAGAAAAGAAAAGACAAATCTGGAGTGCCGCATGTATTAAAAGAAGCACCAGGAGCACATCTTCTAAACCTAAAAGCTTAAGAATGCAACAATATTTGGTGCAATGATTGTGAGAAACTTCATGAATGGTGGCTTTTATAAAAAAAAAAAAAAAAAGAAAAATAAAGGAGAGATTAATGTGACACTTTGCATATGTGGAAAACTCATTATTCACATAAATATGCCCACATGAATTTAAAAAGGTCATTCTCAGATCAGGATCCTCTACTGGCCTTGACAAAACCACACAACAGTGTCATCCAAGATTTCAATGTTGCTTACACAAGGTCAACTGCAGGCAATGAAAGCACGCACACACACACACACACACACACACACACACACACACACACGCACAACACAGGCCTGTGGTTACAAAATGACACACATTATCTTTGAAAAAATATCTTTTTGAATTGTCCAACCTCTTGACAACACTTGGCTTGTGGATTGTAAAGTTCCATAGGTTGCTTTGACAGAGCAACTAGTGGGGAGCGACAATCAAATACTATACCATGTGTTGACTTTAAACAATATTGTCGCATTATGATATGATCCTAACAAGGGATCATTCAACAGATATCTGCTGTTTTATATACTAATCCTGAGCAAGCTGCAGACAAAAAAAAAAAAAAGTTATTGAAGTTTTAGCCTTACATAACAGTTTGGCCTTATCTATTAAATAATAATGAAACACTTTACCGTTTTGAATGTCAGTTCAAAGAGCGTGCTTTCGAGTCGATTTTTCCAAATCAACATCACCTTACGAGGCAGCTGGATTCACAAAATCCCACGAGAAGCCAACGTTTCAAAAGGTATGAACTTGTGGCCGAACTGCAGTGGTTCAAACCAATCGGTGTCCTTTGAGGACCGACTGGCGGCTGTGGTTAAGGTTTGACTGTTGGTTGGTCCTATCACGCGTTTGCCAAACAGTTTCCAAGAGAAAGGTCTCTGATGGTTCTTTGTTGTACATGAAGTGAAAATTGAAATTTTTTTATACAACCCAATTCTACACACACAAAAAAAACTTTTTAAAAGGTTTCTGGAAGTCGGTTTTAAGAATTGTGACAGATATTCAAATTTTTTTTTTTTACAGTTTATAAATTAACTTGTTAGTGTTCACTGGTGGACAAACTATAGAGATACTGGAAGATCTGTACTGCATACATATACAGGATATGTGATAATTGGTTCATATTGGTTAAATTCTAATTCTGTAGTCTTCCAACCCTGACTGCTACTGACCCACAGTAATCTTAGATCAAATCTTTGAATTTACAGAACTGGATGATGACGTTTATGATCTTCATACGAGATCACTTGGGGATAATTGGAACATATAGATTGATGATGAACGAGTAAAACGGCAAAAAAAAAAAAAGACGGAGAAAAGCCCTCGACAGAGGAAAACGGGAGGCATTCCGCTTCGTCAGCATTAAAGAAAAAGAAGTAAATCAAAAAAAAAAATGTGCAGAGAGGAGCAAGAACAGCAATGGGTCGCACAGTGCCTTCACGGCATTATATGATTTTTGTAGCTTAAACACAAATGGCAAACAAGTAAAAGAGTGTGTAATGAAGAGAGAGCCGAACAGTCGGATAGCATATTGCCAGACAGCAGCCATTAGCCTGAGAGCTGCAAAAGCACATCAGGGGGAAACTCGGAGAGATAGAGCGGCAACAAAGGAAGACAGGGGGAAGAGCGAGTGAGGGTTGGAGGCAGAAATGTGAAAGGAGCGAGGGAGAGAGAGAGAGAGAGAGAGCAGAGTGGAGTGTGGAGACTGATTGCCGTTGATCTTCACAATAAGCGGGGCCGACAAGCGGCAAGCGCGCCTCTGCTCCGACACTAATTGCCCGTGAAAGGTGACCCGCGGTGAGGCGGAGGCGCTCAGCTCCGATCGTCCTCGCCGCCGACGTCCGCCCTGATCGCACGCGACACCAGACAGCCGAGCCGTCACACCGGCCACCAGCCCCACCAGCTCAGCAGCCGGAACCCATCCGGAGAGGGGGAGAGAGAGACAGAGAGAGAGACGGAGACGGAGAGGGGGTGAAAGAGACCGGGGAGCGAAGAGGACGGGGACCGAGAGGATTGAAAGACTGAGGGGAAACAGAAACGGGACAAGGGTCGTGAAGAATAAACCCTGATGGTGTGTTTAAAAAAAACAACAACAACAGCAAAAAAAACAAAAACAAAAAAAAGTTAAAGCAGGCTGTAAAGGAGGGGAAGAGGATCTGACATGGGAGAAACACAAGTGGGACAAAAACTAGACAGAAAACGCATGAGCAATGTGACAAGGGATTCGATGTTTGTAAAGGGTGAACTGAGAAAGTGAATCTTAACCAATAGGCATGAAACTGATTGTACTGTAGATCTGTTGCTACCCCCTAATTTGGTATATTTTTCAGAAGCAGATGCTGTGAAATTCCTGTCCGTGTCTGAGTGTGTGTGTGTAAGAGGAAGAGAGTAATGAGACAATCCCTGATTTCCTTTGGTTAACTGTGCTCAGTTTCTTTAATATACACAGACTGTAGTTTTCTGAAGTGCTAAGTCTCTTGCCAACGATTAGGAAAATGGAACTAAACCTGCAAAAATCATGATCAATTACTCCTCTATTTTCCTTCATTAAGATTAAGTCAATAACAGCTTTTGTTCGTATAATTTCTGAAAACAAATGGGGCTCTGTGTGATTTCCCAGACCTTAAACTCATGTCAGCAAAACTCATTATTTCCACCCAACCAATAGTGCAAAATCTTCCGTTTAAAATGATTCACGTTATTACATATTTAGTCATATTGAGTTAACACGTAAAGGAAGAGGGGAAATAAACTGAAGAAAATCAAATGAAAGCAGGAAGAAAAGAAAAAAAAGAAGACACCAAAGATGCACAAGAAGCTGAAAGAAACTCAATACTGACACACTTCTGGCCTCGTGATTTGTAAAAAACAAAAAAAGAAGCTGCAGTCAGGGTGGCGACAGCTGCAGACAACCCCCAAGAAAAGTCAGGAGAGGACGGACAAGTGCGAAAAACAACATAATGGTTACAGATGATCGGATGAGGGGGTTACTGCCGTGAGATACAAGAGGGAAGAGAAGGCTGCAATGTGTGTACTGCGAGAGTAAAATGGCTGGCTGGAGTTTTGCCACAGATGACAGCTCTCCAATAAGCGGCCTGTGTGAGAAGCTGCAGGCCCATCCTCCTGCTTCAACCCTCTTCTTCTATCCAGGACACACGATCAGCTGCTGCCCTGATTTCTCCTGCCGTGGTTTGTTCTCACCGAACGTATTTTACCGGGTTTCCCGCTCTTGCGCAGAATATTCTGCGTCCGAACGGAAAACGGAGAGAGGATCGGAGACGTGTTGAGTTGCTTTGACGGGCGACGAGCGGATGAGATGAATTTAGCCGACGATGGTCTCAGCGCAGCCAAGAGACCCGGAGAGCGATAACGCCCGTGGCTTTCCTGCGACGACGAGCCCAAAAATGTCAGCTGCGAAAAAGTCCTTCACTGAATATAACTTTACATGTAACTTCATCGTGTGACGCCTCTGAAATGCACCTTTGTGCTCACCAGAGGATGCAGAACATTTCATAAATGTATTGCATTGGGAATGATTTACTGTAACATTTATCAACTTGTTGGAAACTTCCAGAAGCATTTTTTATTATTGATTTTCTCTGCTTCTCCTTGGTTTTAAGAGGTTATGAGAGGGTAAAGAAGAGAGACGAGCCTGGATCTTTTTACACAGTGGAGCCAGACAGCTGGAGCCCAGTGTGGGGGAAGGAGCGCGGGCAGTCTACAGACTGTTTTCCCAGCACAGATACGGAGATATTGGAACGCGGCGGCCATTAATAACAACTCAGTTGTCATCTGCACAGTCATTGACCCCCAGACCGGTCAATACGTGTGGAGAGAGTGAGAAAAAAAAAAGACAGTGTAACATACGTGTACATGCGTACCAATTAAATCATTGCTGCTAAATCACATAATAAAATCTGACAATATATATATGTAAAATGTGTATAAGCAAGGAATAAATATATATGTCATTGTTACCATATACTGTAAGTGATGAAATTTCAGTGTGTGTGTGTGTGTGTGTGTGTGTGTGTGTGTGTGTGAGAGAGTGAGTGAGAATGCAACAGAGGATTAATTCAGTTTGTGGTTAGCACCACCCTTTGGTAGTGCACAGTATTGTAGTTTGCCAACACTTGCACGTGTAGTTCCTGTTTAATTAACCTTCTTACATGAAGACTGCTTGAATCACAAATTCATTTTAAGGATGGTTTCAGGTGTCGGCGGAAACGCGCCTTCATTCACGCGGCGATCTGTGGCAGTAGGTCAACTCTCTTTTCGCTACTATATGCATCTTAAACAAGAATAATGACGTACTGATGAGATACAATGAAAATACTAATCACTGATTTGATTGCATTGAACATTAAATTGATAGTAAGTTGAGGGTATTAACTTCATTCCTCAAGATAAGACCCGTGCAAAGGAAAATACGCACTGAATATAGAGCATTGTCAAGACAGATTACACTGGTAATGAACCCTCAAAAACCATAGATGGATATCAGACAAAATATTAGCAGCCAGGGAAATGGAAAAGACAAGTGAGGCAGCGCAAGACTGAGAATCGTCAGAGAGCATTAGCCGAGTGAATAAAGTGAAGTGACCAAAATAACAGCAGTGGTAGAACAAGAAACCGCTCTTCCAGTTATCTTCTCAACTCGATAAATGTGCCTTTTGTGTAACAGTAATCATCATATTTCGTACTGTCACTTTCGATCTAATTGCTCGCCTTGGAAACGTGCTTTCCTGCAGCACTACATCACCATCCTACTGAGCGCAGACGCGCAGCGAAGACAGACGCGCACCAATTAAAGAGACCGCCGTGTTAGTTTTAGTTACCTGCACCGGGAGCACCTGACAAGTTAATTCTTTGCGATCATGCCATTTCTCGAGCAACCGACGGCCCGAGGCCCGCGCGTGAATACGGAGTGCGGCGTGTGGCCGAACGCTCAATTACGGTCATGGAACTATCAGGCGGAGACGGCGAGGTTTCACCAAGAGGTTCAGTTGTTGTCCAGGTGGAAATGATATCTGCGAGCCGGTGTGCTGCTGACGGCGAGATGTGCAAAAGAGGGTTTCGTTTCTCCTTTTCTACGGCAGCTTCATTTCCACGTTGGTGTCACTCGGTATCTTTACTGTATATAACAAAAAGATCTATAATCTTTTTTTTTTTTTTTTTTTTTTTTTTTACAAAAACCAAAAAAGGAAAATAACCCCCTCTTCAAGATTCCTAACAGGAACTTCCTTCCGATAATCATAAAGTAATCTTTGGGAAGAAGCGATGGGAAATACATTTAAAAGTTTTAAACTGATGACGAACTTCACGATTAACACATTTTAAAACCCTCTCAATTAAAAAAAAAAAAAAAAAAAAATGAACCAAAAACTGTTCATTTCTTAATGATATTGTGGGTGTGTGAATGTTGGCTGCAATAACTTTTGGTGCTTATTGTAATAACTACTAATGTGAGCCAGTGCATTGAGGTAAACACAATACTTGCACACTGTTGTCATGGTCACGATACGTTCACCCTAGATTCTGCAATTCAATACATAAATGCACAAAACAAAAAGCCAGTTTGATGATCTTTGTAAAAGAGAGACTTTTTATTTTATTGCATTTAGATTAAAATAAAATGATTGGCTTTTCTACAACATGACATCAAAGCATCAGTTTTCTACGGGACTCAAACGTAAAAATGTAACTGTATATTGCACAAGGATACAAAATATTTAAAAATACTTTCCTTCTTTCAATTAAGGTCTTCAAAATATGTCAGTTATTTACATGGGTAAATAAACTGACGACTGAAACTTGTTTACTCGCTCCATCTGAATTTATCCATGCGCAGCTTTGATGGAGCGTTTTTTTTTTTTTTTTTTTTTTTTTTTTTAACCTGAGCGTCGCACTTGAGAATAAACTCCGTGGCTGGAAATGATAATCAATGTTCCAAAGTTCTCCAGAATTGCTTCAAATCCACGAGCCATCCTAGGGACTTTCTAATTAAGAAGTTACCGCTCAGGCACTTTTACTGCTTTTTCAAGCTGTTAAAAAGTTCCTTAAACTTCCCCGGGTCCTACACACTTTCTAGTGCTGGAACATCAACTCTCAAAGTCAAGGAGCTGTGCTAGTTTTCCCCCGGAGACCAGGCCCGAGATTTCCCTTTGTACATTTCCGCAAGACTACCGAGAGTGGCGAGTGATAACGCGGTTTAAGATGCTAACACCTCGCCATTAACATGTGGCCAGTCCTAGCGCCCCCTCATCAGCGCCCCAAGGGTTTCTTCCTCTGAAATGCTCTTTTAGCAGCTCCCTGACAGGCGAGCGCTTGGCTTTCTAGTTAATTAAAGGGAAAAACATGGCCCTAACTGGTGCATGGTCGCGCCCAGCCTGCATAATGGGACGTAATTAACTTCCCCTCATCGTTACTTCACTTCAAAGGGTCGGTTCTGAGTCAGCCATGCAGACACACACACACACACACACACACACATAGATGCACACAGACATGCATATAAGATGTGTATTTATTACTGCTTGTGCACACAGATAGGCCCAGAGAAACAGATCCCTATAACTCTCCTCAGGGAGTTATATATACAAGAGCCTGAACTGTCGGGTAGATCCTGGAAAAACTTGCATTTTCTAACTTATGAGTGAATGTTGCCTACGAAAACACACACACACACACACACGAACGAACACTTACATTCAATGTAGTTTGAACCTTCGACGATGTTAAATCTTGGTCGATGTTTTGCCCGTCTGTCTACACTAGTCTTCTTACCCGCCCCCTCTTTTTCCATATGACAAAGAAACCGAGCCCGTGAGAGGACGACTGTTGCACACGCTCCGTGGAGCGCCCTCAAAACCTCATCTGCGATTCAGCCGCACAAGTTTTTTGCTGACCAAA